>NW_027448883.1:0-300000 GCF_030867145.1 Opisthocomus hoazin
TGTTCCCCTGGGGGCTCTGTTGTTCCCCTGGGGGCTCTGTTGGGGTCCCGGGGGCTCTGTTGGGGTTCCGGGGCCTCTGTGCTGGTTTTTGGGGGCTTTGTTGTTCTCCTGGGGGCTCTGTTGGGGTCCTGGGGGCTCTGTTGGGGTCCTGGGGGCTCTGTTCGAGTTCTGGGGTCTCTGTTGTTCTCCCGGGGGCTCTGTAGGGGTCCCCGGGGGTTCTGTAGGGGTCCCCGGGGTATCTGTTGGGTCCCGGGAATCTGTTGGGGTCCCTGGGGCTCTGTCTGGGGTTCTGGGGGCTCTGTTGTGGTTATTTTGGCTCTGTTGGGTTCCTGGGGGCTCTGTTGTGGTCCTGGGGGCTCTGTTGGCATCCCGGGGGCTCTGTTGGCATCCCTGGGGCTCTGTTGGGGTTGTGGGGGCTCTGTTGTGGTTATTTTGGCTCTGTTGGTTTCCTGGGGGCTCTGTTGTGGTCCCGGGGGCCCTGTTGTGGTCCCAGGGCTCTGTTGAGGTCCCGGGGTCTTCGCTGGGGTAAAGGGGGTCCCTGTTGGGGTCCTGGGGGCTCTGTTGGGGTCCTGGGAGCTCTGTTGGGGTCCTGGGGTCTTCGCTGGGGTAATGTGTGCTCTGTTGAGGTCCTGGGGACCCTGTTGGGTCCTGGGGGCTCTGTTGGGGACCTGGGGGATCTGTTGGGTTCCTGGGTGCTCTATTGTTGTCCTGGGGGCTCTGTTGGGGTCCTGGGGGCTCTGTTGGGGTCCTGGGGGCTCTGTTCGAGTTCTGGGGTCTCTGTTGTTCTCCCGGGGGCTCTGTAGGGGTCCCCGGGGTATCTGTTGGGGTCCCGGGGGATCTGTTGGGGTCCCGGCTGATCTGTTGGTGTCCCGGGGGCTCTGTTGGGTTCTGGGGGCTCTGTTGTGTTATTTTTGCTCTGTTGGGTTCCTGGGGGCTCTGTTGTGGGTCCCGGGGGCTCTGTTGTGGTCCTGGAGGTCCTGTTCGTGTCTTGGGGGCTCTGTGTTGTCCCGGGGGCTCTGTTGTTGTCCTGGGGGGGTCTGTTCGGGGTTTTGGGGACTCCGTTGTGGTCCTGGGGGCTCTGTTCGGCTCCTGGTTGCTCTGTTGGGGTCCCGGGGGCTCTGTTGGGGTCCCGCAGGCTCTGTTGGGGTCCGCGGGGCTCTGTTGGTGTCCCTGGGGCTCTGTTGAGGTCCCGGGGTCTTCGCTGGGGTAAAGGGGGTCCCTGTTGGGGTGCTGGGGCTCTGTTGTTTTCCTGAGGGCTCTGTTGGTGTCCTGGGAGCTCTGTGGGGGTCCTGAGGTCTCTGTTGTCGTCCTGGGAGCTCTGTTCGGCTTCTGGGAGTTCTGTTTGGGTCCTGGGGGGCTCTGTTGGGGTCCTGGGGGCTCTGTATGGGGTCCCGGGGGCTTTGCTGGGGTCTTGGGCTTCTGTTGGTCCCGGGGCTCTGTTGGGGTCCCGAAGGCTCTGTTGGGGTCCCGGGGGCTCTGTTGTAAGCCTGGGGGCTCTGTTGGTGTCCCGGGGCTCTGTTGGGATCCCGGGGGCTCTGTTGGGATCCCGGGGGCTCTGTTGGGGTTTTTGGGGTCCTCGCTGGGGTCCCGGGGGAGACCCTGTTGGGGTCCTGGGTGCTCTGTTGGGGACCTGGGGGATCTGTTGGGTTCTTGGGGCTCTATTGTTGTCCTGTGAGCTCTGTTGTGGTCCTGGGGGCTCTGTTGTGCTGCTGGGGGCTCTGTTGTGCTGCTCGGGGCTCTGCTGTGGTCCTGCATGCTCTGTTGTTGTCCTGGGGCTCTGTTGTTGTCCTGGGGGCTCTGTTGTGTTTTTGGGGCTGTGTTGGGCTCCTGGGGCTCTGTTGCTGTCCTGGGGGCTCTGTGCTTGTCCTAGTGTCTCTGTTGGTGCCCTATGGGCTCTGTTGTTGTTCTGGGGGCTCTGTTGTGGTCCTGGGGGCTCTGTTGTGGTCCTGGGGGCTCTGTTGTGGTCCTGGGGGCTCTGTTGTGGTCCTGGGGGCTCTGTTGTTTTCCTGAGGGCTCTGTTGGTGTCCTGGAGCTCTGTGGGGTCCTGAGGTCTCTGTTGTCGTCCTGGGAGCTCTGTTCGGCTTCTGGGAGTTCTGTTGTCGTCCGGGGGCTCTGTTGGTGTCCTGGGGCATCTGTTCGGGTTTTGGGGGCTCTGTTGTTCCCCTGGGGCTCTGTTGTTCCCCTGGGGGCTCTCTTGGGGTCCCGGGGGCTCTGTTGGGGTTCCGGGGCCTCTGTGCTGGTTTTTGGGGGCTTTGTTGTTCTCCTGGGGCTCTGTTGGGGTCCTGGGGGCTCTATTGGGGTCCTGGGGGCTCTGTCCGAGTTCTGGGGTCTCTGTTGTTCTCCCCGGGGGCTCTGTAGGGGTCCCCGGGGGCCCTGTAGGGGTCCCCGGGGGTTCTGTAGGGGTCCCCGGGTATCTGTTGGGGTCCCGGGGAATCTGTTGGGGTCCCTGGGGCTCTGTTGGGTTCTGGGGGCTCTGTTGTGGTTATTTTGGCTCTGTTGGGTTCCTGGGGCTCTGTTGTGGTCCTGGGGGCTCTGTTGGCATCCCGGGGGCTCTGTTGGCATCCCTGGGGCTCTGTTGGGGTTGTGGGGGCTCTGTTGTGGTTATTTTGGCTCTGTTGGGTTCCTGGGGGCTCTGTTGTGGTCCGGGGGCCCTGTTGTGGTCCCAGGGGCTCTGTTGAGGTCCCGGGGTCTTCGCTGGGGTAAAGGGGGTCCCTGTTGGGGTCCTGGGGGCTCTGTTGGGGTCCTGGGAGCTCTGTTGGGGTCCTGGGGTCTTCGCTGGGGTATGTGTGCTCTGTTGAGGTCCTGGGGACCCTGTTGGGGTCCTGGGGGCTCTGTTGGGGACCTGGGGGATCTGTTGGGTTCCTGGGTGCTCTATTGTTGTCCTGGGGGCTCTGTTGGGTTCCTGGGTGCTCTATTGTTGTCCTGGGGGCTCTGTTGGGGTCCTGGGGGCTCTGTTGGGGTCCTGGGGGCTCTGTTCGAGTTCTGGGTCTCTGTTGTTCTCCCGGGGCTCTGTTGGGGTCCCCGGGGTATCTGTTGGGGTCCGGGGGATCTGTTGGGGTCCCGGCTGATCTGTTGGTGTCCCGGGGGCTCTGTTGGGGTTCTGGGGGCTCTGTTGTGGTTATTTTTGCTCTGTTGGGTTCCTGGGGGCTCTGTTGTGGTCCGGGGGCTCTGTTGTGGTCCTGGAGGTCCTGTTCGTGTCTTGGGGGCTCTGTTGTTGTCCCGGGGGCTCTGTTGTTGTCCTGGGGGGTCTGTTCGGGTTTTGGGACTCCGTTGTGGTCCTGGGGGCTCTGTTCGGCTCCTGGTTGCTCTGTTGGGGTCCCGGGGGCTCTGTTGGGGTCCCGCAGGCTCTGTTGGGGTCCCGGGGGCTCTGTTGGTGTGTCCCTGGGGCTCTGTTGAGGTCCCGGGGTCTTCGCTGGGTAAAGGGGGTCCCTGTTGGGGTGCTGGGGGCTCTGTTGTTTTCCTGAGGGCTCTGTTGGTGTCCTGGGAGCTCTGTGGGGGTCCTGAGGTCTCTGTTGTCGTCCTGGGAGCTCTGTTCGGCTTCTGGGAGTTCTGTTTGGGTCCTGGGGGCTCTGTTGGGGTCCTGGGGGCTCTGTTGGGGTCCTGGGGGCTCTGTTGGGGTCCCGGGGGCTTTGCTGGGGTCTGTGGGGCTTCTGTTGGTGTCCCGGGGGCTCTGTTGGGGTCCCGAAGGCTCTGTTGGGGTCCCGGGGGCTCTGTTGTAAGCCTGGGGCTCTGTTGGTGTCCCGGGGGCTCTGTTGGGATCCCGGGGGCTCTGTTGGCATCCCGGGGCTCTGTTGGGGTTTTTGGGTCCTCGCTGGGGTCCCGGGGGAGACCCTGTTGGGGTCCTGGGTGCTCTGTTGGGGACCTGGGGGATCTGTTGGGTTCTTGGGGGCTCTATTGTTGTCCTGTGAGCTCTGTTGTGGTCCTGGGGGCTCTGTTGTGCTGCTGGGGGCTCTGTTGTGCTGCTCGGGGCTCTGCTGTGGTCCTGCATGCTCTGTTGTTGTCCTGGGGGCTCTGTTGTTGTCCTGGGGGCTCTGTTGTGTTTTTGGGGCTGTGTTGGGCTCCTGGGGGCTCTGTTGCGGTCCTGGGGCTCTGTGGTTGTCCTAGTGTCTCTGTTGGTGCCCTATGGGCTCTGTTGTTGTTCTGGGGGCTCTGTTGTGGTTCTTGGGGGCTCTGTTGTGGTCCTGGGGGCTCTGTTGTGGTCCTGGGGGCTCTGTTGTGGTCCTGGGGGCTCTGTTGTTTTCCTGAGGGCTCTGTTGGTGTCCTGGGAGCTCTGTGGGGGTCCTGAGGTCTCTGTTGTCGTCTGGGAGCTCTGTTCGGCTTCTGGGAGTTCTGTTGGGGTCCTGGGGGCTCTGTTGGGGTCCTGGGGCTCTGTTGGGGTCCCGGGGCTTTGCTGGGGTCTTGGGGCTTCTGTTGGGGTCCCGGGGCCCTGTTGGGGTCCCGAAGGCTCTGTTGGGGTCCCGCAGGCTCTGTTGGGTCCCGGGGGCTCTGTTGGTGTCCTCGGATCTTGGTTCGGGTTCCCGGGGGCTCTGTTGGGGTCCCGGGGGCTCTGTTGGGGTCCCGGGGCTCTGTGCTGGTTTTTGGGGGCTTTGTTGTTCTCCTGGGGGCTCTGTTGGGGTCCTGGGGGCTCTATTGTGGTCCTGGGGCTCTGTTCGATTTCTGGGTCTCTGTTGTTCTCCCGGGGGCTCTGTTGGGGTCCCCGGGGGATCTGTTGGGGTCCCGGGGGATCTGTTGGGGTCCCGGGGGCTTTGTTGGTGTTCTGGGGGCTCTGTTTTGGTTATTTTGGCTGTGTTGGGTTCCTGGGGGCTCTGTTGTGGTCCTGGGGGCTCTGCTGTGATCCCTGGGCTCTGTTGTGGTCCCGGGGCTGTGTTGTGGTCACAGGGGCTCTGTTGTGGTCCTGGAGGTCCTGTTCGTGTCTTGGGGGCTCTGTTGTGGTCCCGGGGGCTCTGTTGTTGTCCCGGGGGGGTCTGTTCGGGTTTTGGGGGCTCCGTTGTGGTCCTGGGGGCTCCGTTGTGGTCCTGGGGCTCCGTTGTGGTCCTGGGGGCTCTGTTGGGGTCCCGGGGGCTTTGCTGGGGTCTTGGGGCTTCTGTTGGGGTCCCGTGGGCTCTGTTGGGGTCCCGAAGGCTCTGTTGGGGTCCCGGGGGCTCTGTTGTAAGCCTGGGGCTCTGTTGGTGTCCCGGGGGCTCTGTTGGGATCCCGGGGGCTCTGTTGGCATCCCGGGGGCTCTGTTGGGGTTTTTGGGGTCATCGCTGGGGTCCCGGGCGCTCTGTTGAAGTCCCGGGGGCTCTGTTGAGGTCCCGGGTTTTCTCTGGGTAAAGGGGGTCCCTGTTGGGGTCTTGGGGTCTCTGTTGGGGTCCTGGGGGCTCTGTTGGGGTCCCGCGAGCTTGGTTCGTGTTCTGGAGGCTCTGTTGTTGTCCTGGGGGCTCTGTTGTGATCCTGGGGGCTCTGTTGGGGTCCCGGGGGCTCTGTTGGGGTCCCGGGGCTTTTCTGGGGTCTTGGGGCTTCTGTTGGGGTCCCGGCGGGTTTCTTGGGGTCCCGGGGGGTCTCTTGGGGTACCAAAGGATCTGTTGGGGTCCCGGGGGCTCTGTTGGATTCCTGGGAGCTCTGTTGGGGTCCCGGGGGCTCTGTTGGAGTTTTTGGGTCTTCGCTGGGGTCCTGGGGTCTCTGTTGTCGTCCCGGGGCTCTGTTGTCGTCCCGGGGCTCTGTTGGTGTCCTGGGGCATCTGTTCGGGTTTTGGGGGCTCTGTTGTTCCCCTGGGGGCTCTGTTGTTCCCCTGGGGGCTCTGTTGGGGTCCCGGGGGCTCTGTTGGGGTTCCGGGGCCCTCTGTGCTGGTTTTTGGGGCTTTGTTGTTCTCCTGGGTGGCTCTGTTGGGGTCCTGGGGGCTCTGTTGGGGTCCTGGGGCTCTGTTCGAGTTCTGGGGTCTCTGTTGTTCTCCCGGGGGCTCTGTAGGGGTCCCCGGGGGCCCTGTAGGGGTCCCGGGGACTCTGTAGGGGTCCCCGGGGTATCTGTTGGGGTCCCGGGGGATCTGTTGGGGTCCCGGGGAATCTGTTGGGGTCCCTGGGGCTCTGTTGGGGTTCTGGGGGCTCTGTTGTGGTTATTTTGGCTCTGTTGGGTTCCTGGGGGCTCTGTTGTGGTCCTGGGGGCTCTGTTGTGGTCCCAGGGGCTCTGTTGTGGTCTGGAGGTCCTGTTCGTGTCTTGGGGGCTCTGTTGTGGTCCCGGGGGCTCTGTTGTTGTCCCGGGGGCGTCTGTTCGGGTTTTGGGGCTCCGTTGTGGTCCTGGGGGCTCCGTTGGGGTCCTGGGGTCTCTGTTCAGCTCCTGGTTGCTCTGTTGGGGTCCCGGGGGCTCTGTTGGGGTCCCGGGGGCTCTGTTGGCATCCTCGGAGCTTGGTTCGGGTCCCGGGGGCTCCGCTGGGGTCCCGGGGGCTCTGTTGGGGTCCCGGGGGCTCTGTGGGGTCCCGGGGGCTCCGCTGGGGTCCCGGGGGCTCCGTTCGTGTCCCGGGGGCTCCGTTCGTGTCCTGGGAGCTCTGTTGGGGTCCTGCGGGCTCTGTTGGGGTCCTGCTGGCTCTGTTGGGGTCCTGAAGTCTCTGTTGGGTTCCTGGGGGCTCTGTTTGGATCTTGGGAACTCTGTTGGGTGTCCCGGGGGCTCTGTTGAAGTCCCTGGGGCTCTGTTGAGGTCCCGGGGTCTTCGCTGGGTAAAGGGGGTCCCTGTTGGGGTGCTGGGGGCTCTGTTGTTTTCCTGAGGGCTCTGTTGGTGTCCTGGGAGCTCTGTGGGGGTCCTGAGGTCTCTGTTGTCGTCCTGGGAGCTCTGTTCGGCTTCTGGGAGTTCTGTTTGGGTCCTGGGGGCTCTGTTGGGGTCCTGGGGGCTCTGTTGGGGTCCCGGGGGCTTTGCTGGGGTCTTGGGGCTTCTGTTGGTGTCCCGGGGCTCTGTTGGGGTCCCGAAGGCTCTGTTGGGGTCCCGGGGGCTCTGTTGTAAGCCTGGGGGCTCTGTTGGTGTCGTCCCGGGGCTCTGTTGGGATCCCGGGGGCTCTGTTGGCATCCGGGGGCTCTGTTGGGTTTTTGGGGTCCTCGCTGGGTCCCGGGGGAGACCCTGTTGGGGTCCTGGGTGCTCTGTTGGGGACCTGGGGGATCTGTTGGGTTCTTGGGGGCTCTATTGTTGTCCTGTGAGCTCTGTTGTGGTCCTGGGGGCTCTGTTGTGCTGCTGGGGGCTCTGTTGTGCTGCTCGGGGCTCTGCTGTGGTCCTGCATGCTCTGTTGTTGTCCTGGGGCTCTGTTGTTGTCCTGGGGCTCTGTTGTGTTTTTTGGGCTGTGTTGGGCTCCTGGGGGCTCTGTTGCGGTCCTGGGGGCTCTGTGCTTGTCCTAGTGTCTCTGTTGGTGCCCTATGGGCTCTGTTGTTGTTCTGGGGGCTCTGTTGTGGTTCTGGGGGCTCTGTTGTGGTCCTGGGGCTCTGTTGTTTTCCTGAGGGCTCTGTTGGTGTCCTGGGAGCTCTGTGGGGGTCCTGAGGTCTCTGTTGTCGTCCTGGGAGCTCTGTTCGGCTTCTGGGAGTTCTGTTGGGGTCCTGGGGGCTCTGTTGGGGTCCTGGGGCTCTGTTGGGTCCCGGGGCTTTGCTGGGTCTTGGGGCTTCTGTTGGGGTCCGGGGGCCCTGTTGGGGTCCCGAAGGCTCTGTTGGGGTCCCGCAGGCTCTGTTGGGGTCCCGGGGGCCCTGTTGGGGTCCCGAAGGCTCTGTTGGGGTCCCGCAGGCTCTGTTGGGGTCCCGGGGGCTCTGTTGGTGTCCTCGATCTTGGTTCGGGTTCCCGGGGGCTCTGTTGGGGTCCCGGGGCTCTGTTGGGGTCCCGGGGGCTCTGTGCTGGTTTTTGGGGGCTTTGTTGTTCTACCTGGGGGCTCTGTTGGGGTCCTGGGGGCTCTATTGTGGTCCTGGGGGCTCTGTTCGATTTCTGGGGTCTCTGTTGTTCTCCCGGGGTCTCTGTTGGGGTCCCCTGGGGATCTGTTGGGGTCCCGGGGGATCTGTTGGGGTCCCGGGGCTTTGTTGGTGTTCTGGGGGCTCTGTTTTGGTTATTTTGGCTGTGTTGGGTTCCTGGGGGCTCTGTTGTGGTCCTGGGGGCTCTGCTGTGATCCCTGGGGCTCTGTTGTGGTCCCGGGGGCTGTGTTGTGGTCACAGGGCTCTGTTGTGGTCCTGGAGGTCCTGTTCGTGTCTTGGGGGCTCTGTTGTGGTCCCGGGGCTCTGTTGTTGTCCCGGGGGGGTCTGTTCGGGTTTTGGGGGCTCCGTTGTGGTCCTGGGGGCTCCGTTGTGGTCCTGGGGCTCCGTTGTGGTCCTGGGGGCTCTGTTGGGGTCCCGGGGGCTTTGCTGGGGTCTTGGGGCTTCTGTTGGGTCCCGTGGGCTCTGTTGGGGTCCCGAAGGCTCTGTTGGGGTCCCGGGGGCTCTGTTGTAAGCCTGGGGGCTCTGTTGGTGTCCCGGGGGCTCTGTTGGGATCCCGGGGGCTCTGTGGCATCCCGGGGGCTCTGTTGGGGTTTTTGGGGTCATCGCTGGGGTCCCGGGGGCTCTGTTGAAGTCCCGGGGGCTCTGTTGAGGTCCCGGGGTTTTCTCTGGGGTAAAGGGGGTCCCTGTTGGGGTCTTGGGTCTCTGTTGGGGTCCTGGGGGCTCTGTTGGGGTCCCGCGAGCTTGGTTCGGGTTCTGGAGCTCTGTTGTTGTCCTGGGGGCTCTGTTGTGATCCTGGGGGCTCTGTTTGGGTCCCGGGGGCTCTGTTGGGGTCCCGGGGCTTTTCTGGGGTCTTGGGGCTTCTGTTGGGGTCCCGGCGGGTTTCTTGGGTCCCGGGGGGTCTCTTGGGGTACAAAGGATCTGTTGGGGTCCCGGGGGCTCTGTTGGATTCTGGGAGCTCTGTTGGGGTCCCGGGGGCTCTGTGGAGTTTTTGGGGTCTTCGCTGGGGTCCTGGGGTCTCTGTTGTCGTCCCGGGGGCTCTGTTGTCGTCCCGGGGGCTCTGTTGGTGTCCTGGGGCATCTGTTCGGGTTTTGGGGGCTCTGTTGTTCCCCTGGGGGCTCTGTTGTTCCCCTGGGGGCTCTGTTGGGTCCCGGGGGCTCTGTTGGGGTTCCGGGGCCTCTGTGCTGGTTTTTGGGGGCTTTGTTGTTCTCCTGGGGGCTCTGTTGGGGTCCTGGGGGCTCTGTTGGGGTCCTGGGGGCTCTGTTCGAGTTCTGGGTCTCTGTTGTTCTCCCGGGGGCTCTGTAGGGGTCCCGGGGGCTCTGTAGGGGTCCCCGGGGGCTCTGTAGGGGTCCCCGGGGTATCTGTTGGGGTCCCGGGGGATCTGTTGGGGTCCCGGGGAATCTGTTGGGGTCCCTGGGGCTCTGTTGGGGTTCGGGGCTCTGTTGTGGTTATTTTGGCTCTGTTGGGTTCCTGGGGGCTCTGTTGTGGTCCTGGGGGCTCTGTTGTGGTCCCAGGGGCTCTGTTGTGGTCTGGAGGTCCTGTTCGTGTCTTGGGGGCTCTGTTGTGGTCCCGGGGGCTCTGTTGTTGTCCCGGGGGGGTCTGTTCGTGTTTTGGGGACTCCGTTGTGGTCCCGCAGGCTCTGTTGGGGTCCTGGGGTCTCTGTTCGGCTCCTGGTTGCTCTGTTGGGGTCTCAGGGGCTCTGTTGGGGTCCCGCAGGCTCTGTTGGGGTCCCGGGGGCTCTGTTGGCGTCCTCGGAGCTTGGTTCGCGTTCTGGGGGCTCCGCTGGGTTCCCGGGGGCTCCTCTGGGTTCCCGGGGGCTCCGTTCGTGTCCTGGGGGCTCTGTTGGGGTCCTGCGGGCTCTGTTGGGGTCCTGCGGGCTCTGTTGGTGTCCTGAAGTCTCTGTTGGGGTCCTGAAGTCTCTGTTGGGTTCCTGGGGGCTCTGTTTGGATCTTGGGAACTCTGTTGGGGTCCCGGGGGCTCTGTTGAGGTCCCGGGGTCTTCGCTGGGGTAAAGGGGGTCCCTGTTGGGGTCCTGGGGGCTCTGTTGGGGTCCTGGGAGCTCTGTTGGGGTCCTGGGGTCTTTGCTGGGGTAATGTGTGCTCTGTTGAGGTCCTGGGGACCCTGTTGGGGTCCTGGGGGCTCTGTTGGGGTCCTGGGGGCTCTGTTGGGGACCTGGGGGATCTGTTGGGTTCCTGGGGGCTCTATTGTTGTCCTGTGAGCTCTGTTGTTGTTCTGGGGGCTCTGTTGGGGTCGCGGAGTGGCTGTTGGGGTTCTGGGGGCTCTGTTGGTGTCCTGAAAGCTCTGTTCGGGTTCTGGGGTCTCTGTTGGGGTCCTGCGGGTTCTGTTGGGGTCCTGGGGGCTCCGTGGTGGTCCTGGGGCCTCTGTTGGTGTCCTGGGGTCTCTGTCGGGGTCCTGGGATCTCTGTCGGGGTCCTGGGGACTCTGTCGAGGTCCTGGGGGCTGTGTTGGGGTCCCGGGGGTTCTGTTGGGCTCCCGGGGGTTCTGTTGGGTTCCCGGGGGCTCTGTTGGGGTCCTGGGGGCTCTGTTGGAATCCTGGGGGTTCTGTTGGGATTCTTGGGGTTCTGTTGGAATTCTGGGGTCTCTGTTGGGGTCCCCGGGGCTCTCATGGGGTCCCGGGGGCTCTGTTGGGGTCCTGGGCCATCTGTTTGTGTTTTGGAGGCTCTGTTGTTCCGCTGAGGGTTCTGTTGGGGTCCCGAGGGCTCTGTTGGTGTCCCGGGGTCTCTGTTGGTGTTCCGGGGCCTCTGTTCTGGTTTTTGGGGGCTCTGTTGTGGTCCTGGGGGCTCTGTTGTGGTCCTGGGGGCTCTGTTGTGCTGCTCGGGGCTCTGTTGTGCTGCTCGGGGCTCTGCTGTGGTCCTGCATGCTCGGTTGTTGTCCTGGGGGCTCTGTTGTTGTCCTGGGGGCTCTGTTGTTGTCCTGGGGGCTCTGTTGTTGTCCTGGGGGCTCTGTTGTTGTCCTGGGGGCTCTGTTGTGTTTTTGGGGGCTCTGTTGGGCTCCTGGGGGCTCTGTTGCGGTCCTGGGGGCTCTGTGGTTGTCCTAGGGTCTCTGTTGGTGCCCTATGGGCTCTGTTGTTGTTCTGGGGGCTCTGTTTGCGTCCTGCTGGCTCTGTTTGCGTCCTGGGGGCTCTGTTGTGATCCTGGGGGCTCTGTTGTGATCCTGGTTGCTCTGTTGGGGTCCCGGGGGCTCTGTTGGCATCCTCGGAGCTTGGTTCGGGTCCCGGGGGCTCTGTTGGGGTCCCGGGGGCTCCGCTGGGGTCCCGGGGGCTCCGTTCGTGTCCCGGGGGCTCCGTTCGTGTCCTGGGAGCTCTGTTGGGGTCCCGCGGGCTCTGTTGCGGTCCTGCGGGCTCTGTTGGGGTCCTGCTGGCTCTGTTGGGGTCCTGAAGTCTCTGTTGGGTTCCTGGGGGCTCTGTTTGGATCTTGGGAACTCTGTTGGGGTCCCGGGGGCTCTGTTGAAGTCCCGGGGGCTCTGTTGAGGTCCCGGGGTCTTCGCTGGGGTAAAGGGGGTCCCTGTTGGGGTCCTGGGGGCTCTGTTGTTTTCCTGAGGGCTCTGTTGGTGTCCTGGGAGCTCTGTGGGGGTCCTGAGGTCTCTGTTGTCCTCCTGGGAGCTCTGTTCGGCTTCTGGGAGTTCTGTTGGGGTCCTGGGGGCTCTGTTGGGGTCCTGGGGGCTCTGTTGGGGTCCCGGGGGCTTTGCTGGGGTCTTGGGGCTTCTGTTGGGGTCCCCGGGGGCTCTGTTGGGGTCCCGAAGGCTCTGTTGGGGTCCCGGGGGCTCTGTTGTAAGCCTGGGGGCTCTGTTGGTGTCCCGGGGGCTCTGTTGGCATCCCGGGAGCTCTGTTGGGGTTTTTGGGGTCCTCTCTGGGGTCCCGGGGGCTCTGTTGAAGTCCCGGGGGCTCTGTTGAGGTCCCGGGGTTTTCTCTGGGGTAAAGGGGGTCCCTGTTGGGGTCCTGGGGTCTCTGTTGGGGTCCTGGGGGCTCTGTTGGGGTCCCGCGGGCTCTGTTGGTGTCCCGGGAGCTTGGTTCGGGTTCTGGAGGCTCTGTTGTTGTCCTGGGGGCTCTGTTGTGATCCTGGGGGCTCCGTTGGGGTCCCGGGGGCTCTGTTGGGGTCCCGGGGGCTTTTCTGGGGTCTTGGGGCTTCTGTTGGTGTCCCGGCGGGTCTCTTGGGGTCCCGGGGGGTCTCTTGGGGTACCAAAGGATCTGTTGGGGTCCCGGGGGCTCTGTTGGATTCCTGGGAGCTCTGTTGGGGTCCCGGGGGCTCTGTTGGAGTTTTTGGGGTCTTCGCTGGAGTCCTGGGGTCTCTGTTGTCGTCCCGGGGGCTCTGTTGTCGTCCCGGGGGCTCTGTTGGTGTCCTGGGGCATCTGTTCGGGTTTTGGGGGCTCTGTTGTTCCCCTGGGGGCTCTGTTGTTCCCCTGGGGGCTCTGTTGGGGTCCCGGGGGCTCTGTTGGGGTTCCGGGGCCTCTGTGCTGGTTTTTGGGGGCTTTGTTGTTCTCCTGGGGGTTCTGTTGGGGTCCTGGGGGCTCTGTTGGGGTCCTGGGGGCTCTGTTCGAGTTCTGGGGTCTCTGTTGTTCTCCCGGGGGCTCTGTAGGGGTCCCCGGGGGCTCTGTAGGGGTCCCCGGGGTATCTGTTGGGGTCCCGGGGGATCTGTTGGGGTCCCGGGGAATCTGTTGGGGTCCCGGGGGCTCTGTTGGGGTTCTGGGGGCTCTGTTGTGGTTATTTTGGCTCTGTTGGGTTCCTGGGGGCTCTGTTGTGGTCCTGGGGGCTCTGTTGTGGTCCCAGGGGCTCTGTTGTGGTCCTGGAGGTCCTGTTCGTGTCTTGGGGGCTCTGTTGTGGTCCCGGGGGCTCTGTTGTTGTCCCGGGGGGGTCTGTTCGTGTTTTGGGGACTCCGTTGTGGTCCTGGGGGCTCCGCTGGGGTCCTGGGGTCTCTGTTCGGCTCCTGGTTGCTCTGTTGGGGTCCCGGGGGCTCTGTTGGAGTCCCGCAGGCTCTGTTGGGGTCCCGGGGGCTCTGTTGGCGTCCTCGGAGCTTGGTTCGGGTTCTGGGGGCTCCGCTGGGTTCCCGGGGGCTCCTCTGGGTTCCCGGGGGCTCCGTTCGTGTCCTGGGGGCTCTGTTGGGGTCCTGCTGGCTCTGTTGGGGTCCTGCGGGCTCTGTTGGTGTCCTGAAGTCTCTGTTGGGGTCCTGAAGTCTCTGTTGGGTTCCCGGGGGCTCTGTTGAGGTCCCGGGGTCTTCGCTGGGGTAAAGGGGGTCCCTGTTGGGGTCCTGGGGGCTCTGTTGGGGTCCTGGGAGCTCTGTTGGGGTCCTGGGGTCTTTGCTGGGGTAATGTGTGCTCTGTTGGGGTCCTGGGGGCTCTGTTGGGGTCCTGGGGGCTCTGTTGGGGACCTGGGGGATCTGTTGGGTTCCTGGGGGCTCTATTGTTGTCCTGTGAGCTCTGTTGTTGTCCTGGGGGCTCTGTTGGGGTCGCGGAGTGGCTGTTGGGGTTCTGGGGGCTCTGTTGGTGTCCTGAAAGCTCTGTTCGGGTTCTGGGGTCTCTGTTGGGGTCCTGCAGGTTCTGTTGGGGTCCTGGGGGCTCCGTGGTGGTCCTGGGGCCTCTGTTGGTGTCCTGGGGTCTCTGTCGGGGTCCTGGGATCTCTGTCGGGGTCCTGGGGACTCTGTCGAGGTCCTGGGGGCTGTGTTGGGGTCCCGGGGGTTCTGTTGGGCTCCCGGGGGTTCTGTTGGGTTCCCGGGGGCTCTGTTGGGTTCCCGGGTGCTCTGTTGGGGTCCTGGGGGCTCTGTTGGAATCCTGGGGCTTCTGTTGGGATTCTTGGGGTTCTGTTGGAATTCTGGGGTCTCTGTTGGGGTCCCCGGGGCTCTCTTGGGGTCCCGGGGGCTCTGTTGGGGTCCTGGGCCATCTGTTTGTGTTTTGGAGGCTCTGTTGTTCCGCTGAGGGCTCTGTTGGGGTCCCGAGGGCTCTGTTGGTGTCCCGGGGTCTCTGTTGGTGTTCCGGGGCCTCTGTTCTGGTTTTGGGGGGCTCTGTTGTGGTCCTGGGGGCTCTGTTGTGGTCCTGGGGGCTCTGTTGTGGTCCTGGGGGCTCTGTTGTGCTGATCGGGGCTCTGTTGTGCTGCTCGGGGCTCTGCTGTGGTCCTGGGGGCTCTGTTGTTGTCCTGGGGGCTCTGTTGTTGTCCTGGGGGCTCTGTTGTGTTTTTGGGGGCTCTGTTGGGCTCCTGGGGGCTCTGTTGCGGTCCTGGGGTCTCTGTGGTTGTCCTAGGGTCTCTGTTGATGCCCTATGGGCTCTGTTGTTGTTCTGGGGCTCTGTTTGCGTCCTGGGGGCTCTGTTTGCGTCCTGGGGGCTCTGTTTGCGTCCTGGGGGCTCTGTTGTGGTCCTGGGGGCTCGGTTGTCGTCCTGGGGGCTCTGTTGTCGTCCTGGGGGCTCTGTTGTCGTCCTGGGAGCTCTGTTCGGCTTCTGGGAGTTCTGTTGGGGTCCTGGGGGCTCTGTTGGGGTCCTGGGGGCTCTGTTGGGGTTCCGGGGGCTTTGCTGGGGTCTTGGGGCTTCTGTTGGGGTCCCGGGGGCCCTGTTGGGGTCCCGAAGGCTCTGTTGGGGTCCTGGGGGCTCTGTTGTAAGCCTGGGTGCTCTGTTGGGGTCCCGGGTGCTCTGTTGGCATCCCGGGGGCTCTGTTGGCATCCCGGGGGCTCTGTTGGGGTTTTTGGGGTCTTTGCTGGGGTCCTGGGGTCTCTGTTGTGGTCCCGGGGGCTCTGTTGAAGTCCCGGGGGCTCTGTTGAGGTCCCGGGGTCTTCTCTGGGGTAAAGGGGGTCCCTGTTGGGGTCCTGGGGGCTCTGTTGGGGTCGTGGGGGCTCTGTTGTGGTCCTGGGGGCTCTGTTGGGGTAATGGGTGCTCTGTTGACGTCCTGGGGACCCTGTTGACGTCCTGGGGGCTCTTTTCGGTTCCTGAACACTCTGTTGAGTGTCCCGGGGGCTCTGTGGGGGTCCTGGGGGCTCTGTGGCGGTCCCGGGGGCTCTGTTCTTGTCTTGGGGGCTCTGTTGTTGTCCTGGGGTCTTCACTGGTGTAATGGCGGCTCCTTTGGTGTCCCGCGGGCTCTGTTGGGCTCCCGCGGGCTCTGTTGGGGTCCCGCGGGCTCTGTTGGGGTCCCGCGGGCTCTGTTGGGGTCCCGCGGGCTCTGTTGGGGTCCCGCGGGCTCTGTTGGGGTCCCGCGGGCTCTGTTGGGGTCCTGAAGTCTCTGTTGGGGTCCTGAAGTCTCTGTTGGGTTCCTGGGGGCTCTGTTTGGATCTTGGGAACTCTGTTGGGGTCCCGGGGGCTCTGTTGAGGTCCCGGGGTCTTCGCTGGGGTAAAGGGGGTCCCTGTTGGGGTCCTGGTGGCTCTGTTGGGGTCCTGGGGGCTCTATTGTGGTCCTGGGGGCTCTGTTCGATTTCTGGGGTCTCTGTTGTTCTCCCGGGGGCTCTGTTGGGGTCCCCGGGGGATCTGTTGGGGTCCCGGGGGATCTGTTGGGGTCCCGGGGGCTTTGTTGGGGTTCTGGGGGCTCTGTTTTGGTTATTTTGGCTGTGTTGGGTTCCTGGGGGCTCTGTTGTGGTCCTGGGGGCTCTGCTGTGATCCCTGGGGCTCTGTTGTGGTCCCGGGGGCTGTGTTGTGGTCACAGGGGCTCTGTTGTGGTCCTGGAGGTCCTGTTCGTGTCTTGGGGGCTCTGTTGTGGTCCCGGGGGCTCTGTTGTTGTCCCGGGGGGGTCTGTTCGGGTTTTGGGGGCTCCGTTGTGGTCCTGGGGGCTCCGTTGTGGTCCTGGGGGCTCCGTTGTGGTCCTGGGGGCTCTGTTGGGGTCCCGGGGGCTTTGCTGGGGTCTTGGGGCTTCTGTTGGGGTCCCGTGGGCTCTGTTGGGGTCCCGAAGGCTCTGTTGGGGTCCCGGGGGCTCTGTTGTAAGCCTGGGGGCTCTGTTGGTGTCCCGGGGGCTCTGTTGGGATCCCGGGGGCTCTGTTGGCATCCCGGGGGCTCTGTTGGGGTTTTTGGGGTCATCGCTGGGGTCCCGGGGGCTCTGTTGAAGTCCCGGGGGCTCTGTTGAGGTCCCGGGGTTTTCTCTGGGGTAAAGGGGGTCCCTGTTGGGGTCTTGGGGTCTCTGTTGGGGTCCTGGGGGCTCTGTTGGGGTCCCGCGAGCTTGGTTCGTGTTCTGGAGGCTCTGTTGTTGTCCTGGGGGCTCTGTTGTGATCCTGGGGGCTCTGTTGGGGTCCCGGGGGCTCTGTTGGGGTCCCGGGGGCTTTTCTGGGGTCTTGGGGCTTCTGTTGGGGTCCCGGCGGGTTTCTTGGGGTCCCGGGGGGTCTCTTGGGGTACCAAAGGATCTGTTGGGGTCCCGGGGGCTCTGTTGGATTCCTGGGAGCTCTGTTGGGGTCCCGGGGGCTCTGTTGGAGTTTTTGGGGTCTTCGCTGGGGTCCTGGGGTCTCTGTTGTCGTCCCGGGGGCTCTGTTGTCGTCCCGGGGGCTCTGTTGGTGTCCTGGGGCATCTGTTCGGGTTTTGGGGGCTCTGTTGTTCCCCTGGGGGCTCTGTTGTTCCCCTGGGGGCTCTGTTGGGGTCCCGGGGGCTCTGTTGGGGTTCCGGGGCCTCTGTGCTGGTTTTTGGGGGCTTTGTTGTTCTCCTGGGGGCTCTGTTGGGGTCCTGGGGGCTCTGTTGGGGTCCTGGGGGCTCTGTTCGAGTTCTGGGGTCTCTGTTGTTCTCCCGGGGGCTCTGTAGGGGTCCCCGGGGGCTCTGTAGGGGTCCCCGGGGGCTCTGTAGGGGTCCCCGGGGTATCTGTTGGGGTCCCGGGGGATCTGTTGGGGTCCCGGGGAATCTGTTGGGGTCCCTGGGGCTCTGTTGGGGTTCTGGGGGCTCTGTTGTGGTTATTTTGGCTCTGTTGGGTTCCTGGGGGCTCTGTTGTGGTCCTGGGGGCTCTGTTGTGGTCCCAGGGGCTCTGTTGTGGTCTGGAGGTCCTGTTCGTGTCTTGGGGGCTCTGTTGTGGTCCCGGGGGCTCTGTTGTTGTCCCGGGGGCGTCTGTTCGGGTTTTGGGGGCTCCGTTGTGGTCCTGGGGGCTCCGTTGGGGTCCTGGGGTCTCTGTTCAGCTCCTGGTTGCTCTGTTGGGGTCCCGGGGGCTCTGTTGGGGTCCCGGGGGCTCTGTTGGCATCCTCGGAGCTTGGTTCGGGTCCCGGGGGCTCCGCTGGGGTCCCGGGGGCTCTGTTGGGGTCCCGGGGGCTCTGTTGGGGTCCCGGGGGCTCCGCTGGGGTCCCGGGGGCTCCGTTCGTGTCCCGGGGGCTCCGTTCGTGTCCTGGGAGCTCTGTTGGGGTCCTGCGGGCTCTGTTGGGGTCCTGCTGGCTCTGTTGGGGTCCTGAAGTCTCTGTTGGGTTCCTGGGGGCTCTGTTTGGATCTTGGGAACTCTGTTGGTGTCCCGGGGGCTCTGTTGAAGTCCCTGGGGCTCTGTTGAGGTCCCGGGGTCTTCGCTGGGGTAAAGGGGGTCCCTGTTGGGGTGCTGGGGGCTCTGTTGTTTTCCTGAGGGCTCTGTTGGTGTCCTGGGAGCTCGGTGGGGGTCCTGAGGTCTCTGTTGTCGTCCTGGGAGCTCTGTTCGGCTTCTGGGAGTTCTGTTTGGGTCCTGGGGGCTCTGTTGGGGTCCTGGGGGCTCTGTTGGGGTCCCGGGGGCTTTGCTGGGGTCTTGGGGCTTCTGTTGGGGTCCCGGGGGCTCTGTTGGGGTCCCGAAGGCTCTGTTGGGGTCCCGGGGGCTCTGTTGTAAGCCTGGGGGCTCTGTTGGTGTCCCGGGGGCTCTGTTGGGATCCCGGGGGCTCTGTTGGCATCCCGGGGGCTCTGTTGGGGTTTTTGGGGTCATCGCTGGGGTCCCGGGGGCTCTGTTGAAGTCCCGGGGGCTCTGTTGAGGTCCCGGGTTTTTCTCTGGGGTAAAGGGGGTCTCTGTTGGGGTCCTGGGGGCTCTGTTGGGGTCCCGCGGGCTCTGTTGGTGTCCCGGGAGCTTGGTTCGGGTTCTGGAGGCTCTGTTGTTGTCCTGGGGGCTCTGTTGTGACCCTGGGGGCTCTGTTGGGGTCCCGGGGGCTCTGTTGGGGTCCCGGGGGCTTTTCTGGGGTCTTGGGGCTTCTGTTGGGGTCCCGGCGGGTCTCTTGGGGTCCCGGGGGGTCTCTTGGGGTACCAAAGGATCTGTTGGGGTCCCGGGGGCTCTGTTGGATTCCTGGGAGCTCTGTTGGGGTCCCGGGGGCTCTGTTGGAGTTTTTGGGGTCTTCGCTGGGGTCCTGGGGTCTCTGTTGTCGTCCCGGGGGCTCTGTTGTCGTCCCGGGGGCTCTGTTGGTGTCCTGGGGCATCTGTTCGGGTTTTGGGGGCTCTGTTGTTCCCCTGGGGGCTCTGTTGTTCCCCTGGGGGCTCTGTTGGGGTCCCGGGGGCTCTGTTGGGGTTCCGGGGCCTCTGTGCTGGTTTTTGGGGGCTTTGTTGTTCTCCTGGGGGCTCTGTTGGGGTCCTGGGGGCTCTGTTGGGGTCCTGGGGGCTCTGTTCGAGTTCTGGGGTCTCTGTTGTTCTCCCGGGGGCTCTGTAGGCGTCCCCGGGGGCTCTGTAGGGGTCCCCGGGGTATCTGTTGGGGTCCCGGGGGATCTGTTGGGGTCCCGGGGAATCTGTTGGGGTCCCTGGGGCTCTGTTGGGGTTCTGGGGGCTCTGTTGTGGTTATTTTGGCTCTGTTGGGTTCCTGGGGGCTCTGTTGTGGTCCTGGGGGCTCTGTTGTGGTCCCAGGGGCTCTGTTGTGGTCCTGGAGGTCCTGTTCGTGTCTTGGGGGCTCTGTTGTGGTCCCGGGGGCTCTGTTGTTGTCCCGGGGGGGTCTGTTCGTGTTTTGGGGACTCCGTTGTGGTCCTGGGGGCTCCGTTGGGGTCCTGGGGTCTCTGTTCGGCTCCTGGTTGCTCTGTTGGGGTCCCGGGGGCTCTGTTGGGGTCCCGCAGGCTCTGTTGGGGTCCCGGGGGCTCTGTTGGCGTCCTCGGAGCTTGGTTCGGGTTCTGGGGGCTCCGCTGGGTTCCCGGGGACTCCGCTGGGTTCCCGGGGGCTCCGTTCGTGTCCTGCGGGCTCTGTTGGGGTCCTGCGGGCTCTGTTGGGGTCCTGCGGGCTCTGTTGGTGTCCTGAAGTCTCTGTTGGGGTCCTGAAGTCTCTGTTGGGTTCCTGGGGGCTCTGTTTGGATCTTGGGAACTCTGTTGGGGTCCCGGGGGCTCTGTTGAGGTCCCGGGGTCTTCGCTGGGGTAAAGGGGGTCCCTGTTGGGGTCCTGGGGGCTCTGTTGGGGTCCTGGGGGCTCTGTTGGGGTCCTGGGAGCTCTGTTCGGCTTCTGGGAGTTCTGTTGGGTTCCTGGGGGCTCTATTGTTGTCCTGTGAGCTCTGTTGTTGTCCTGGGGGCTCTGTTGGGGTCGCGGAGTGGCTGTTGGGGTTCTGGGGGCTCTGTTGGTGTCCTGAAAGCTCTGTTCGGGTTCTGGGGTCTCTGTTGGGGTCCTGCGGGTTCTGTTGGGGTCCTGGGGGCTCCGTGGTGGTCCTGGGGCCTCTGTTGGTGTCCTGGGGTCTCTGTCGGGGTCCTGGGATCTCTGTCGGGGTCCTGGGGACTCTGTCGAGGTCCTGGGGGCTGTGTTGGGGTCCCGGGGGTTCTGTTGGGCTCCCGGGGGTTCTGTTGGGTTCCCGGGGGCTCTGTTGGGGTCCTGGGGGCTCTGTTGGAATCCTGGGGGTTCTGTTGGGATTCTTGGGGTTCTGTTGGAATTCTGGGGTCTCTGTTGGGGTCCCCGGGGCTCTCTTGGGGTCCCGGGGGCTCTGTTGGTGTCCTGGGGCATCTGTTTGTGTTTTGGAGGCTCTGTTGTTCCGCTGAGGGCTCTGTTGGGGTCCCGAGGGCTCTGTTGGTGTCCCGGGGGCTCTGTTGGTGTTCCGGGGCCTCTGTTCTGGTTTTTGGGGGCTCTGTTGTGGTCCTGGGGGCTCTGTTGTGGTCCTGGGGGCTCTGTTGTGCTGCTCGGGGCTCTGTTATGCTGCTCGGGGCTCTGCTGTGGTCCTGCATGCTCGGTTGTTGTCCTGGGGGCTCTGTTGTTGTCCTGGGGGCTCTGTTGTTGTCCTGGGGGCTCTGTTGTGTTTTTGGGGGCTCTGTTGGGCTCCTGCGGGCTCTGTTGCGGTCCTGGGGGCTCTGTGGTTGTCCTAGGGTCTCTGTTGGTGCCCTATGGGCTCTGTTGTTGTTCTGGGGGCTCTGTTTGCGTCCTGGGGGCTCTGTTTGCGTCCTGGGGGCTCTGTTTGCGTCCTGGGGGCTCTGTTGTGATCCTGGGGGCTCTGATGTGATCCTGGTTGCTCTGTTGGGGTCCCGGGGGCTCTGTTGGGGTCCCGGGGGGTCTGTTGGCATCCTCGGAGCTTGGTTCGGGTCCCGGGGGCTCTGTTGGGGTCCCGGGGGCTCTGTTGGGGTCCCGGGGGCTCCGCTGGGGTCCCGGGGGCTCCGTTCGTGTCCCGGGGGCTCCGTTCGTGTCCTGGGAGCTCTGTTGGGGTCCCGCGGGCTCTGTTGGGGTCCTGCGGGCTCTGTTGGGGTCCTGAAGTCTCTGTTGGGTTCCTGGGGGCTCTGTTTGCATCTTGGGAACTCTGTTGGGGTCCCGGGGGCTCTGTTGAAGTCTCTGGGGCTCTGTTGAGGTCCCGGGGTCTTCGCTGGGGTAAAGGGGGTCCCTGTTGGGGTCCTGGGGGCTCTGTTGTTTTCCTGAGGGCTCTGTTGGTGTCCTGGGAGCTCTGTGGGGGTCCTGAGGTCTCTGTTGTCGTCCTGGGAGCTCTGTTCGGCTTCTGGGGGCTCTGTTGGGGTCCTGGTGGCTCTGTTGGGGTCCTGGGGGCTCTGTTGGGGTCCTGGGGGCTCTGTTCGAGTTCTGGGGTCTCTGTTGTTCTCCCGGGGGCCCTGTAGGGGTCCCCGGGGGTTCTGTAGGAGTCCCCGGGGTATCTGTTGGGGTCCCGGGGAATCTGTTGGGGTCCCTGGGGCTCTGTTGGGGTTGTGGGGGCTCTGTTGTGGTTATTTTGGCTCTGTTGGGTTCCTGGGGGCTCTGTTGTGGTCCTGGGGGCTCTGTTGTGGTCCCAGGGGCTCTGTTGGCATCCCTGGGGCTCTGTTGGGGTTGTGGGGGCTCTGTTGTGGTTATTTTGGCTCTGTTGGGTTCCTGGGGGCTCTGTTGTGGTCCCGGGGGCCCTGTTGTGGTCCCAGGGGCTCTGTTGAGGTCCCGGGGTCTTCGCTGGGGTAAAAGGGGGTCCCTGTTGGGGTCCTGGGGGCTCTGTTGGGGTCCTGGGAGCTCTGTTGGGGTCCTGGGGTCTTCGCTGGGGTAATGTGTGCTCTGTTGAGGTCCTGGGGACCCTGTTGAGGTCCTGGGGGCTCTGTTGGGGACATGGGGGATCTGTTGGGTTCCTGGGTGCTCTATTGTTGTCCTGGGGGCTCTGTTGGGGTCCTGGGGGCTCTGTTGGGGTCCTGGGGGCTCTGTTCGAGTTCTGGGGTCTCTGTTGTTCTCCCGGGGGCTCTGTAGGGGTCCCCGGGGTATCTGTTGGGGTCCCGGGGGATCTGTTGGGGTCCCGGCTGATCTGTTGGTGTCCCGGGGGCTCTGTTGGGGTTCTGGGGGCTCTGTTGTGGTTATTTTTGCTCTGTTGGGTTCCTGGGGGCTCTGTTGTGGTCCCGGGGGCTCTGTTGTGGTCCTGGAGGTCCTGTTCGTGTCTTGGGGGCTCTGTTGTTGTCCCGGGGGCTCTGTTGTTGTCCTGGGGGGGTCTGTTCGGGTTTTGGGGACTCCGTTGTGGTCCTGGGGGCTCTGTTCGGCTCCTGGTTGCTCTGTTGGGGTCCCGGGGGCTCTGTTGGGGTCCCGCAGGCTCTGTTGGGGTCCCGGGGGCTCTGTTGGTGTCCCTGGGGCTCTGTTGAGGTCCCGGGGTCTTCGCTGGGGTAAAGGGGGTCCCTGTTGGGGTGCTGGGGGCTCTGTTGTTTTCCTGAGGGCTCTGTTGGTGTCCTGGGAGCTCTGTGGGGGTCCTGAGGTCTCTGTTGTCGTCCTGGGAGCTCTGTTCGGCTTCTGGGAGTTCTGTTTGGGTCCTGGGGGCTCTGTTGGGGTCCTGGGGGCTCTGTTGGGGTCCCGGGGGCTTTGCTGGGGTCTTGGGGCTTCTGTTGGGGTCCCGGGGGCTCTGTTGGGGTCCCGAAGGCTCTGTTGGGGTCCCGGGGGCTCTGTTGTAAGCCTGGGGGCTCTGTTGGTGTCCCGGGGGCTCTGTTGGGATCCCGGGGGCTCTGTTGGCATCCCGGGGGCTCTGTTGGGGTTTTTGGGGTCCTCGCTGGGGTCCCGGGGGAGACCCTGTTGGGGTCCTGGGTGCTCTGTTGGGGACCTGGGGGATCTGTTGGGTTCTTGGGGGCTCTATTGTTGTCCTGTGAGCTCTGTTGTGGTCCTGGGGGCTCTGTTGTGCTGCTGGGGGCTCTGTTGTGCTGCTCGGGGCTCTGCTGTGGTCCTGCATGCTCTGTTGTTGTCCTGGGGGCTCTGTTGTTGTCCTGGGGGCTCTGTTGTGTTTTTGGGGCTGTGTTGGGCTCCTGGGGGCTCTGTTGCGGTCCTGGGGGCTCTGTGCTTGTCCTAGTGTCTCTGTTGGTGCCCTATGGGCTCTGTTGTGGTTCTGGGGGCTCTGTTGTGGTCCTGGGGGCTCTGTTGTGGTCCTGGGGGCTCTGTTGTGGTCCTGGGGGCTCTGTTGTGGTCCTGGGGGCTCTGTTGTTTTCCTGAGGGCTCTGTTGGTGTCCTGGGAGCTCTGTGGGGGTCCTGAGGTCTCTGTTGTCGTCCTGGGAGCTCTGTTCGGCTTCTGGGAGTTCTGTTGGGGTCCTGGGGGCTCTGTTGGGGTCCTGGGGGCTCTGTTGGGGTCCCGGGGGCTTTGCTGGGGTCTTGGGGCTTCTGTTGGGGTCCCGGGGGCCCTGTTGGGGTCCCGAAGGCTCTGTTGGGGTCCCGCAGTCTCTGTTGGGGTCCCGGGGGCTCTGTTGGTGTCCTCGGATCTTGGTTCGGGTTCCCGGGGGCTCTGTTGGGGTCCCGGGGGCTCTGTTGGGGTCCCGGGGGCTCTGTGCTGGTTTTTGGGGGCTTTGTTGTTCTCCTGGGGGCTCTGTTGGGGTCCTGGGGGCTCTATTGTGGTCCTGGGGGCTCTGTTCGATTTCTGGGGTCTCTGTTGTTCTCCCGGGGGCTCTGTTGGGGTCCCCGGGGGATCTGTTGGGGTCCCGGGGGATCTGTTGGGGTCCCGGGGGCTTTGTTGGTGTTCTGGGGGCTCTGTTTTGGTTATTTTGGCTGTGTTGGGTTCCTGGGTGCTCTGTTGTGGTCCTGGGGGCTCTGCTGTGATCCCTGGGGCTCTGTTGTGGTCCCGGGGGCTGTGTTGTGGTCACAGGGGCTCTGTTGTGGTCCTGGAGGTCCTGTTCGTGTCTTGGGGGCTCTGTTGTGGTCCCGGGGGCTCTGTTGTTGTCCCGGGGGGGTCTGTTCGGGTTTTGGGGGCTCCGTTGTGGTCCTGGGGGCTCCGTTGTGGTCCTGGGGGCTCCGTTGTGGTCCTGGGGGCTCTGTTGGGGTCCCGGGGGCTTTGCTGGGGTCTTGGGGCTTCTGTTGGGGTCCCGTGGGCTCTGTTGGGGTCCCGAAGGCTCTGTTGGGGTCCCGGGGGCTCTGTTGTAAGCCTGGGGGCTCTGTTGGTGTCCCGGGGGCTCTGTTGGGATCCCGGGGGCTCTGTTGGCATCCCGGGGGCTCTGTTGGGGTTTTTGGGGTCATCGCTGGGGTCCCGGGGGCTCTGTTGAAGTCCCGGGGGCTCTGTTGAGGTCCCGGGGTTTTCTCTGGGGTAAAGGGGGTCCCTGTTGGGGTCTTGGGGTCTCTGTTGGGGTCCTGGGGGCTCTGTTGGGGTCCCGCGAGCTTGGTTCGGGTTCTGGAGGCTCTGTTGTTGTCCTGGGGGCTCTGTTGTGATCCTGGGGGCTCTGTTGGGGTCCCGGGGGCTCTGTTGGGGTCCCGGGGGCTTTTCTGGGGTCTTGGGGCTTCTGTTGGGGTCCCGGCGGGTTTCTTGGGGTCCCGGGGGGTCTCTTGGGGTACCAAAGGATCTGTTGGGGTCCCGGGGGCTCTGTTGGATTCCTGGGAGCTCTGTTGGGGTCCCGGGGGCTCTGTTGGAGTTTTTGGGGTCTTCGCTGGGGTCCTGGGGTCTCTGTTGTCGTCCCGGGGGCTCTGTTGTCGTCCCGGGGGCTCTGTTGGTGTCCTGGGGCATCTGTTCGGGTTTTGGGGGCTCTGTTGTTCCCCTGGGGGCTCTGTTGGGGTCCCGGGGGCTCTGTTGGGGTTCCGGGGCCTCTGTGCTGGTTTTTGGGGGCTTTGTTGTTCTCCTGGGGGCTCTGTTGGGGTCCTGGGGGCTCTGTTGGGGTCCTGGGGGCTCTGTTCGAGTTCTGGGGTCTCTGTTGTTCTCCCGGGGGCTCTGTAGGGGTCCCCGGGGGCTCTGTAGGGGTCCCCGGGGTATCTGTTGGGGTCCCTGGGGCTCTGTTGGGGTTCTGGGGGCTCTGTTGTGGTTATTTTGGCTCTGTTGGGTTCCTGGGGGCTCTGTTGTGGTCCTGGGGGCTCTGTTGTGGTCCCAGGGCCTCTGTTGTGGTCTGGAGGTCCTGTTCGTGTCTTGGGGGCTCTGTTGTGGTCCCGGGGGCTCTGTTGTTGTCCCGGGGGGGTCTGTTCGTGTTTTGGGGACTCCGTTGTGGTCCTGGGGGCTCTGTTGGGGTCCTGGGGTCTCTGTTCGGCTCCTGGTTGCTCTGTTGGGGTCCCAGGGGCTCTGTTGGGGTCCCGCAGGCTCTGTTGGGGTCCCGGGGGCTCTGTTGGCGTCCTCGGAGCTTGGTTCGCGTTCTGGGGGCTCCGCTGGGTTCCCGGGGGCTCCTCTGGGTTCCCGGGGGCTCCGTTCGTGTCCTGGGGCCTCTGTTGGGGTCCTGCGGGCTCTGTTGGGGTCCTGCGGGCTCTGTTGGTGTCCTGAAGTCTCTGTTGGGGTCCTGAAGTCTCTGTTGGGTTCCTGGGGGCTCTGTTTGGATCTTGGGAACTCTGTTGGGGTCCCGGGGGCTCTGTTGAGGTCCCGGGGTCTTCGCTGGGGTAAAGGGGGTCCCTGTTGGGGTCCTGGGGGCTCTGTTGGGGTCCTGGGAGCTCTGTTGGGGTCCTGGGGTCTTTGCTGGGGTAATGTGTGCTCTGTTGAGGTCCTGGGGACCCTGTTGGGGTCCTGGGGGCTCTGTTGGGGTCCTGGGGGCTCTGTTGGGGACCTGGGGGATCTGTTGGGTTCCTGGGGGCTCTATTGTTGTCCTGTGAGCTCTGTTGTTGTTCTGGGGGCTCTGTTGGGGTCGCGGAGTGGCTGTTGGGGTTCTGGGGGCTCTGTTGATGTCCTGAAAGCTCTGTTCGGGTTCTGGGGTCTCTGTTGGGGTCCTGCGGGTTCTGTTGGGGTCCTGGGGGCTCCGTGGTGGTCCTGGGGCCTCTGTTGGTGTCCTGGGGTCTCTGTCGGGGTCCTGGGATCTCTGTCGGGGTCCTGGGGACTCTGTCGAGGTCCTGGGGGCTGTGTTGGGGTCCCGGGGGTTCTGTTGGGCTCCCGGGGGTTCTGTTGGGTTCCCGGGGGCTCTGTTGGGGTCCTGGGGGCTCTGTTGGAATCCTGGGGGTTCTGTTGGGATTCTTGGGGTTCTGTTGGAATTCTGGGGTCTCTGTTGGGGTCCCCGGGGCTCTCATGGGGTCCCGGGGGCTCTGTTGGGGTCCTGGGCCATCTGTTTGTGTTTTGGAGGCTCTGTTGTTCCGCTGAGGGTTCTGTTGGGGTCCCGAGGGCTCTGTTGGTGTCCCGGGGTCTCTGTTGGTGTTCCGGGGCCTCTGTTCTGGTTTTTGGGGGCTCTGTTGTGGTCCTGGGGGCTCTGTTGTGGTCCTGGGGGCTCTGTTGTGCTGCTCGGGGCTCTGTTGTGCTGCTCGGGGCTCTGCTGTGGTCCTGCATGCTCGGTTGTTGTCCTGGGGGCTCTGTTGTTGTCCTGGGGGCTCTGTTGTTGTCCTGGGGGCTCTGTTGTTGTCCTGGGGGCTCTGTTGTTGTCCTGGGGGCTCTGTTGTTGTCCTGGGGGCTCTGTTGTGTTTTTGGGGGCTCTGTTGGGCTCCTGGGGGCTCTGTTGCGGTCCTGGGGGCTCTGTGGTTGTCCTAGGGTCTCTGTTGGTGCCCTATGGGCTCTGTTGTTGTTCTGGGGGCTCTGTTTGCGTCCTGCTGGCTCTGTTTGCGTCCTGGGGGCTCTGTTGTGATCCTGGGGGCTCTGTTGTGATCCTGGTTGCTCTGTTGGGGTCCCGGGGGCTCTGTTGGCATCCTCGGAGCTTGGTTCGGGTCCCGGGGGCTCTGTTGGGGTCCCGCGGGCTCTGTTGCGGTCCTGCGGGCTCTGTTGGGGTCCTGCTGGCTCTGTTGGGGTCCTGAAGTCTCTGTTGGGTTCCTGGGGGCTCTGTTTGGATCTTGGGAACTCTGTTGGGGTCCCGGGGGCTCTGTTGAAGTCCCTGGGGCTCTGTTGAGGTCCCGGGGTCTTCGCTGGGGTAAAGGGGGTCCCTGTTGGGGTCCTGGGGGCTCTGTTGTTTTCCTGAGGGCTCTGTTGGTGTCCTGGGAGCTCTGTGGGGGTCCTGAGGTCTCTGTTGTCCTCCTGGGAGCTCTGTTCGGCTTCTGGGAGTTCTGTTGGGGTCCTGGGGGCTCTGTTGGGGTCCTGGGGGCTCTGTTGGGGTCCCGGGGGCTTTGCTGGGGTCTTGGGGCTTCTGTTGGGGTCCCCGGGGGCTCTGTTGGGGTCCCGAAGGCTCTGTTGGGGTCCCGGGGGCTCTGTTGTAAGCCTGGGGGCTCTGTTGGTGTCCCGGGGGCTCTGTTGGCATCCCGGGAGCTCTGTTGGGGTTTTTGGGGTCCTCTCTGGGGTCCCGGGGGCTCTGTTGAAGTCCCGGGGGCTCTGTTGAGGTCCCGGGGTTTTCTCTGGGGTAAAGGGGGTCCCTGTTGGGGTCCTGGGGTCTCTGTTGGGGTCCTGGGGGCTCTGTTGGGGTCCCGCGGGCTCTGTTGGTGTCCCGGGAGCTTGGTTCGGGTTCTGGAGGCTCTGTTGTTGTCCTGGGGGCTCTGTTGTGATCCTGGGGACTCCGTTGGGGTCCCGGGGGCTCTGTTGGGGTCCCGGGGGCTTTTCTGGGGTCTTGGGGCTTCTGTTGGTGTCCCGGCGGGTCTCTTGGGGTCCCGGGGGGTCTCTTGGGGTACCAAAGGATCTGTTGGGGTCCCGGGGGCTCTGTTGGATTCCTGGGAGCTCTGTTGGGGTCCCGGGGGCTCTGTTGGAGTTTTTGGGGTCTTCGCTGGAGTCCTGGGGTCTCTGTTGTCGTCCCGGGGGCTCTGTTGTCGTCCCGGGGGCTCTGTTGGTGTCCTGGGGCATCTGTTCGGGTTTTGGGGGCTCTGTTGTTCCCCTGGGGGCTCTGTTGTTCCCCTGGGGGCTCTGTTGGGGTCCCGGGGGCTCTGTTGGGGTTCCGGGGCCTCTGTGCTGGTTTTTGGGGGCTTTGTTGTTCTCCTGGGGGCTCTGTTGGGGTCCTGGGGGCTCTGTTGGGGTCCTGGGGGCTCTGTTCGAGTTCTGGGGTCTCTGTTGTTCTCCCGGGGGCTCTGTAGGGGTCCCCGGGGGCTCTGTAGGGGTCCCCGGGGTATCTGTTGGGGTCCCGGGGGATCTGTTGGGGTCCCGGGGAATCTGTTGGGGTCCCGGGGGCTCTGTTGGGGTTCTGGGGGCTCTGTTGTGGTTATTTTGGCTCTGTTGGGTTCCTGGGGGCTCTGTTGTGGTCCTGGGGGCTCTGTTGTGGTCCCAGGGGCTCTGTTGTGGTCCTGGAGGTCCTGTTCGTGTCTTGGGGGCTCTGTTGTGGTCCCGGGGGCTCTGTTGTTGTCCCGGGGGGGTCTGTTCGTGTTTTGGGGACTCCGTTGTGGTCCTGGGGGCTCCGCTGGGGTCCTGGGGTCTCTGTTCGGCTCCTGGTTGCTCTGTTGGGGTCCCGGGGGCTCTGTTGGAGTCCCGCAGGCTCTGTTGGGGTCCCGGGGGCTCTGTTGGCGTCCTCGGAGCTTGGTTCGGGTTCTGGGGGCTCCGCTGGGTTCCCGGGGGCTCCGCTGGGTTCCCGGGGCCTCCGTTCGTGTCCTGGGGGCTCTGTTGGGGTCCTGCTGGCTCTGTTGGGGTCCTGCGGGCTCTGTTGGTGTCCTGAAGTCTCTGTTGGGGTCCTGAAGTCTCTGTTGGGGTCCCGGGGGCTCTGTTGAGGTCCCGGGGTCTTCGCTGGGGTAAAGGGGGTCCCTGTTGGGGTCCTGGGGGCTCTGTTGGGGTCCTGGGAGCTCTGTTGGGGTCCTGGGGTCTTTGCTGGGGTAATGTGTGCTCTGTTGAGGTCCTGGGGACCCTGTTGGGGTCCTGGGGGCTCTGTTGGGGTCCTGGGGGCTCTGTTGGGGACCTGGGGGATCTGTTGGGTTCCTGGGGGCTCTATTGTTGTCCTGTGAGCTCTGTTGTTGTCCTGGGGGCTCTGTTGGGGTCACGGAGTGGCTGTTGGGGTTCTGGGGGCTCTGTTGGTGTCCTGAAAGCTCTGTTCGGGTTCTGGGGTCTCTGTTGGGGTCCTGCAGGTTCTGTTGGGGTCCTGGGGGCTCCGTGGTGGTCCTGGGGCCTCTGTTGGTGTCCTGGGGTCTCTGTCGGGGTCCTGGGATCTCTGTCGGGGTCCTGGGGACTCTGTCGAGGTCCTGGGGGCTGTGTTGGGGTCCCGGGGGTTCTGTTGGGCTCCCGGGGGTTCTGTTGGGTTCCCGGGGGCTCTGTTGGGTTCCCGGGTGCTCTGTTGGGGTCCTGGGGGCTCTGTTGGAATCCTGGGGCTTCTGTTGGGATTCTTGGGGTTCTGTTGGAATTCTGGGGTCTCTGTTGGGGTCCCCGGGGCTCTCTTGGGGTCCGGGGGCTCTGTTGGGGTCCTGGGCCATCTGTTTGTGTTTTGGAGGCTCTGTTGTTCCGCTGAGGGCTCTGTTGGGGTCCCGAGGGCTCTGTTGGTGTCCCGGGGTCTCTGTTGGTGTTCCGGGGCCTCTGTTCTGGTTTTTGGGGGCTCTGTTGTGGTCCTGGGGGCTCTGTTGTGGTCCTGGGGGCTCTGTTGTGGTCCTGGGGGCTCTGTTGTGCTGCTCGGGGCTCTGTTGTGCTGCTCGGGGCTCTGCTGTGGTCCTGGGGGCTCTGTTGTTGTCCTGGGGGCTCTGTTGTTGTCCTGGGGGCTCTGTTGTTGTCCTGGGGGCTCTGTTGTGTTTTTGGGGGCTCTGTTGGGCTCCTGGGGGCTCTGTTGCGGTCCTGGGGTCTCTGTGGTTGTCCTAGGGTCTCTGTTGATGCCCTATGGGCTCTGTTGTTGTTCTGGGGCTCTGTTTGCGTCCTGGGGGCTCTGTTTGCGTCCTGGGGGCTCTGTTTGCGTCCTGGGGGCTCTGTTTGCGTCCTGGGGGCTCTGTTGTGGTCCTGGGGGCTCGGTTGTCGTCCTGGGGGCTCTGTTGTCGTCCTGGGAGCTCTGTTCGGCTTCTGGGAGTTCTGTTGGGGTCCTGGGGGCTCTGTTGGGGTCCTGGGGGCTCTGTTGGGGTCCCGGGGGCTTTGCTGGGGTCTTGGGGCTTCTGTTGGGGTCCCGGGGGCCCTGTTGGGGTCCCGAAGGCTCTGTTGGGGTCCTGGGGGCTCTGTTGTAAGCCTGGGTGCTCTGTTGGGGTCCCGGGTGCTCTGTTGGCATCCCGGGGGCTCTGTTGGCATCCCGGGGGCTCTGTTGGGGTTTTTGGGGTCTTTGCTGGGGTCCTGGGGTCTCTGTTGTGGTCCCGGGGGCTCTGTTGAAGTCCCGGGGGCTCTGTTGAGGTCCCGGGGTCTTCTCTGGGGTAAAGGGGGTCCCTGTTGGGGTCCTGGGGGCTCTGTTGGGGTCGTGGGGGCTCTGTTGTGGTCCTGGGGGCTCTGTTGGGGTAATGGGTGCTCTGTTGACGTCCTGGGGACCCTGTTGACGTCCTGGGGGCTCTTTTCGGTTCCTGAACACTCTGTTGAGTGTCCCGGGGGCTCTGTGGGGGTCCTGGGGGCTCTGTGGCGGTCCCGGGGGCTCTGTTCTTGTCTTGGGGGCTCTGTTGTTGTCCTGGGGTCTTCACTGGTGTAATGGCGGCTCCTTTGGTGTCCCGCGGGCTCTGTTGGGGTCCCGCGGGCTCTGTTGGGGTCCCGCGGGCTCTGTTGGGGTCCCGCGGGCTCTGTTGGGGTCCCGCGGGCTCTGTTGGGGTCCCGCGGGCTCTGTTGGGGTCCTGAAGTCTCTGTTGGGGTCCTGAAGTCTCTGTTGGGTTCCTGGGGGCTCTGTTTGGATCTTGGGAACTCTGTTGGGGTCCCGGGGGCTCTGTTGAGGTCCCGGGGTCTTCGCTGGGGTAAAGGGGGTCCCTGTTGGGGTCCTGGTGGCTCTGTTGGGGTCCTGGGGGCTCTGTTGGGGACCTGGGGGATCTGTTGTGTTCCTGGGGGCACTATTGTTGTCCTGTGAGCTCTGTTGTTGTCCTGGGGGCTCTGTTGGGGTCGCGGGGGGGCTGCTGGGGTTCTGGGGGCTCTGTTGGTGTCCTGAAAGCTCTGTTCGGGTTCTGGGGTCTCTGTTGGGGTCCTGCGGGTTCTGTCAGGGTCCTGGGGGCTCCGTGGTGGTCCTGGGGCCTCTGTTGGTGTCCTGGGGTCTCTGTCGGGGTCCTGGGATCTCTGTCGGGGTCCTGGGGACTCTGTCGGGGTCCTGGGGACTCTGTCGAGGTCCTGGGGGCTGTGTTGGGGTCCCGGGGGTTCTGTTGGGCTCCCGGGGGTTCTGTTGGGTTCCCGGGGGCTCTGTTGGGGTCCTGGGGGCTCTGTTGGAATCCTGGGGGTTCTGTTGGGATTCTTGGGGTTCCGTTGGAATTCTGGGGTCTCTGTTGGGGTCCCGGGGGCTCTCTTGGTGTCCCGGGGGCTCTGTTGGAGTCCTGGGGCATCTGTTTGGGTTTTGGAGGCTCTGTTGTTCCGCTGAGGGCTCTGTTGGTGTCCCGGGGGCTCTGTTGGTGTTCCGGGGCCTCTGTTCTGGTTTTTGGGGGCTTTGTTGTTCTCCTGGGGGCTCTGTTGTGGTGCTGGGGGCTCTGTTGTGGTCCTGGGGGCTCTGTTGTGGTCCTGGAGGCTCTGTTGTGCTGCTGGGGGCTCTGTTGTGCTGCTCGGGGCTCTGCTGTGGTCCTGCATGCTCTGTTGTTGTCCTGGGGGCTCTGTTGTTGTCCTGGGGGCTCTGTTGTTGTCCTGGGGGCTCTGTTGTTGTCCTGGGGGCTCTGTTGTGTTTTTGGGGGCTCTGTTGGGCTCCTGGGGGCTCTGTTGCGGTCCTGGGGGCTCTGTGGTTGTCCTAGGGTCTCTGTTGGTGCCCTATGGGCTCTGTTGTTGTTCTGGGGGCTCTGTTTGCGTCCTGGGGTCTCTGTTGGGGTCCCCGGGGCTCTCTTGGGGTCCCGGGGGCTCTGTTGGGGTCCTGGGCCATCTGTTTGTGTTTTGGAGGCTCTGTTGTTCCGCTGAGGGCTCTGTTGGGGTCCCGAGGGCTCTGTTGGTGTCCCGGGGTCTCTGTTGGTGTTCCGGGGCCTCTGTTCTGGTTTTTGGGGGCTCTGTTGTGGTCCTGGGGGCTCTGTTGTGGTCCTGGGGGCTCTGTTGTGGTCCTGGGGGCTCTGTTGTGCTGCTCGGGGCTCTGTTGTGCTGCTCGGGGCTCTGCTGTGGTCCTGGGGGCTCTGTTGTTGTCCTGGGGGCTCTGTTGTTGTCCTGGGGGCTCTGTTGTGTTTTTGGGGGCTCTGTTGGGCTCCTGGGGGCTCTGTTGCGGTCCTGGGGTCTCTGTGGTTGTCCTAGGGTCTCTGTTGATGCCCTATGGGCTCTGTTGTTGTTCTGGGGCTCTGTTTGCGTCCTGGGGGCTCTGTTTGCGTCCTGGGGGCTCTGTTTGCGTCCTGGGGGCTCTGTTGTGGTCCTGGGGGCTCGGTTGTCGTCCTGGGGGCTCTGTTGTCGTCCTGGGGGCTCTGTTGTCGTCCTGGGAGCTCTGTTCGGCTTCTGGGAGTTCTGTTGGGGTCCTGGGGGCTCTGTTGGGGTCCTGGGGGCTCTGTTGGGGTCTCGAAGGCTCTGTTGGGGTCCTGGGGGCTCTGTTGTAAGCCTGGGTGCTCTGTTGGGGTCCCGGGTGCTCTGTTGGCATCCCGGGGGCTCTGTTGGCATCCCGGGGGCTCTGTTGGGGTTTTTGGGGTCTTTGCTGGGGTCCTGGGGTCTCTGTTGTGGTCCCGGGGGCTCTGTTGAAGTCCCGGGGGCTCTGTTGAGGTCCCGGGGTCTTCTCTGGGGTAAAGGGGGTCCCTGTTGGGGTCCTGGGGGCTCTGTTGGGGTCGTGGGGGCTCTGTTGTGGTCCTGGGGGCTCTGTTGGGGTAATGGGTGCTCTGTTGACGTCCTGGGGACCCTGTTGACGTCCTGGGGGCTCTTTTCGGTTCCTGAACACTCTGTTGAGTGTCCCGGGGGCTCTGTGGGGGTCCTGGGGGCTCTGTGGCGGTCCCGGGGGCTCTGTTCTTGTCTTGGGGGCTCTGTTGTTGTCCTGGGGTCTTCACTGGTGTAATGGCGGCTCCTTTGGTGTCCCGCGGGCTCTGTTGGGGTCCCGCGGGCTCTGTTGGGGTCCCGCGGGCTCTGTTGGGGTCCCGCGGGCTCTGTTGGGGTCCCGCGGGCTCTGTTGGGGTCCCGCGGGCTCTGTTGGGGTCCTGAAGTCTCTGTTGGGGTCCTGAAGTCTCTGTTGGGTTCCTGGGGGCTCTGTTTGGATCTTGGGAACTCTGTTGGGGTCCCGGGGGCTCTGTTGAGGTCCCGGGGTCTTCGCTGGGGTAAAGGGGGTCCCTGTTGGGGTCCTGGTGGCTCTGTTGGGGTCCTGGGGGCTCTGTTGGGGTCCTGGGGTCTTCGCTGGGGTAATGTGTGCTCTGTTGAGGTCCTGGGGACCCTGTTGGGGTCCTGGGGGCTCTGTTGGGGACTTGGGGGATCTGTTGTGTTCCTGGGGGCACTATTGTTGTCCTGTGAGCTCTGTTGTTGTCCTGGGGGCTCTGTTGGGGTCGCGGGGGGGCTGCTGGGGTTCTGGGGGCTCTGTTGGTGTCCTGAAAGCTCTGTTCGGGTTCTGGGGTCTCTGTTGGGGTCCTGCGGGTTCTGTCAGGGTCCTGGGGGCTCCGTGGTGGTCCTGGGGCCTCTGTTGGTGTCCTGGGGTCTCTGTCGGGGTCCTGGGATCTCTGTCGGGGTCCTGGGGACTCTGTCGGGGTCCTGGGGACTCTGTCGAGGTCCTGGGGGCTGTGTTGGGGTCCCGGGGGTTCTGTTGGGCTCCCGGGGGTTCTGTTGGGTTCCCGGGGGCTCTGTTGGGGTCCTGGGGGCTCTGTTGGAATCCTGGGGGTTTTGTTGGGATTCTTGGGGTTCCGTTGGAATTCTGGGGTCTCTGTTGGGGTCCCGGGGGCTCTCTTGGGGTCCCGGGGGCTCTGTTGGAGTCCTGGGGCATCTGTTTGTGTTTTGGAGGCTCTGTTGTTCCGCTGAGGGCTCTGTTGGTGTCCCGGGGGCTCTGTTGGTGTTCCGGGGCCTCTGTTCTGGTTTTTGGGGGCTTTGTTGTTCTCCTGGGGGCTCTGTTGTGGTGCTGGGGGCTCTGTTGTGGTCCTGGGGGCTCTGTTGTGGTCCTGGAGGCTCTGTTGTGCTGCTGGGGGCTCTGTTGTGCTGCTCGGGGCTCTGCTGTGGTCCTGCATGCTCTGTTGTTGTCCTGGGGGCTCTGTTGTTGTCCTGGGGGCTCTGTTGTTGTCCTGGGGGCTCTGTTGTTGTCCTGGGGGCTCTGTTGTGTTTTTGGGGGCTCTGTTGGGCTCCTGGGGGCTCTGTTGCGGTCCTGGGGGCTCTGTGGTTGTCCTAGGGTCTCTGTTGGTGCCCTATGGGCTCTGTTGTTGTTCTGGGGGCTCTGTTTGCGTCCTGGGGGCTCTGTTTGCGTCCTGGGGGCTCTGTTGTGATCCTGGGGGCTCTGTTGTGGTCCTGGGGGCTCTGTTGTGGTCCTGGGGGCTCTGTTGTGGTCCTGGGGGCTCTGTTGTTTTCCTGAGGGCTCTGTTGGTGTCGTGGGAGCTCTGTGGGTGTCCTGAGGTCTCTGTTGTCGTCCTGGGAGCTCTATTCGGATTCTGGGAGTTCTGTTGGGGTCCTGGGGGCTCTGTTGGGGTCCTGGGGGCTCTGTTGGGGTCCTGGGGGCTCTGTTGGGGTCCTGGGGTCTCTGTTGGGGTCCCGGGGGCTTTGCTGGGGTCTTGGGGCTTCTGTTGGGGTCCCGGGGGCCCTGTTGGGGTCCCGAAGGCTCTGTTGGGGTCCTGGGGGCTCTGTTGTAAGCCTGGGTGCTCTGTTGGTGTCCCGGGGGCTCTGTTGGCATCCCGGGAACTCTGTTGGCATCCCTGGGGCTCTGTTGGCATCCCTGGGGCTCTGTTGGGGTTCTGGGGGCTCTCTTGTGGTTATTTTGGCTCTGTTGTGGTCCTGGGGGCTCTGTTGTGGTCCCGGGGGCTCTGTTGTTGTCCCGGGGGCTCTGTTGTGGTCCTGGAGGTCCTGTTCGTGTCTTGGGGGCTCTGTTGTGGTCCCGGGGGCTCTGTTGTTGTGCCGGGGGGGTCTGTTCGGGTTTTGGGGACTCCGTTGTGGTCCTGGGGGCTCCGTTGGGGTCCTGGGGTCTCTGTTCGGCTCCTGGTTGCTCTGTTGGGGTCCCGGGGGCTCTGTTGGGGTCCCGCAGGCTCTGTTGGGGTCCCGGGGGCTTTGCTGGGGTCTTGGGGCTTCTATTGGGGTCCCGGGGGCCCTGTTGGGGTCCCGAAGGCTCTGTTGGGGTCCTGGGGGCTCTGTTGTAAGCCTGGGTGCTCTGTTGGGGTCCCGGGGGCTCTGTTGGCATCCCGGGGGCTCTGTTGGCATCCCGGGGGCTCTGTTGGGGTTTTTGGGGTCTTTGCTGGGGTCCTGGGGTCTCTGTTGTGGTCCCGGGGGCTCTGTTGAAGTCCCGGGGGCTCTGTTGAGGTCCCGGGGTCTTCTCTGGGGTAAAGGGGGTCCCTGTTGGGGTCCTGGGGGCTCTGTTGGCGTCGTGGGGGCTCTGTTGGCGTCGTGGGGGCTCTGTTGTGGTCCTGGGGGCTCTGTTGGGGTAATGGGTGCTCTGTTGACGTCCTGGGGACCCTGTTGTGGTCCTGGGGGCTCTTTTCGTTTCCTGAACACTCTGTTGAGTGTCCCGGGGGCTCTGTGGGGGTCCTGGGGGCTCTGTGGCGGTCCCGGGGGCTCTGTTCTTGTCTTGGGGGCTTTGTTGTTGTCCTGGGGTCTTCACTGGTGTAATGGCGGCTCCTTTGGTGTCCCGCGGGCTCTGTTGGGGTCCCGCGGGTTCTGTTGGGGTCCCGCGGGCTCTGTTGGGGTCCCGCGGGCTCTGTTGGGGTCCCGGGGGCTCTGTTGGGGTCCCGCGGGCTCTGTTGGGGTCCCGGGGGCTCTGTTGGGGTCCCGCGGGCTCTGTTGGGGTCCTGGGGGCTCTGTTGGTGTCCTGAAGTCTCTGTTGGGGTCCTGAAGTCTCTGTTGGGTTCCTGGGGGCTCTGTTTGGATCTTGGGAACTCTGTTGGGGTCCCGGGGGCTCTGTTGAGGTCCCGGGGTCTTCGCTGGGGTAAACGGGGTCCCTGTTGGGGTCCTGGTGGCTCTGTTGGTGTCCTGGGGGATCTGTTGGGTTCCTGGGGGCTCTATTGTTGTCCTGTGAGCTCTGTTGTTGTCCTGGGGGCTCTGTTGGGGTCGCGGAGTGGCTGTTGGGGTTCTGGGGGCTCTGTTGGTGTCCTGAAAGCTCTGTTCGGGTTCTGGGGTCTCTGTTGGGGTCCTGCAGGTTCTGTTGGGGTCCTGGGGGCTCCGTGGTGGTCCTGGGGCCTCTGTTGGTGTCCTGGGGTCTCTGTCGGGGTCCTGGGATCTCTGTCGGGGTCCTGGGGACTCTGTCGAGGTCCTGGGGGCTGTGTTGGGGTCCCGGGGGTTCTGTTGGGCTCCCGGGGGTTCTGTTGGGTTCCCGGGGGCTCTGTTGGGTTCCCGGGGGCTCTGTTGGGGTCCTGGGGGCTCTGTTGGAATCCTGGGGGTTCTGTTGGGATTCTTGGGGTTCTGTTGGAATTCTGGGGTCTCTGTTGGGGTCCCCGGGGCTCTCTTGGGGTCCCGGGGGCTCTGTTGGGGTCCTGGGGCATCTGTTTGTGTTTTGGAGGCTCTGTTGTTCCGCTGAGGGCTCTGTTGGGGTCCCGAGGGCTCTGTTGGTGTCCCGGGGTCTCTGTTGGTGTTCCGGGGCCTCTGTTCTGGTTTTTGGGGGCTCTGTTGTGGTCCTGGGGGCTCTGTTGTGGTCCTGGGGGCTCTGTTGTGGTCCTGGGGGCTCTGTTGTGGTCCTGGGGGCTCTGTTGTGCTGCTCGGGGCTCTGTTGTGCTGCTCGGGGCTCTGCTGTGGTCCTGGGGGCTCTGTTGTTGTAGTGGGGGCTCTGTTGTTGTCCTGGGGGCTCTGTTGTTGTCCTGGGGGCTCTGTTGTGTTTTTGGGGGCTCTGTTGGGCTCCTGGGGGCTCTGTTGCGGTCCTGGGGTCTCTGTGGTTGTCCTAGGGTCTCTGTTGGTGCCCTATGGGCTCTGTTGTTGTTCTGGGGCTCTGTTGTCGTCCTGGGGGCTCTGTTGTCGTCCTGGGAGCTCTGTTTGGCTTCTGGGAGTTCTGTTGGGGTCCTGGGGGCTCTGTTGGGGTCCTGGGGGCTCTGTTGGGGTCCCGGGGGCTTTGCTGGGGTCTTGGGGCTTCTGTTGGGGTCCCGGGGGCCCTGTTGGGGTCCCGAAGGCTCTGTTGGGGTCCTGGGGGCTCTGTTGTAAGCCTGGGTGCTCTGTTGGGGTCCCGGGTGCTCTGTTGGCATCCCGGGGGCTCTGTTGGCATCCCGGGGGCTCTGTTGGGGTTTTTGGGGTCTTTGCTGGGGTCCTGGGGTCTCTGTTGTGGTCCCGGGGGCTCTGTTGAAGTCCCGGGGGCTCTGTTGAGGTCCCGGGGTCTTCTCTGGGGTAAAGGGGGTCCCTGTTGGGGTCCTGGGGGCTCTGTTGGGGTCGTGGGGGCTCTGTTGTGGTCCTGGGGGCTCTGTTGGGGTAATGGGTGCTCTGTTGACGTCCTGGGGACCCTGTTGACGTCCTGGGGGCTCTTTTCGGTTCCTGAACACTCTGTTGAGTGTCCCGGGGGCTCTGTGGGGGTCCTGGGGGCTCTGTGGCGGTCCCGGGGGCTCTGTTCTTGTCTTGGGGGCTCTGTTGTTGTCCTGGGGTCTTCACTGATGTAATGGCGGCTCCTTTGGTGTCCCGCGGGCTCTGTTGGGGTCCCGCGGGCTCTGTTGGGGTCCCGCGGGCTCTGTTGGGGTCCCGCGGGCTCTGTTGGGGTCCCGCGGGCTCTGTTGGGGTCTCGGGGGCTCTGTTGGGGTCCCGCGGGCTCTGTTGGGGTCCTGGGGGCTCTGTTGGTGTCCTGAAGTCTCTGTTGGGGTCCTGAAGTCTCTGTTGGGTTCCTGGGGGCTCTGTTTGGATCTTGGGAACTCTGTTGGGGTCCCGGGGGCTCTGTTGAGGTCCCGGGGTCTTCGCTGGGGTAAAGGGGGTCCCTGTTGGGGTCCTGGTGGCTCTGTTGGGGTCCTGGGGGCTCTGTTGGGGTCCTGGGGTCTTCGCTGGGGTAATGTGTGCTCTGTTGAGGTCCTGGGGACCCTGTTGGGGTCCCGGGGGCTCTGTTGTGGTCCCGGGGGCTCTGTTGTGGTCCTGGAGGTCCTGTTCGTGTCTTGGGGGCTCTGTTGTTGTCCCGGGGGCTCTGTTGTTGTGCCGGGGGGGTCTGTACGGGTTTTGGGGACTCCGTTGTGGTCCTGGGGGCTCCGTTGGGGTCCTGGGGGCTCTGTTCGTCTCCTGGTTGCTCTGTTGAGGTCCTGGGGGCTCTGTTGGGGTCCCGCAGGCTCTGTTGGGGTCCCGGGGGCTCTGTTGGCATCCTCGGAGCTTGGTTCGGGTCCCGGGGGCTCCGCTGGGGTCCCGGGGGCTCCGCTGGGTTCCCGGGGCCTCCGTTCGTGTCCTGGGGGCTCTGTTGGGGTCCTGCGGGCTCTGTTGGGGTCCTGCGGGCTCTGTTGGGGTCCTGCTGGCTCTGTTGGGGTCCTGAAGTCTCTGTTGGGTTCCTGGGGGCTCTGTTTGGATCTTGGGAACTCTGTTGGGGTCCCGGGGGCTCTGTTGAGGTCCCGGGGTCTTCGCTGGGGTAAAGGGGGTCCCTGTTGGGGTCCTGGGGGCTCTGTTGGGGTCCTGGGAGCTCTGTTGGGGTCCTGGGGTCTTCGCTGGGGTAATGTGTGCTCTGTTGAGGTCCTGGGGACCCTGTTGGGGTCCTGTGGGCTCTGTTGGGGACCTGGGGGATCTGTTGGGTTCCTGGGGGCTCTATTGTTGTCCTGGGGGCTCTGTTGGGGTCCTGGGGGCTCTGTTGGGGTCCTGGGGGCTCTGTTGGGGTCCTGGGGGCTCTGTTCGAGTTCTGGGGTCTCTGTTGTTCTCCCGGAGGCTCTGTAGGGGTCCCCGGGGTATCTGTTGGGGTCCCGGGGGATCTGTTGGGGTCCCGGCTGATCTGTTGGTGTCCCGGGGGCTCTGTTGGGGTTCTGGGAGCTCTGTTGTGGTTATTTTGGCCCTGTTGGGTTCCTGGGGGCTCTGTTGTTGTCCCGGGGGCTCTGTTGTGGTCCCGGGGGCTCTGTTGTGGTCCTGGAGGTCCTGTTCGTGTCTTGGGGGCTCTGTTGTGGTCCCGGGGGGGTCTGTTCGGGTTTTGGGGACTCCGTTGTGGTCCTGGGGGCTCCGTTGGGGTCCTGGGGTCTCTGTTCGGCTCCTGGTTGCTCTGTTGGGGTCCCGGGGGCTCTGTTGGGGTCCCGCAGGCTCTGTTGAGGTCCCGGGGGCTCTTTTGGTGTCCTCGGATCTTGGTTCGGATTCCCGGGGGCTCTGTTGGGGTCCCGGGGGCTCTGTTGGGGTCCCGGGGGCTCTGTGCTGGTTTTTGGGGGCTTTGTTGTTCTCCTGGGGGCTCTGTTGGGGTCCTGGGGGCTCTGTTGGTGTCCTGGGGGCTCTGTTCGAGTTCTGGGGTCTCTGTTGTTCTCCCGGGGGATCTGTTGGTGTCCCCATGGGATCTGTTGGGGTCCCGGGGGATCTGTTGGGGTCCCTGGGGCTTTGTTGGGGTTCTGGGGGCTCTGTTTTGGTTATTTTGGCTCTGTTGGGTTCCTGGGGGCTCTGTTGTGGTCCCGGGGGCTCTGCTGTGATCCCTGGGGCTCTGTTGTGGTCCCGGGGGCTGTGTTGTGGTCACAGGGGCTCTGTTGTGGGCCTGGAGGTCCTGTTCGTGTCTTGGGGGCTCTGTTGTGGTCCCGGGGGCTCTGTTGTTGTCCCGGGGGGGTCTGTTCGGGTTTTGGCGGCTCCGTTGTGGTCCTGGGGGCTCTGTTGGGGTCCTGGTTGCTCTGTTCGGCTCCTGGTTGCTCTGTTGGGGTCAGGGGGCTCTGTTGGGGTCCCGGGGGCTCTGTTGGCATCCTCGGAGCTTCGTTCGGGTCCCGGGGGCTCCGCTGGGGTCCCGGGGGCTCTGTTCGTGTCCCGGGGGCTCCGTTCGTGTCCTGGGAGCTCTGTTGGGGTCCTGCGGGCTCTGTTGGGGTCCTGCGGGCTCTGTTGGGGTCCTGCTGGCTCTGTTGGGGTCCTGAAGTCTCTGTTGGGTTCCTGGGGGCTCTGTTTGGATCTTGGGAACTCTGTTGGGGTCCCGGGGGCTCTGTTGAAGTCCCTGGGGCTCTGTTGAGGTCCCGGGGTCTTCGCTGGGGTAAAGGGGGTCCCTGTTGGGGTCCTGGGGGCTCTGTTGTTTTCCTGAGGGCTCTGTTGGTGTCGTGGGAGCTCTGTGGGGGTCCTGAGGTCTCTGTTGTCGTCCTGGGAGCTCTGTTCGGCTTCTGGGAGTTCTGTTGGGGTCCTGGGGGCTCTGTTGGGGTCCTGGGGGCTCTGTTGGGGTCCTGGGGGCTCTGTTGGGGTCCCGGGGGCTTGGCTGGGATCTTGGGGCTTCTGTTGGGGTCCCGGGGGCTCTGTTGGGGTCCCGAAGGCTCTGTTGGGGTCCCGGGGGCTCTGTTGTAAGCCTGGGGGCTCTGTTGGTGTCCCGGGGGCTCTGTTGGGATCCCGGGGGCTCTGTTGGCATCCCGGGGGCTCTGTTGGGGTTTTTGGGGTCCTCGCTGGGGTCCCGGGGGCTCTGTTGAAGTCCCGGGGGCTCTGTTGAGGTCCCGGGGTTTTCTCTGGGGTAAAGGGGGTCCCTGTTGGGGTCCTGGGGTCTCTGTTGGGGTCCTGGGGGCTCTGTTGGGGTCCCGCGGGCTCTGTTGGTGTCCCGGGAGCTTGGTTCGGGTTCTGGAGGCTCTGTTGGGGTCCTGGGGGCTCTGTTGGGGTCCTGGGGGCTCTGTTGGGATCCTGGGGGCTCTGTTGGGGTCCCGGGGGCTCTGTTGGGGTCCCGGGGGCTCTTTTCTGGGGTCTTGGGGCTTCTGTTGGGGTCCCGGCGGGTCTCTTGGGGTCCCGGGGGGTCTCTTGGGGTCCCAAAGGATCTGTTGGGGTCCCGGGGGCTCTGTTGGATTCCTGGGAGCTCTGTTGGGGTCCCGGGAGCTCTGTTGGAGTTTTTGAGGTCTTCGCTGGGGTCCTGGGGTCTCTGTTGTCGTCCCGGGGGCTCTGTTGTTGTCCTGGGGGCTCTGTTGGGGTCGCGGGGGGGCTGTTGGGGTTCTGGGGGCTCTGTTGGTGTCCTGAAAGCTCTGTTCGGGTTCTGGGGTCTCTGTTGGGGTCCTGCGGGTTCTGTTGGGGTCCTGGGGGCTCCGTGGTGGTCCTGGGGCCTCTGTTAGTGTCCTGGGGTCCCTGTCGGGGTCCTGGGATCTCTGTCGGGGTCCTGGGGACTCTGTCGACGTCCTGGGGGCTGTGTTGGGGTCCCGGGGGTTCTGGTGGGCTCCCGGGGGTTCCTGCGAGCTATCTGCTCAGCCTATCTGCCTGAGCAGATAGCTCGCAGGCAGAAAGAGCTAGCCTGGAAAGCTGTTGCTCAGCCTCATCTGCCCATGGCACTGCTCGCACAGAGGCACAGAGACTGGAGCTGCTTGCTTGTCTTGTCCCCTCAAACTTCAAACGTAGCTTAGGTGGTCTGTGCCGGGCGCCTCCGGCAGCCCTGCTCCGAAAATCCAAACGTCTGCAGATAGCTCGCAGGCAGAAAGAGCTAGCCTGGAAAGCTGTTGCTCAGCCTCATCTGCCCATGGCACTGCTCGCACAGAGGCACAGAGACTGGGGCTGCTTGCTTGTCTTGTCCCCTCAAACTTGAAATGTAGCTTAGGTGGTCCGTGCTGGGCGCCTCCGGCAGCCCTGCTCCGAAAATGCGAACGTCTGCAGATAGCTCGCAGGCAGAAAGAGCTAGCCTGGAAAGCTGTTGCTCAGCCTCATCTGCCCATGGCACTGCTCGCACAGAGGCACAGAGACTGGGGCTGCTTGCTTGTCTTGTCCCCTCAAACTTCAAACGTAGCTTAGGTGGTCTGTGCCGGGCGCCTCCGGCAGCCCTGCTCCGAAAATCCAAACGTCTGCAGATAGCTCGCAGCCAGAAAGAGTTCGCCTGGAAAGCTGTTGCTCAGCCTCATCTGCCCATGGCACTGCTCGCACAGAGGCACAGAGACTGGGGCTGCTTGCTTGTCTTGTCCCCTCAAACTTCAAACGTAGCTTAGGTGGTCCATGCCGGGCACCTCCGGCAGACCTGCTCCGAAAATGCGAACGTCTGCAGATAGCTCGCAGGCAGAAAGAGCTAGCCTGGAAAGCTGTTGCTCAGCCTCATCTGCCCATGGCACTGCTCGCACAGAGGCACAGAGACTGGGGCTGCTTGCTTGTCTTGTCCCCTCAAACTTCAAACGTAGCTTAGGTGGTCTGTGCCGGGCGCTTCCGGCAGCCCTGCTCCGAAAACGCAAACGTCTGCAGATAGCTCGCAGGCAGAAAGAGCTAGCCTGGAAAGCTGTTGCTCAGCCTCATCTGCCCATGGCACTGCTCGCACAGAGGCACAGAGACTGGGGCTGCTTGCTTGTCTTGTCCCCTCAAACTTCAAACGTAGCTTAGGTGGTCCGTGCCGGTCGCCTCCGGCAGCCCTGCTCCGAAAATGCGAACGTCTGCAGATAGCTCGCAGGCAGAAAGAGCTAGCCTGGAAAGCTGTTGCTCAGCCTCATCTGCCCATGGCACTGCTCGCACAGAGGCACAGAGACTGGGGCTGCTTGCTTGTCTTGTCCCCTCAAACTTCAAACGTAGCTTAGGTGGTCTGTGCCGGGCGCCTCCGGCAGCCCTGCTCCGAAAACGCAAACGTCTGCAGATAGCTCGCAGGCAGAAAGAGCTAGCCTGGAAAGCTGTTGCTCAGCCTCATCTGCCCATGGCACTGCTCGCACAGAGGCACAGAGACTGGGGCTGCTTGCTTGTCTTGTCCCCTCAAACTTCAAACGTAGCTTAGGTGGTCCGTGCCGGGCGCCTCCGGCAGCCCTGCTCCGAAAATCCAAACGTCTGCAGATAGCTAGCAGGCAGAAAGAGCTAGCCTGGAAAGCTGTTGCTCAGCCTCATCTGCCCATGGCACTGCTCGCACAGAGGCACAGAGACTGGGGCTGCTTGCTTGTCTTGTCCCCTCAAACTTCAAACGTAGCTTAGGTGGTCTGTGCCGGGCGCCTCCGGCAGCCCTGCTCCGAAAACGCAAACGTCTGCAGATAGCTCGCAGGCAGAAAGAGCTAGCCTGGAAAGCTGTTGCTCAGCCTCATCTGCCCATGGCACTGCTCGCACAGAGGCACAGAGACTGGGGCTGCTTGCTTGTCTTGTCCCCTCAAACTTCAAACGTAGCTTAGGTGGTCTGTGCCGGGCGCCTCCGGCAGCCCTGCTCCGAAAATCCAAACGTCTGCAGATAGCTCGCAGGCAGAAAGAGCTAGCCTGGAAAGCTGTTGCTCAGCCTCATCTGCCCATGGCACTGCTCGCACAGAGGCACAGAGACTGGGGCTGCTTGCTTGTCTTGTCCCCTCAAACTTGAAATGTAGCTTAGGTGGTCCGTGCTGGGCGCCTCCGGCAGCCCTGCTCCGAAAATGCGAACGTCTGCAGATAGCTCGCAGGCAGAAAGAGCTAGCCTGGAAAGCTGTTGCTCAGCCTCATCTGCCCATGGCACTGCTCGCACAGAGGCACAGAGACTGGGGCTGCTTGCTTGTCTTGTCCCCTCAAACTTCAAACGTAGCTTAGGTGGTCCGTGCCGGGCGCCTCCGGCAGCCCTGCTCCGAAAATGCAAACGTCTGCAGATAGCTCGCAGGCAGAAAGAGCTAGCCTGGAAAGCTGTTGCTCAGCCTCATCTGCCCATGGCACTGCTCGCACAGAGGCACAGAGACTGGGGCTGCTTGCTTGTCTTGTCCCCTCAAACTTCAAACGTAGCTTAGGTGGTCTGTGCCGGGCGCCTCCGGCAGCCCTTCTCCGAAAATGCGAACATCTGCAGATAGCTCGCAGGCAGAAAGAGCTAGCCTGGAAAGCTGTTTCTCAGCCTCATATGGCCATGGCACTGCTCGCACAGAGGCACAGAGACTGGGGCTGCTTGCTTGTCTTGTCCCCTCAAACTTCAAACGTAGCTTAGGTGGTCCGTGCCGGGTGCCTCCGGCAGCCCTTCTCCGAAAATGCGAACATCTGCAGATAGCTAGCAGGCAGAAAGAGCTAGCCTGGAAAGCTGTTGCTCAGCCTCATCTGCCCATGGCACTGCTCGCACAGAGGCACAGAGACTGGGGCTGCTTGCTTGTCTTGTCCCCTCAAACTTCAAACGTAGCTTAGGTGGTCCATGCCGGGCACCTCCGGCAGACCTGCTCCGAAAATGCGAACGTCTGCAGATAGCTCGCAGGCAGAAAGAGCTAGCCTGGAAAGCTGTTGCTCAGCCTCATCTGCCCATGGCACTGCTCGCACAGAGGCACAGAGACTGGGGCTGCTTGCTTGTCTTGTCCCCTCAAACTTCAAACGTAGCTTAGGTGGTCTGTGCCGGGCGCCTCCGGCAGCCCTGCTCCGAAAACGCAAACGTCTGCAGATAGCTCGCAGGCAGAAAGAGCTAGCCTGGAAAGCTGTTGCTCAGCCTCATCTGGCCATGGCACTGCTCGCACAGAGGCACAGAGACTGGGGCTGCTTGCTTGTCTTGTCCCCTCAAACTTCAAACGTAGCTTAGGTGGTCCGTGCCGGGCGCCTCCGGCAGCCCTGCTCCGAAAATCCAAACGTCTGCAGATAGCTCGCAGGCAGAAAGAGCTAGCCTGGAAAGCTGTTGCTCAGCCTCATCTGCCCATGGCACTGCTCGCACAGAGGCACAGAGACTGGGGCTGCTTGCTTGTCTTGTCCCCTCAAACTTCAAACGTAGCTTAGGTGGTCTGTGCCGGGGGCCTCCGGCAGCCCTGCTCCGAAAATGCGAACGTCTGCAGATAGCTCGCAGGCAGAAAGAGCTAGCCTGGAAAGCTGTTGCTCAGCCTCATCTGCCCATGGCACTGCTCGCACAGAGGCACAGAGACTGGGGCTGCTTGCTTGTCTTGTCCCCTCAAACTTCAAACGTAGCTTAGGTGGTCCGTGCCGGGCGTCTCCGGCAGCCCTGCTCCGAAAACGCGAACGTCTGCAGATAGCTCGCAGGCAGAAAGAGCTAGCCTGGAAAGCTGTTGCTCAGCCTCATCTGCCCATGGCACTGCTCGCACAGAGGCACAGAGACTGGGGCTGCTTGCTTGTTTTGCCCTCTCAAACTTCAAACGTAGCTTAGGTGGTCCGTGCCGGGCGCCTCCGGCAGCCCTGCTCCGAAAATGCGAACGTCTGCAGATAGCTCGCAGGCAGAAAGAGCTAGCCTGGAAAGCTGTTGCTCAGCCTCATCTGCCCATGGCACTGCTCGCACAGAGGCACAGAGACTGGGGCTGCTTGCTTGTCTTGTCCCCTTAAAATTCAGACGTATCTTAGGTGATCCGTGCCGGGCGCTTCCGGCAGCCCTGCTCCGAAAATGCGAACGTCTGCAGATAGCTCGCAGGCAGAAAGAGCTAGCCTGGAAAGCTGTTGCTCAGCCTCATCTGCCCATGGCACTGCTCACACAGAGGCACAGAGACTGGGGCTGCTTGCTTGTCTTGTCCCCTCAAACTTCAAACGTAGCTTAGGTGGTCCGTGCCGGGCGCCTCCGGCAGCCCTCCTCCGAAAATGCAAGCGTCTGCAGATAGCTCGCAGGCAGAAAGAGCTAGCCTGGAAAGCTGTTGCTCAGCCTCATCTGCCCATGGCACTGCTCGCACAGAGGCACAGAGACTGGGGCTGCTTGCTTGTCTTGTTCCCTCAAACTTCAAACGTAGCTTAGGTGGTCCGTGCCGGGCGCCTCCGGCAGCCCTGCTCCGAAAATGCAAACGTCTGCAGATAGCTCGCAGGCAGAAAGAGCTAGCCTGGAAAGCTGTTGCTCAGCCTCATCTGCCCATGGCACTGCTCGCACAGAGGCACAGAGACTGGGGCTGCTTGCTTGTCTTGTCCCCTCAAACTTCAAACGTAGCTTAGGTGGTCCGTGCCGGGCGTCTCCGGCAGCCCTGCTCCGAAAACGCGAACGTCTGCAGATAGCTCGCAGGCAGAAAGAGCTAGCCTGGAAAGCTGTTGCTCAGCCTCATCTGCCCATGGCACTGCTCGCACAGAGGCACAGAGACTGGGGCTGCTTGCTTGTTTTGCCCTCTCAAACTTCAAACGTAGCTTAGGTGGTCCGTGCCGGGCGTCTCCGGCAGCCCTGCTTTGAAAATGCAAACGTCTGCAGATAGCTCGCAGGCAGAAAGAGCTAGCCTGGAAAGCTGTTGCTCAGCCTCATCTGCCCATGGCACTGCTCGCACAGAGGCACAGAGACTGGGGCTGCTTGCTTGTCTTGTCCCCTCAAACTTCAAACGTAGCTTAGGTGGTCTGTGCCGGGCGCCTCCGGCAGCCCTTCTCCGAAAATGCGAACATCTGCAGATAGCTAGCAGGCAGAAAGAGCTAGCCTGGAAAGCTGTTTCTCAGCCTCATATGGCCATGGCACTGCTCGCACAGAGGCACAGAGACTGGGGCTGCTTGCTTGTCTTGTCCCCTCAAACTTCAAACGTAGCTTAGGTGGTCCGTGCCGGGTGCCTCCGGCAGCCCTTCTCCGAAAATGCGAACATCTGCAGATAGCTAGCAGGCAGAAAGAGCTAGCCTGGAAAGCTGTTGCTCAGCCTCATATGGCCATGGCACTGCTCGCACAGAGGCACAGAGACTGGGGCTGCTTGCTTGTCTTGTCCCCTCAAACTTCAAACGTAGCTTAGGTGGTCCATGCCGGGCACCTCCGGCAGACCTGCTCCGAAAATGCGAACGTCTGCAGATAGCTCGCAGGCAGAAAGAGCTAGCCTGGAAAGCTGTTGCTCAGCCTCATCTGCCCATGGCACTGCTCGCACAGAGGCACAGAGACTGGGGCTGCTTGCTTGTCTTGTCCCCTCAAACTTCAAACGTAGCTTAGGTGGTCTGAGCCGGGCGCCTCCGGCAGCCCTGCTCCGGAAATGCAAACGTCTGCAGATAGCTCGCAGGCAGAAAGAGCTAGCCTGGAAAGCTGTTGCTCAGCCTCATCTGCCCATGGCACTGCTCGCACAGAGGCACAGAGACTGGGGCTGCTTGCTTGTCTTGTCCCCTCAAACTTCAAACGTAGCTTAGGTGGTCCGTGCCGGGCGCCTCCGGCAGCCCTGCTCCGAAAATGCAAACGTCTGCAGATAGCTGGCAGGCAGAAAGAGCTAGCCTGGAAAGCTGTTGCTCAGCCTCATCTGCCCATGGCACTGCTCGCACAGAGGCACAGAGACTGGGGCTGCTTGCTTGTCTTGTCCCCTTAAAATTCAAACGTATCTTAGGTGATCCGTGCCGGGCGCTTCCGGCAGCCCTGCTCCGAAAATGCAAACGTCTGCAGATAGCTCGCAGGCAGAAAGAGCTAGCCTGGAAAGCTGTTGCTCAGCCTCATCTGCCCATGGCACTGCTCACACAGAGGCACAGAGACTGGGGCTGCTTGCTTGTCTTGTCCCCTCAAACTTCAAACGTAGCTTAGGTGGTTCGTGCCGGGCGCCTCCGGCAGCCCTCCTCCGAAAATGCAAGCGTCTGCAGATAGCTCGCAGGCAGAAAGAGCTAGCCTGGAAAGCTGTTGCTCAGCCTCATCTGCCCATGGCACTGCTCGCACAGAGGCACAGAGACTGGGGCTGCTTGCTTGTCTTGTCCCCTCAAACTTCAAACGTAGCTTAGGTGGTCTGTGCCGGGCGCCTCCGGCAGCCCTGCTCCGAAAATCCAAATGTCTGCAGATAGCTCGCAGGCAGAAAGAGCTAGCCTGGAAAGCTGTTGCTCAGCCTCATCTGCCCATGGCACTGCTCGCACAGAGGCACAGAGACTGGGGCTGCTTGCTTGTCTTGTCCCCTCAAACTTCAAACGTAGCTTAGGTGGTCCGTGCCGGGCGCTTCCGGCAGCCCTGCTCCGAAAATGCAAACGTCTGCAGATAGCTCGCAGGCAGAAAGAGCTAGCCTGGAAAGCTGTTGCTCAGCCTCATCTGCCCATGGCACTGCTCGCACAGAGGCACAGAGACTGGGGCTGCTTGCTTGTCTTGTCCCCTCAAACTTCAAACGTAGCTTAGGTGGTCCGTGCCGGGCGCCTCCGGCAGCCCTGCTCCGAAAATCCAAACGTCTGCAGATAGCTCGCAGGCAGAAAGAGCTAGCCTGGAAAGCTGTTGCTCAGCCTCATCTGCCCATGGCACTGCTCGCACAGAGGCACAGAGACTGGGGCTGCTTGCTTGTCTTGTCCCCTCAAACTTCAAACGTAGCTTAGGTGGTCTGTGCCGGGGGCCTCCGGCAGCCCTGCTCCGAAAATGCGAACGTCTGCAGATAGCTCGCAGGCAGAAAGAGCTAGCCTGGAAAGCTGTTGCTCAGCCTCATCTGCCCATGGCACTGCTCGCACAGAGGCACAGAGACTGGGGCTGCTTGCTTGTCTTGTCCCCTCAAACTTCAAACGTAGCTTAGGTGGTCCGTGCCGGGCGTCTCCGGCAGCCCTGCTCCGAAAACGCGAACGTCTGCAGATAGCTCGCAGGCAGAAAGAGCTAGCCTGGAAAGCTGTTGCTCAGCCTCATCTGCCCATGGCACTGCTCGCACAGAGGCACAGAGACTGGGGCTGCTTGCTTGTTTTGCCCTCTCAAACTTCAAACGTAGCTTAGGTGGTCCGTGCCGGGCGCCTCCGGCAGCCCTGCTCCGAAAATGCGAACGTCTGCAGATAGCTCGCAGGCAGAAAGAGCTAGCCTGGAAAGCTGTTGCTCAGCCTCATCTGCCCATGGCACTGCTCGCACAGAGGCACAGAGACTGGGGCTGCTTGCTTGTCTTGTCCCCTTAAAATTCAGACGTATCTTAGGTGATCCGTGCCGGGCGCTTCCGGCAGCCCTGCTCCGAAAATGCGAACGTCTGCAGATAGCTCGCAGGCAGAAAGAGCTAGCCTGGAAAGCTGTTGCTCAGCCTCATCTGCCCATGGCACTGCTCACACAGAGGCACAGAGACTGGGGCTGCTTGCTTGTCTTGTCCCCTCAAACTTCAAACGTAGCTTAGGTGGTCCGTGCCGGGCGCCTCCGGCAGCCCTCCTCCGAAAATGCAAGCGTCTGCAGATAGCTCGCAGGCAGAAAGAGCTAGCCTGGAAAGCTGTTGCTCAGCCTCATCTGCCCATGGCACTGCTCGCACAGAGGCACAGAGACTGGGGCTGCTTGCTTGTCTTGTTCCCTCAAACTTCAAACGTAGCTTAGGTGGTCCGTGCCGGGCGCCTCCGGCAGCCCTGCTCCGAAAATGCAAACGTCTGCAGATAGCTCGCAGGCAGAAAGAGCTAGCCTGGAAAGCTGTTGCTCAGCCTCATCTGCCCATGGCACTGCTCGCACAGAGGCACAGAGACTGGGGCTGCTTGCTTGTCTTGTCCCCTCAAACTTCAAATGTAGCTTAGGTGGTCCGTGCCGGGCGCATCCGGCAGCCCTGCTCCGAAAATGCGAACGTCTGCAGATAGCTCGCAGGCAGAAAGAGCTAGCCTGGAAAGCTGTTGCTCAGCCTCATCTGCCCATGGCACTGCTCGCACAGAGGCACAGAGACTGTGGCTGCTTGCTTGTCTTGTCCCCTCAAACTTCAAAAGTAGCTTAGGTGGTCTGTGCCGGGCGCCTCTGGCAGCCCTGCTCCGAAAATGCAAACGTCTGCAGATAGCTCGCAGGCAGAAAGAGCTAGCCTGGAAAGCTTTTGCTCAGCCTCATCTGCCCATGGCACTGCTCGCACAGAGGCACAGAGACTGGGGCTGCTTGCTTGTCTTGTCCCCTCAAACTTCAAACGTAGCTTAGGTGGTCCGTGCCGGGCGTCTCCGGCAGCCCTGCTCCGAAAACGCGAACGTCTGCAGATAGCTCGCAGGCAGAAAGAGCTAGCCTGGAAAGCTGTTGCTCAGCCTCATCTGCCCATGGCACTGCTCGCACAGAGGCACAGAGACTGGGGCTGCTTGCTTGTTTTGCCCTCTCAAACTTCAAACGTAGCTTAGGTGGTCCGTGCCGGGCGTCTCCGGCAGCCCTGCTTTGAAAATGTGAACGTCTGCAGATAGCTCGCAGGCAGAAAGAGCTAGCCTGGAAAGCTGTTGCTCAGCCTCATCTGCCCATGGCACTGCTCGCACAGAGGCACAGAGACTGGGGCTGCTTGCTTGTCTTGTCCCCTTAAAATTCAAACGTATCTTAGGTGATCCGTGCCGGGCGCTTCCGGCAGCCCTGCTCCGAAAATGCGAACGTCTGCAGATAGCTCGCAGGCAGAAAGAGCTAGCCTGGAAAGCTGTTGCTCAGCCTCATCTGCCCATGGCACTGCTCACACAGAGGCACAGAGATTGGGGCTGCTTGCTTGTCTTGTCCCCTCAAACTTCAAACGTAGCTTAGGTGGTCCGTGCCGGGCGCCTCCGGCAGCCCTCCTCCGAAAATGCAAGCGTCTGCAGATAGCTCGCAGGCAGAAAGAGCTAGCCTGGAAAGCTGTTGCTCAGCCTCATCTGCCCATGGCACTGCTCGCACAGAGGCACAGAGACTGGGGCTGCTTGCTTGTCTTGTCCCCTCAAACTTCAAACGTAGCTTAGGTGGTCTGTGCCGGGCGCCTCCGGCAGCCCTGCTCCGAAAATCCAAATGTCTGCAGATAGCTCGCAGGCAGAAAGAGCTAGCCTGGAAAGCTGTTGCTCAGCCTCATCTGCCCATGGCACTGCTCGCACAGAGGCACAGAGACTGGGGCTGCTTGCTTGTCTTGTCCCCTCAAACTTCAAACGTAGCTTAGGTGGTCCGTGCCGGGCGCCTCCGGCAGCCCTGCTCCGAAAATGCAAACGTCTGCAGATAGCTCGCAGGCAGAAAGAGCTAGCCTGGAAAGCTGTTGCTCAGCCTCATCTGCCCATGGCACTGCTCGCACAGAGGCACAGAGACTGGGGCTGCTTGCTTGTCTTGTCCCCTCAAACTTCAAACGTAGCTTAGGTGGTCTGTGCCGGGCGCCTCCGGCAGCCCTTCTCCGAAAATGCGAACATCTGCAGATAGCTAGCAGGCAGAAAGAGCTAGCCTGGAAAGCTGTTTCTCAGCCTCATATGGCCATGGCACTGCTCGCACAGAGGCACAGAGACTGGGGCTGCTTGCTTGTCTTGTCCCCTCAAACTTCAAACGTAGCTTAGGTGGTCCGTGCCGGGTGCCTCCGGCAGCCCTGCTCCAAAAATGCGAACATCTGCAGATAGCTAGCAGGCAGAAAGAGCTAGCCTGGAAAGCTGTTGCTCAGCCTCATATGGCCATGGCACTGCTCGCACAGAGGCACAGAGACTGGGGCTGCTTGCTTGTCTTGTCCCCTCAAACTTCAAACGTAGCTTAGGTGGTCCATGCCGGGCACCTCCGGCAGACCTGCTCCGAAAATGCGAACGTCTGCAGATAGCTCGCAGGCAGAAAGAGCTAGCCTGGAAAGCTGTTGCTCAGCCTCATCTGCCCATGGCACTGCTCGCACAGAGGCACAGAGACTGGGGCTGCTTGCTTGTCTTGTCCCCTCAAACTTCAAACGTAGCTTAGGTGGTCTGAGCCGGGCGCCTCCGGCAGCCCTGCTCCGGAAACGCAAACGTCTGCAGATAGCTCGCAGGCAGAAAGAGCTAGCCTGGAAAGCTGTTGCTCAGCCTCATCTGCCCATGGCACTGCTCGCACAGAGGCACAGAGACTGGGGCTGCTTGCTTGTCTTGTCCCCTCAAACTTCAAACGTAGCTTAGGTGGTCCGTGCCGGGCGCCTCCGGCAGCCCTGCTCCGAAAATGCAAACGTCTGCAGATAGCTGGCAGGCAGAAAGAGCTAGCCTGGAAAGCTGTTGCTCAGCCTCATCTGCCCATGGCACTGCTCGCACAGAGGCACAGAGACTGGGGCTGCTTGCTTGTCTTGTCCCCTTAAAATTCAAACGTATCTTAGGTGATCCGTGCCGGGCGCTTCCGGCAGCCCTGCTCCGAAAATGCAAACGTCTGCAGATAGCTCGCAGGCAGAAAGAGCTAGCCTGGAAAGCTGTTGCTCAGCCTCATCTGCCCATGGCACTGCTCACACAGAGGCACAGAGACTGGGGCTGCTTGCTTGTCTTGTCCCCTCAAACTTCAAACGTAGCTTAGGTGGTTCGTGCCGGGCGCCTCCGGCAGCCCTCCTCCGAAAATGCAAGCGTCTGCAGATAGCTCGCAGGCAGAAAGAGCTAGCCTGGAAAGCTGTTGCTCAGCCTCATCTGCCCATGGCACTGCTCGCACAGAGGCACAGAGACTGGGGCTGCTTGCTTGTCTTGTCCCCTCAAACTTCAAACGTAGCTTAGGTGGTCTGTGCCGGGCGCCTCCGGCAGCCCTGCTCCGAAAATCCAAATGTCTGCAGATAGCTCGCAGGCAGAAAGAGCTAGCCTGGAAAGCTGTTGCTCAGCCTCATCTGCCCATGGCACTGCTCGCACAGAGGCACAGAGACTGGGGCTGCTTGCTTGTCTTGTCCCCTCAAACTTCAAACGTAGCTTAGGTGGTCCGTGCCGGGCGCTTCCGGCAGCCCTGCTCCGAAAATGCAAACGTCTGCAGATAGCTCGCAGGCAGAAAGAGCTAGCCTGGAAAGCTGTTGCTCAGCCTCATCTGCCCATGGCACTGCTCGCACAGAGGCACAGAGACTGGGGCTGCTTGCTTGTCTTGTCCCCTCAAACTTCAAACGTAGCTTAGGTGGTCTGTGCCGGGCGCCTCCGGCAGCCCTTCTCCGAAAATGCGAACATCTGCAGATAGCTAGCAGGCAGAAAGAGCTAGCCTGGAAAGCTGTTTCTCAGCCTCATCTGCCCATGGCACTGCTCGCACAGAGGCACAGAGACTGGGGCTGCTTGCTTGTCTTGTCCCCTCAAACTTCAAACGTAGCTTAGGTGGTCCGTGCCGGGTGCCTCCGGCAGCCCTTCTCCGAAAATGCGAACATCTGCAGATAGCTAGCAGGCAGAAAGAGCTAGCCTGGAAAGCTGTTGCTCAGCCTCATATGGCCATGGCACTGCTCGCACAGAGGCACAGAGACTGGGGCTGCTTGCTTGTCTTGTCCCCTCAAACTTCAAACGTAGCTTAGGTGGTCCACGCCGGGCACCTCCGGCAGACCTGCTCCGAAAATGCGAACGTCTGCAGATAGCTCGCAGGCAGAAAGAGCTAGCCTGGAAAGCTGTTGCTCAGCCTCATCTGCCCATGGCACTGCTCGCACAGAGGCACAGAGACTGGGGCTGCTTGCTTGTCTTGTCCCCTCAAACTTCAAACGTAGCTTAGGTGGTCTGTTCCGCGCGCCTCCGGCAGCCCTGCTCCGAAAACGCAAACGTCTGCAGATAGCTCGCAGGCAGAAAGAGCTAGCCTGGAAAGCTGTTGCTCAGCCTCATCTGCCCATGGCACTGCTCGCACAGAGGCACAGAGACTGGGGCTGCTTGCTTGTCTTGTCCCCTCAAACTTCAAACGTAGCTTAGGTGGTCCGTGCCGGGCGCCTCCGGCAGCCCTGCTCCGAAAATGCAAACGTCTGCAGATAGCTGGCAGGCAGAAAGAGCTAGCCTGGAAAGCTGTTGCTCAGCCTCATCTGCCCATGGCACTGCTCGCGCAGAGGCACAGAGACTGGGGCTGCTTGCTTGTCTTGTCCCCTCAAACTTCAAACGTAGCTTAGGTGGTCTGTGCCGGGGGCCTCCGGCAGCCCTGCTCCGAAAATGCGAACGTCTGCAGATAGCTGGCAGGCAGAAAGAGCTAGCCTGGAAAGCTGTTGCTCAGCCTCATCTGCCCATGGCACTGCTCGCACAGAGGCACAGAGACTGGGGCTGCTTGCTTGTCTTGTCCCCTCAAACTTCAAACGTAGCTTAGGTGGTCCGTGCCGGGCGTCTCCGGCAGCCCTGCTCCGAAAACGCGAACGTCTGTAGATAGCTCGCAGGCAGAAAGAGCTAGCCTGGAAAGCTGTTGCTCAGCCTCATCTGCCCATGGCACTGCTCGCACAGAGGCACAGAGACTGGGGCTGCTTGCTTGTTTTGCCCTCTCAAACTTCAAACGTAGCTTAGGTGGTCCGTGCCGGGCGCCTCCGGCAGCCCTGCTCCGAAAATGCGAACGTCTGCAGATAGCTCGCAGGCAGAAAGAGCTAGCCTGGAAAGCTGTTGCTCAGCCTCATCTGCCCATGGCACTGCTCGCACAGAGGCACAGAGACTGGGGCTGCTTGCTTGTCTTGTCCCCTTAAAATTCAAACGTATCTTAGGTGATCCGTGCCGGGCGCTTCCGGCAGCCCTGCTCCGAAAACGCAAACGTCTGCAGATAGCTCGCAGGCAGAAAGAGCTAGCCTGGAAAGCTGTTGCTCAGCCTCATCTGCCCATGGCACTGCTCGCACAGAGGCACAGAGACTGGGGCTGCTTGCTTGTCTTGTCCCCTCAAACTTCAAACGTAGCTTAGGTGGTCCGTGCCGGGCGCCTCCGGCAGCCCTCCTCCGAAAATGCAAGCGTCTGCAGATAGCTCGCAGGCAGAAAGAGCTAGCCTGGAAAGCTGTTGCTCAGCCTCATATGGCCATGGCACTGCTCGCACAGAGGCACAGAGACTGGGGCTGCTTGCTTGTCTTGTTCCCTCAAACTTCAAACGTAGCTTAGGTGGTCCGTGCCGGGTGCCTCCGGCAGCCCTGCTCCGAAAATGCAAACGTCTGCAGATAGCTCGCAGGCAGAAAGAGCTAGCCTGGAAAGCTGTTGCTCAGCCTCATCTGCCCATGGCACTGCTCGCACAGAGGCACAGAGACTGGGGCTGCTTGCTTGTCTTGTCCCCTCAAACTTCAAATGTAGCTTAGGTGGTCCGTGCCGGGCGCATCCGGCAGCCCTCCTCCGAAAATGCGAACGTCTGCAGATAGCTCGCAGGCAGAAAGAGCTAGCCTGGAAAGCTGTTGCTCAGCCTCATCTGCCCATGGCACTGCTCGCACAGAGGCACAGAGACTGGGGCTGCTTGCTTGTCTTGTCCCCTCAAACTTCAAACGTAGCTTAGGTGGTCTGTGCCGGGCGCCTCCGTCAGCCCTGCTCCGAAAATGCGAACGTCTGCAGATAGCTCGCAGGCAGAAAGAGCTAGCCTGGAAAGCTGTTGCTCAGCCTCATCTGCCCATGGCACTGCTCGCACAGAGGCACAGAGACTGGGGCTGCTTGCTTGTCTTGTCCCCTCAAACTTCAAACGTAGCTTAGGTGGTCTGTGCCGGGTGCCTCCGGCAGCCGTGCTCCGCAAACGCAAACGTCTGCAGATAGCTCGCAGGCAGAAAGAGCTAGCCTGGAAAGCTGTTGCTCAGCCTCATCTGCCCATGGCACTGCTCGCACAGAGGCACAGAGACTGGGGCTGCTTGCTTGTCTTGTCCCCTCAAACTTCAAATGTAGCTTAGGTGGTCCGTGCCGGGCGCCTCCGGCAGCCCTGCTCCGAAAATGCGAACGTCTGCAGATAGCTCGCAGGCAGAAAGAGCTAGCCTGGAAAGCTGTTGCTCAGCCTCATCTGCCCATGGCACTGCTCGCACAGAGGCACAGAGACTGGGGCTGCTTGCTTGTCTTGTCCCCTCAAACTTCAAACGTAGCTTAGGTGGTCTGTGCCGGGCGCCTCCGGCAGCCCTGCTCCGAAAATGCGAACGTCTGCAGATAGCTCGCAGGCAGAAAGAGCTAGCCTGGAAAGCTGTTGCTCAGCCTCATCTGGCCATGGCACTGCTCGCACAGAGGCACAGAGACTGGGGCTGCTTGCTTGTCTTGTCCCCTCAAACTTCAAACGTAGCTTAGGTGGTCCGTGCCGGGCGCCTCCGGCAGCCCTGCTCCGAAAATCCAAACGTCTGCAGATAGCTCGCAGGCAGAAAGAGCTAGCCTGGAAAGCTGTTGCTCAGCCTCATCTGCCCATGGCACTGCTCGCACAGAGGCACAGAGACTGGGGCTGCTTGCTTGTCTTGTCCCCTCAAACTTCAAACGTAGCTTAGGTGGTCCATGCCGGGCGCCTCCGGCAGCCCTGCTCCGAAAATGCGAACGTCTGCAGATAGCTCGCAGGCAGAAAGAGCTAGCCTGGAAAGCTGTTGCTCAGCCTCATCTGCCCATGGCACTGCTCGCACAGAGGCACAGAGACTGGGGCTGCTTGCTTGTCTTGTCCCCTCAAACTTCAAACGTAGCTTAGGTGGTCCGTGCCGGGCGCAGCCGGCAGCCCTGCTCCAAAAATGCGAACGTCTGCAGATAGCTCGCAGCCAGAAAGAGCTAGCCTGGAAAGCTGTTGCTCAGCCTCATCTGCCCATGGCACTGCTCGCACAGAGGCACAGAGACTGGGGCTGCTTGCTTGTCTTGTCCCCTCAAACTTGAAATGTAGCTTAGGTGGTCCGTGCCGGGCGCCTCCGGCAGACCTGCTCCGAAAATGCGAACGTCTGCAGATAGCTCGCAGGCAGAAAGAGCTAGCCTGGAAAGCTGTTGCTCAGCCTCATCTGCCCATGGCACTGCTCGCACAGAGGCACAGAGACTGGGGCTGCTTGCTTGTCTTGTCCCCTCAAACTTCAAACGTAGCTTAGGTGGTCTGTGCCGGGCGCCTCCGGCAGCCCTGCTCTGAAAATCCAAACGTCTGCAGATAGCTCGCAGGCAGAAAGAGCTAGCCTGGAAAGCTGTTGCTCAGCCTCATCTGCCCATGGCACTGCTCGCACAGAGGCACAGAGACTGGGGCTGCTTGCTTGTCTTGTCCCCTCAAACTTCAAACGTAGCTTAGGTGGTCCGTGCCGGGCGCCTCCGGCAGCCCTGCTCCGAAAATGCAAACGTCTGCAGATAGCTGGCAGGCAGAAAGAGCTAGCCTGGAAAGCTGTTGCTCAGCCTCATCTGCCCATGGCACTGCTCGCACAGAGGCACAGAGACTGGGGCTGCTTGCTTGTCTTGTCCCCTCAAACTTCAAACGTAGCTTAGGTGGTCTGTGCCGGGCGCCTCCGGCAGCCCTTCTCCGAAAATGCGAACATCTGCAGATAGCTCGCAGGCAGAAAGAGCTAGCCTGGAAAGCTGTTTCTCAGCCTCATATGGCCATGGCACTGCTCGCACAGAGGCACAGAGACTGGGGCTGCTTGCTTGTCTTGTCCCCTCAAACTTCAAACGTAGCTTAGGTGGTCCGTGCCGGGTGCCTCCGGCAGCCCTTCTCCGAAAATGCGAACATCTGCAGATAGCTAGCAGGCAGAAAGAGCTAGCCTGGAAAGCTGTTGCTCAGCCTCATCTGCCCATGGCACTGCTCGCACAGAGGCACAGAGACTGGGGCTGCTTGCTTGTCTTGTCCCCTCAAACTTCAAACGTAGCTTAGGTGGTCCATGCCGGGCACCTCCGGCAGACCTGCTCCGAAAATGCGAACGTCTGCAGATAGCTCGCAGGCAGAAAGAGCTAGCCTGGAAAGCTGTTGCTCAGCCTCATCTGCCCATGGCACTGCTCGCACAGAGGCACAGAGACTGGGGCTGCTTGCTTGTCTTGTTCCCTCAAACTTCAAACGTAGCTTAGGTGGTCTGTGCCGGGCGCCTCCGGCAGCCCTGCTCCGAAAACGCAAACGTGTGCAGATAGCTCGCAGGCAGAAAGAGCTAGCCTGGAAAGCTGTTGCTCAGCCTCATCTGCCCATGGCACTGCTCGCACAGAGGCACAGAGACTGGGGCTGCTTGCTTGTCTTGTCCCCTCAAACTTCAAACGTAGCTTAGGTGGTCCGTGCCGGGCGCCTCCGGCAGCCCTGCTCCGAAAATGCGAACGTCTGCAGATAGCTCGCAGGCAGAAAGAGCTAGCCTGGAAAGCTGTTGCTCAGCCTCATCTGCCCATGGCACTGCTCGCACAGAGGCACAGAGACTGGGGCTGCTTGCTTGTCTTGTCCCCTCAAACTTCAAATGTAGCTTAGGTGGTCTGTGCCGGGCGCCTCCGGCAGCCCTGCTCCGAAAATGCGAACATCTGCAGATAGCTCGCAGGCAGAAAGAGCTAGCCTGGAAAGCTGTTGCTCAGCCTCATCTGGCCATGGCACTGCTCGCACAGAGGCACAGAGACTGGGGCTGCTTGCTTGTCTTGTCCCCTCAAACTTCAAACGTAGCTTAGGTGGTCCGTGCCGGGCGCCTCCGGCAGCCCTGCTCCGAAAATGCAAACGTCTGCAGATAGCTGGCAGGCAGAAAGAGCTAGCCTGGAAAGCTGTTGCTCAGCCTCATCTGCCCATGGCACTGCTCGCGCAGAGGCACAGAGACTGGGGCTGCTTGCTTGTCTTGTCCCCTCAAACTTCAAACGTATCTTAAGTGATCCTTGCCGGGCGCTTCCGGCAGCCCTGCTCCGAAAATGCGAACGTCTGCAGATAGCTCGCAGGCAGAAAGAGCTAGCCTGGAAAGCTGTTGCTCAGCCTCATCTGCCCATGGCACTGCTTGCACAGAGGCACAGAGACTGGGGCTGCTTGCTTGTCTTGTCCCCTCAAACTTCAAACGTAGCTTAGGTGGTCTGTGCCGCGCGCCTCCGGCAGCCCTGCTCCGAAAATGCGAACGTCTGCAGATAGCTCGCAGGCAGAAAGAGCTAGCCTGGAAAGCTGTTGCTCAGCCTCATCTGCCCATGGCACTGCTCGCACAGAGGCACAGAGACTGGGGCTGCTTGCTTGTCTTGTCCCCTCAAACTTCAAACGTAGCTTAGGTGGTCTGTGCCGGGCGCCTCCGGCAGCCCTTCTCCGAAAATGCGAACATCTGCAGATAGCTCGCAGGCAGAAAGAGCTAGCCTGGAAAGCTGTTTCTCAGCCTCATATGGCCATGGCACTGCTCGCACAGAGGCACAGAGACTGGGGCTGCTTGCTTGTCTTGTCCCCTCAAACTTCAAACGTAGCTTAGGTGGTCCGTGCCGGGTGCCTCCGGCAGCCCTTCTCCGAAAATGCGAACATCTGCAGATAGCTAGCAGGCAGAAAGAGCTAGCCTGGAAAGCTGTTGCTCAGCCTCATCTGCCCATGGCACTGCTCGCACAGAGGCACAGAGACTGGGGCTGCTTGCTTGTCTTGTCCCCTCAAACTTCAAACGTAGCTTAGGTGGTCCATGCCGGGCACCTCCGGCAGACCTGCTCCGAAAATGCGAACGTCTGCAGATAGCTCGCAGGCAGAAAGAGCTAGCCTGGAAAGCTGTTGCTCAGCCTCATCTGCCCATGGCACTGCTCGCACAGAGGCACAGAGACTGGGGCTGCTTGCTTGTCTTGTTCCCTCAAACTTCAAACGTAGCTTAGGTGGTCTGTGCCGGGCGCCTCCGGCAGCCCTGCTCCGAAAACGCAAACGTGTGCAGATAGCTCGCAGGCAGAAAGAGCTAGCCTGGAAAGCTGTTGCTCAGCCTCATCTGCCCATGGCACTGCTCGCACAGAGGCACAGAGACTGGGGCTGCTTGCTTGTCTTGTCCCCTCAAACTTCAAACGTAGCTTAGGTGGTCCGTGCCGGGCGCCTCCGGCAGCCCTGCTCCGAAAATGCGAACGTCTGCAGATAGCTCGCAGGCAGAAAGAGCTAGCCTGGAAAGCTGTTGCTCAGCCTCATCTGCCCATGGCACTGCTCGCACAGAGGCACAGAGACTGGGGCTGCTTGCTTGTCTTGTCCCCTCAAACTTCAAATGTACCTTAGGTGGTCTGTGCCGGGCGCCTCCGGCAGCCCTGCTCCGAAAATGCGAACATCTGCAGATAGCTCGCAGGCAGAAAGAGCTAGCCTGGAAAGCTGTTGCTCAGCCTCATCTGGCCATGGCACTGCTCGCACAGAGGCACAGAGACTGGGGCTGCTTGCTTGTCTTGTCCCCTCAAACTTCAAACGTAGCTTAGGTGGTCCGTGCCGGGCGCCTCCGGCAGCCCTGCTCCGAAAATGCAAACGTCTGCAGATAGCTGGCAGGCAGAAAGAGCTAGCCTGGAAAGCTGTTGCTCAGCCTCATCTGCCCATGGCACTGCTCGCGCAGAGGCACAGAGACTGGGGCTGCTTGCTTGTCTTGTCCCCTCAAACTTCAAACGTATCTTAAGTGATCCTTGCCGGGCGCTTCCGGCAGCCCTGCTCCGAAAATGCGAACGTCTGCAGATAGCTCGCAGGCAGAAAGAGCTAGCCTGGAAAGCTGTTGCTCAGCCTCATCTGCCCATGGCACTGCTTGCACAGAGGCACAGAGACTGGGGCTGCTTGCTTGTCTTGTCCCCTCAAACTTCAAACGTAGCTTAGGTGGTCTGTGCCGCGCGCCTCCGGCAGCCCTGCTCCGAAAATGCGAACGTCTGCAGATAGCTCGCAGGCAGAAAGAGCTAGCCTGGAAAGCTGTTGCTCAGCCTCATCTGCCCATGGCACTGCTCGCACAGAGGCACAGAGACTGGGGCTGCTTGCTTGTCTTGTCCCCTCAAACTTCAAACGTAGCTTAGGTGGTCCGTGCCGGGCGTCTCCGGCAGCCGTGCTCCGAAAACGCGAACGTCTGCAGATAGCTCGCAGGCAGAAAGAGCTAGCCTGGAAAGCTGTTGCTCAGCCTCATCTGCCCATGGCACTGCTCGCACAGAGGCACAGAGACTGGGGCTGCTTGCTTGTCTTGTCCCCTCAAACTTCAAACGTAGCTTAGGTGGTCCGTGCCGGGCGCCTCCGGCAGCCCTGCTCCGAAAATGCGAACGTCTGCAGATAGCTCGCAGGCAGAAAGAGCTAGCCTGGAAAGCTGTTGCTCAGCCTCATCTGCCCATGGCACTGCTCGCACAGAGGCACAGAGACTGGGGCTGCTTGCTTGTCTTGTCCCCTTAAAATTCAAACGTATCTTAGGTGATCCGTGCCGGGCGCTTCCGGCAGCCCTGCTCCGAAAATGCGAACGTCTGCAGATAGCTCGCAGGCAGAAAGAGCTAGCCTGGAAAGCTGTTGCTCAGCCTCATCTGCCCATGGCACTGCTCGCACAGAGGCACAGAGACTGGGGCTGCTTGCTTGTCTTGTCCCCTCAAACTTGAAATGTAGCTTAGGTGGTCCGTGCCGGGCGCCTCCGGCAGCCCTGCTCCGAAAATGCGAACGTCTGCAGATAGCTCGCAGGCAGAAAGAGCTAGCCTGGAAAGCTGTTGCTCAGCCTCATCTGCCCATGGCACTGCTCGCACAGAGGCACAGAGACTGGGGCTGCTTGCTTGTCTTGTCCCCTCAAACTTCAAACGTAGCTTAGGTGGTCTGTGCCGGGCGCCTCCGGCAGCCCTGCTCCGAAAATCCAAACGTCTGCAGATAGCTCGCAGGCAGAAAGAGCTAGCCTGGAAAGCTGTTGCTCAGCCTCATCTGCCCATGGCACTGCTCGCACAGAGGCACAGAGACTGGGGCTGCTTGCTTGTCTTGTCCCCTCAAACTTCAAACGTAGCTTAGGTGGTCCGTGCCGGGCGCCTCCGGCAGCCCTGCTCCGAAAATGCAAACGTCTGCAGATAGCTGGCAGGCAGAAAGAGCTAGCCTGGAAAGCTGTTGCTCAGCCTCATCTGCCCATGGCACTGCTCGCACAGAGGCACAGAGACTGGGGCTGCTTGCTTGTCTTGTCCCCTCAAACTTCAAACGTAGCTTAGGTGGTCTGTGCCGGGCGCCTCCGGCAGCCCTTCTCCGAAAATGCGAACATCTGCAGATAGCTAGCAGGCAGAAAGAGCTAGCCTGGAAAGCTGTTTCTCAGCCTCATATGGCCATGGCACTGCTCGCACAGAGGCACAGAGACTGGGGCTGCTTGCTTGTCTTGTCCCCTCAAACTTCAAACGTAGCTTAGGTGGTCCGTGCCGGGTGCCTCCGGCAGCCCTTCTCCGAAAATGCAAACGTCTGCAGATAGCTAGCAGGCAGAAAGAGCTAGCCTGGAAAGCTGTTGCTCAGCCTCATCTGCCCATGGCACTGCTCGCACAGAGGCACAGAGACTGGGGCTGCTTGCTTGTCTTGTCCCCTCAAACTTCAAACGTAGCTTAGGTGGTCCATGCCGGGCACCTCCGGCAGACCTGCTCCGAAAATGCGAACGTCTGCAGATAGCTCGCAGGCAGAAAGAGCTAGCCTGGAAAGCTGTTGCTCAGCCTCATCTGCCCATGGCACTGCTCGCACAGAGGCACAGAGACTGGGGCTGCTTGCTTGTCTTGTCCCCTCAAACTTCAAACGTAGCTTAGGTGGTCCGTGCCGGGCGCTTCCGGCAGCCCTGCTCCGAAAATGCAAACGTCTGCAGATAGCTCGCAGGCAGAAAGAGCTAGCCTGGAAAGCTGTTGCTCAGCCTCATCTGCCCATGGCACTGCTCGCACAGAGGCACAGAGACTGGGGCTGCTTGCTTGTCTTGTCCCCTCAAACTTCAAACGTAGCTTAGGTGGTCTGTGCCGGGCGCCTCCGGCAGCCCTTCTCCGAAAATGCGAACATCTGCAGATAGCTAGCAGGCAGAAAGAGCTAGCCTGGAAAGCTGTTTCTCAGCCTCATCTGCCCATGGCACTGCTCGCACAGAGGCACAGAGACTGGGGCTGCTTGCTTGTCTTGTCCCCTCAAACTTCAAACGTAGCTTAGGTGGTCCGTGCCGGGTGCCTCCGGCAGCCCTTCTCCGAAAATGCGAACATCTGCAGATAGCTAGCAGGCAGAAAGAGCTAGCCTGGAAAGCTGTTGCTCAGCCTCATATGGCCATGGCACTGCTCGCACAGAGGCACAGAGACTGGGGCTGCTTGCTTGTTTTGTCCCCTCAAACTTCAAACGTAGCTTAGGTGGTCCATGCCGGGCACCTCCGGCAGACCTGCTCCGAAAATGCGAACGTCTGCAGATAGCTCGCAGGCAGAAAGAGCTAGCCTGGAAAGCTGTTGCTCAGCCTCATCTGCCCATGGCACTGCTCGCACAGAGGCACAGAGACTGGGGCTGCTTGCTTGTCTTGTCCCCTCAAACTTCAAACGTAGCTTAGGTGGTCTGTGCCGCGCGCCTCCGGCAGCCCTGCTCCGAAAACGCAAACGTCTGCAGATAGCTCGCAGGCAGAAAGAGCTAGCCTGGAAAGCTGTTGCTCAGCCTCATCTGCCCATGGCACTGCTCGCACAGAGGCACAGAGACTGGGGCTGCTTGCTTGTCTTGTCCCCTCAAACTTCAAACGTAGCTTAGGTGGTCCGTGCCGGGCGCCTCCGGCAGCCCTGCTCCGAAAATGCAAACGTCTGCAGATAGCTGGCAGGCAGAAAGAGCTAGCCTGGAAAGCTGTTGCTCAGCCTCATCTGCCCATGGCACTGCTCGCGCAGAGGCACAGAGACTGGGGCTGCTTGCTTGTCTTGTCCCCTCAAACTTCAAACGTATCTTAAGTGATCCTTGCCGGGCGCCTCCGGCAGCCCTGCTCCGAAAATGCAAACGTCTGCAGATAGCTGGCAGGCAGAAAGAGCTAGCCTGGAAAGCTGTTGCTCAGCCTCATCTGCCCATGGCACTGCTCGCGCAGAGGCACAGAGACTGGGGCTGCTTGCTTGTCTTGTCCCCTCAAACTTCAAACGTATCTTAAGTGATCCTTGCCGGGCGCTTCCGGCAGCCCTGCTCCGAAAATGCGAACGTCTGCAGATAGCTCGCAGGCAGAAAGAGCTAGCCTGGAAAGCTGTTGCTCAGCCTCATCTGCCCATGGCACTGCTCGCACAGAGGCACAGAGACTGGGGCTGCTTGCTTGTCTTGTCCCCTCAAACTTCAAACGTAGCTTAGGTGGTCTGTGCCGCGCGCCTCCGGCAGCCCTGCTCCGAAAATGCGAACGTCTGCAGATAGCTCGCAGGCAGAAAGAGCTAGCCTGGAAAGCTGTTGCTCAGCCTCATCTGCCCATGGCACTGCTCGCACAGAGGCACAGAGACTGGGGCTGCTTGCTTGTCTTGTCCCCTCAAACTTCAAACGTAGCTTAGGTGGTCCGTGCCGGGCGTCTCCGGCAGCCGTGCTCCGAAAACGCGAACGTCTGCAGATAGCTCGCAGGCAGAAAGAGCTAGCCTGGAAAGCTGTTGCTCAGCCTCATCTGCCCATGGCACTGCTCGCACAGAGGCACAGAGACTGGGGCTGCTTGCTTGTCTTGTCCCCTCAAACTTCAAACGTAGCTTAGGTGGTCCGTGCCGGGCGCCTCCGGCAGCCCTGCTCCGAAAATGCGAACGTCTGCAGATAGCTCGCAGGCAGAAAGAGCTAGCCTGGAAAGCTGTTGCTCAGCCTCATCTGCCCATGGCACTGCTCGCACAGAGGCACAGAGACTGGGGCTGCTTGCTTGTCTTGTCCCCTTAAAATTCAAACGTATCTTAGGTGATCCGTGCCGGGCGCTTCCGGCAGCCCTGCTCCGAAAATGCGAACGTCTGCAGATAGCTCGCAGGCAGAAAGAGCTAGCCTGGAAAGCTGTTGCTCAGCCTCATCTGCCCATGGCACTGCTCGCACAGAGGCACAGAGACTGGGGCTGCTTGCTTGTCTTGTCCCCTCAAACTTGAAATGTAGCTTAGGTGGTCCGTGCCGGGCGCCTCCGGCAGCCCTGCTCCGAAAATGCGAACGTCTGCAGATAGCTCGCAGGCAGAAAGAGCTAGCCTGGAAAGCTGTTGCTCAGCCTCATCTGCCCATGGCACTGCTCGCACAGAGGCACAGAGACTGGGGCTGCTTGCTTGTCTTGTCCCCTCAAACTTCAAACGTAGCTTAGGTGGTCTGTGCCGGGCGCCTCCGGCAGCCCTGCTCCGAAAATCCAAACGTCTGCAGATAGCTCGCAGGCAGAAAGAGCTAGCCTGGAAAGCTGTTGCTCAGCCTCATCTGGCCATGGCACTGCTCGCACAGAGGCACAGAGACTGGGGCTGCTTGCTTGTCTTGTCCCCTCAAACTTCAAACGTAGCTTAGGTGGTCCGTGCCGGGCGCCTCCGGCAGCCCTGCTCCGAAAATGCAAACGTCTGCAGATAGCTGGCAGTCAGAAAGAGCTAGCCTGGAAAGCTGTTGCTCAGCCTCATCTGCCCATGGCACTGCTCGCACAGAGGCACAGAGACTGTGGCTGCTTGCTTGTCTTGTCCCCTCAAACTTCAAACGTAGCTTAGGTGGTCTGTGCCGGGCGCCTCCGGCAGCCCTTCTCCGAAAATGCGAACATCTGCAGATAGCTAGCAGGCAGAAAGAGCTAGCCTGGAAAGCTGTTTCTCAGCCTCATATGGCCATGGCACTGCTCGCACAGAGGCACAGAGACTGGGGCTGCTTGCTTGTCTTGTCCCCTCAAACTTCAAACGTAGCTTAGGTGGTCCGTGCCGGGTGCCTCCGGCAGCCCTTCTCCGAAAATGCGAACATCTGCAGATAGCTAGCAGGCAGAAAGAGCTAGCCTGGAAAGCTGTTGCTCAGCCTCATCTGCCCATGGCACTGCTCGCACAGAGGCACAGAGACTGGGGCTGCTTGCTTGTCTTGTCCCCTCAAACTTCAAACGTAGCTTAGGTGGTCTGTGCCGGGCGCCTCCGGCAGCCCTGCTCTGAAAATCCAAACGTCTGCAGATAGCTCGCAGGCAGAAAGAGCTAGCCTGGAAAGCTGTTGCTCAGCCTCATCTGCCCATGGCACTGCTCGCACAGAGGCACAGAGACTGGGGCTGCTTGCTTGTCTTGTCCCCTCAAACTTCAAACGTAGCTTAGGTGGTCCGTGCCGGGCGCTTCCGGCAGCCCTGCTCCGAAAATGCAAACGTCTGCAGATAGCTCGCAGGCAGAAAGAGCTAGCCTGGAAAGCTGTTGCTCAGCCTCATCTGCCCATGGCACTGCTCGCACAGAGGCACAGAGACTGGGGCTGCTTGCTTGTCTTGTCCCCTCAAACTTCAAACGTAGCTTAGGTGGTCTGTGCCGGGCGCCTCCGGCAGCCCTTCTCCGAAAATGCGAACATCTGCAGATAGCTAGCAGGCAGAAAGAGCTAGCCTGGAAAGCTGTTGCTCAGCCTCATCTGCCCATGGCACTGCTCGCACAGAGGCACAGAGACTGGGGCTGCTTGCTTGTCTTGTCCCCTCAAACTTGAAATGTAGCTTAGGTGGTCCGTGCCGGGCGCCTCCGGCAGACCTGCTCCGAAAATGCGAACGTCTGCAGATAGCTCGCAGGCAGAAAGAGCTAGCCTGGAAAGCTGTTGCTCAGCCTCATCTGCCCATGGCACTGCTCGCACAGAGGCACAGAGACTGGGGCTGCTTGCTTGTCTTGTCCCCTCAAACTTCAAACGTAGCTTAGGTGGTCTGTGCCGGGCGCCTCCGGCAGCCCTGCTCTGAAAATCCAAACGTCTGCAGATAGCTCGCAGGCAGAAAGAGCTAGCCTGGAAAGCTGTTGCTCAGCCTCATCTGCCCATGGCACTGCTCGCACAGAGGCACAGAGACTGGGGCTGCTTGCTTGTCTTGTCCCCTCAAACTTCAAACGTAGCTTAGGTGGTCCGTGCCGGGCGCCTCCGGCAGCCCTGCTCCGAAAATGCAAACGTCTGCAGATAGCTGGCAGGCAGAAAGAGCTAGCCTGGAAAGCTGTTGCTCAGCCTCATCTGCCCATGGCACTGCTCGCACAGAGGCACAGAGACTGGGGCTGCTTGCTTGTCTTGTCCCCTCAAACTTCAAACGTAGCTTAGGTGGTCTGTGCCGGGCGCCTCCGGCAGCCCTTCTCCGAAAATGCGAACATCTGCAGATAGCTCGCAGGCAGAAAGAGCTAGCCTGGAAAGCTGTTGCTCAGCCTCATATGGCCATGGCACTGCTCGCACAGAGGCACAGAGACTGGGGCTGCTTGCTTGTCTTGTCCCCTCAAACTTCAAACGTAGCTTAGGTGGTCCGTGCCGGGTGCCTCCGGCAGCCCTTCTCCGAAAATGCGAACATCTGCAGATAGCTAGCAGGCAGAAAGAGCTAGCCTGGAAAGCTGTTGCTCAGCCTCATCTGCCCATGGCACTGCTCGCACAGAGGCACAGAGACTGGGGCTGCTTGCTTGTCTTGTCCCCTCAAACTTCAAACGTAGCTTAGGTGGTCCATGCCGGGCACCTCCGGCAGACCTGCTCCGAAAATGCGAACGTCTGCAGATAGCTCGCAGGCAGAAAGAGCTAGCCTGGAAAGCTGTTGCTCAGCCTCATCTGCCCATGGCACTGCTCGCACAGAGGCACAGAGACTGGGGCTGCTTGCTTGTCTTGTTCCCTCAAACTTCAAACGTAGCTTAGGTGGTCTGTGCCGGGCGCCTCCGGCAGCCCTGCTCCGAAAACGCAAACGTGTGCAGATAGCTCGCAGGCAGAAAGAGCTAGCCTGGAAAGCTGTTGCTCAGCCTCATCTGCCCATGGCACTGCTCGCACAGAGGCACAGAGACTGGGGCTGCTTGCTTGTCTTGTCCCCTCAAACTTCAAACGTAGCTTAGGTGGTCCGTGCCGGGCGCCTCCGGCAGCCCTGCTCCGAAAATGCGAACGTCTGCAGATAGCTCGCAGGCAGAAAGAGCTAGCCTGGAAAGCTGTTGCTCAGCCTCATCTGCCCATGGCACTGCTCGCACAGAGGCACAGAGACTGGGGCTGCTTGCTTGTCTTGTCCCCTCAAACTTCAAATGTAGCTTAGGTGGTCTGTGCCGGGCGCCTCCGGCAGCCCTGCTCCGAAAATGCGAACATCTGCAGATAGCTCGCAGGCAGAAAGAGCTAGCCTGGAAAGCTGTTGCTCAGCCTCATCTGGCCATGGCACTGCTCGCACAGAGGCACAGAGACTGGGGCTGCTTGCTTGTCTTGTCCCCTCAAACTTCAAACGTAGCTTAGGTGGTCCGTGCCGGGCGCCTCCGGCAGCCCTGCTCCGAAAATGCAAACGTCTGCAGATAGCTCGCAGGCAGAAAGAGCTAGCCTGGAAAGCTGTTGCTCAGCCTCATCTGCCCATGGCACTGCTCGCGCAGAGGCACAGAGACTGGGGCTGCTTGCTTGTCTTGTCCCCTCAAACTTCAAACGTATCTTAAGTGATCCTTGCCGGGCGCTTCCGGCAGCCCTGCTCCGAAAATGCGAACGTCTGCAGATAGCTCGCAGGCAGAAAGAGCTAGCCTGGAAAGCTGTTGCTCAGCCTCATCTGCCCATGGCACTGCTTGCACAGAGGCACAGAGACTGGGGCTGCTTGCTTGTCTTGTCCCCTCAAACTTCAAACGTAGCTTAGGTGGTCTGTGCCGCGCGCCTCCGGCAGCCCTGCTCCGAAAATGCGAACGTCTGCAGATAGCTCGCAGGCAGAAAGAGCTAGCCTGGAAAGCTGTTGCTCAGCCTCATCTGCCCATGGCACTGCTCGCACAGAGGCACAGAGACTGGGGCTGCTTGCTTGTCTTGTCCCCTCAAACTTCAAACGTAGCTTAGGTGGTCTGTGCCGGGCGCCTCCGGCAGCCCTTCTCCGAAAATGCGAACATCTGCAGATAGCTCGCAGGCAGAAAGAGCTAGCCTGGAAAGCTGTTTCTCAGCCTCATATGGCCATGGCACTGCTCGCACAGAGGCACAGAGACTGGGGCTGCTTGCTTGTCTTGTCCCCTCAAACTTCAAACGTAGCTTAGGTGGTCCGTGCCGGGTGCCTCCGGCAGCCCTTCTCCGAAAATGCGAACATCTGCAGATAGCTAGCAGGCAGAAAGAGCTAGCCTGGAAAGCTGTTGCTCAGCCTCATCTGCCCATGGCACTGCTCGCACAGAGGCACAGAGACTGGGGCTGCTTGCTTGTCTTGTCCCCTCAAACTTCAAACGTAGCTTAGGTGGTCCATGCCGGGCACCTCCGGCAGACCTGCTCCGAAAATGCGAACGTCTGCAGATAGCTCGCAGGCAGAAAGAGCTAGCCTGGAAAGCTGTTGCTCAGCCTCATCTGCCCATGGCACTGCTCGCACAGAGGCACAGAGACTGGGGCTGCTTGCTTGTCTTGTTCCCTCAAACTTCAAACGTAGCTTAGGTGGTCTGTGCCGGGCGCCTCCGGCAGCCCTGCTCCGAAAACGCAAACGTGTGCAGATAGCTCGCAGGCAGAAAGAGCTAGCCTGGAAAGCTGTTGCTCAGCCTCATCTGCCCATGGCACTGCTCGCACAGAGGCACAGAGACTGGGGCTGCTTGCTTGTCTTGTCCCCTCAAACTTCAAACGTAGCTTAGGTGGTCCGTGCTGGGCGCCTCCGGCAGCCCTGCTCCGAAAATGCGAACGTCTGCAGATAGCTCGCAGGCAGAAAGAGCTAGCCTGGAAAGCTGTTGCTCAGCCTCATCTGCCCATGGCACTGCTCGCACAGAGGCACAGAGACTGGGGCTGCTTGCTTGTCTTGTCCCCTCAAACTTCAAATGTAGCTTAGGTGGTCTGTGCCGGGCGCCTCCGGCAGCCCTGCTCCGAAAATGCGAACATCTGCAGATAGCTCGCAGGCAGAAAGAGCTAGCCTGGAAAGCTGTTGCTCAGCCTCATCTGGCCATGGCACTGCTCGCACAGAGGCACAGAGACTGGGGCTGCTTGCTTGTCTTGTCCCCTCAAACTTCAAACGTAGCTTAGGTGGTCCGTGCCGGGCGCCTCCGGCAGCCCTGCTCCGAAAATGCAAACGTCTGCAGATAGCTGGCAGGCAGAAAGAGCTAGCCTGGAAAGCTGTTGCTCAGCCTCATCTGCCCATGGCACTGCTCGCGCAGAGGCACAGAGACTGGGGCTGCTTGCTTGTCTTGTCCCCTCAAACTTCAAACGTATCTTAAGTGATCCTTGCCGGGCGCTTCCGGCAGCCCTGCTCCGAAAATGCGAACGTCTGCAGATAGCTCGCAGGCAGAAAGAGCTAGCCTGGAAAGCTGTTGCTCAGCCTCATCTGCCCATGGCACTGCTTGCACAGAGGCACAGAGACTGGGGCTGCTTGCTTGTCTTGTCCCCTCAAACTTCAAACGTAGCTTAGGTGGTCTGTGCCGCGCGCCTCCGGCAGCCCTGCTCCGAAAATGCGAACGTCTGCAGATAGCTCGCAGGCAGAAAGAGCTAGCCTGGAAAGCTGTTGCTCAGCCTCATCTGCCCATGGCACTGCTCGCACAGAGGCACAGAGACTGGGGCTGCTTGCTTGTCTTGTCCCCTCAAACTTCAAACGTAGCTTAGGTGGTCCGTGCCGGGCGTCTCCGGCAGCCGTGCTCCGAAAACGCGAACGTCTGCAGATAGCTCGCAGGCAGAAAGAGCTAGCCTGGAAAGCTGTTGCTCAGCCTCATCTGCCCATGGCACTGCTCGCACAGAGGCACAGAGACTGGGGCTGCTTGCTTGTCTTGTCCCCTCAAACTTCAAACGTAGCTTAGGTGGTCCGTGCCGGGCGCCTCCGGCAGCCCTGCTCCGAAAATGCGAACGTCTGCAGATAGCTCGCAGGCAGAAAGAGCTAGCCTGGAAAGCTGTTGCTCAGCCTCATCTGCCCATGGCACTGCTCGCACAGAGGCACAGAGACTGGGGCTGCTTGCTTGTCTTGTCCCCTTAAAATTCAAACGTATCTTAGGTGATCCGTGCCGGGCGCTTCCGGCAGCCCTGCTCCGAAAATGCGAACGTCTGCAGATAGCTCGCAGGCAGAAAGAGCTAGCCTGGAAAGCTGTTGCTCAGCCTCATCTGCCCATGGCACTGCTCGCACAGAGGCACAGAGACTGGGGCTGCTTGCTTGTCTTGTCCCCTCAAACTTGAAATGTAGCTTAGGTGGTCCGTGCCGGGCGCCTCCGGCAGCCCTGCTCCGAAAATGCGAACGTCTGCAGATAGCTCGCAGGCAGAAAGAGCTAGCCTGGAAAGCTGTTGCTCAGCCTCATCTGCCCATGGCACTGCTCGCACAGAGGCACAGAGACTGGGGCTGCTTGCTTGTCTTGTCCCCTCAAACTTCAAACGTAGCTTAGGTGGTCTGTGCCGGGCGCCTCCGGCAGCCCTGCTCCGAAAATCCAAACGTCTGCAGATAGCTCGCAGGCAGAAAGAGCTAGCCTGGAAAGCTGTTGCTCAGCCTCATCTGCCCATGGCACTGCTCGCACAGAGGCACAGAGACTGGGGCTGCTTGCTTGTCTTGTCCCCTCAAACTTCAAACGTAGCTTAGGTGGTCCGTGCCGGGCGCCTCCGGCAGCCCTGCTCCGAAAATGCAAACGTCTGCAGATAGCTGGCAGGCAGAAAGAGCTAGCCTGGAAAGCTGTTGCTCAGCCTCATCTGCCCATGGCACTGCTCGCACAGAGGCACAGAGACTGGGGCTGCTTGCTTGTCTTGTCCCCTCAAACTTCAAACGTAGCTTAGGTGGTCTGTGCCGGGCGCCTCCGGCAGCCCTTCTCCGAAAATGCGAACATCTGCAGATAGCTAGCAGGCAGAAAGAGCTAGCCTGGAAAGCTGTTTCTCAGCCTCATATGGCCATGGCACTGCTCGCACAGAGGCACAGAGACTGGGGCTGCTTGCTTGTCTTGTCCCCTCAAACTTCAAACGTAGCTTAGGTGGTCCGTGCCGGGTGCCTCCGGCAGCCCTTCTCCGAAAATGCGAACATCTGCAGACAGCTAGCAGGCAGAAAGAGCTAGCCTGGAAAGCTGTTGCTCAGCCTCATCTGCCCATGGCACTGCTCGCACAGAGGCACAGAGACTGGGGCTGCTTGCTTGTCTTGTCCCCTCAAACTTCAAACGTAGCTTAGGTGGTCCATGCCGGGCACCTCCGGCAGACCTGCTCCGAAAATGCGAACGTCTGCAGATAGCTCGCAGGCAGAAAGAGCTAGCCTGGAAAGCTGTTGCTCAGCCTCATCTGCCCATGGCACTGCTCGCACAGAGGCACAGAGACTGGGGCTGCTTGCTTGTCTTGTCCCCTCAAACTTCAAACGTAGCTTAGGTGGTCCGTGCCGGGCGCTTCCGGCAGCCCTGCTCCGAAAATGCAAACGTCTGCAGATAGCTCGCAGGCAGAAAGAGCTAGCCTGGAAAGCTGTTGCTCAGCCTCATCTGCCCATGGCACTGCTCGCACAGAGGCACAGAGACTGGGGCTGCTTGCTTGTCTTGTCCCCTCAAACTTCAAACGTAGCTTAGGTGGTCTGTGCCGGGCGCCTCCGGCAGCCCTTCTCCGAAAATGCGAACATCTGCAGATAGCTAGCAGGCAGAAAGAGCTAGCCTGGAAAGCTGTTTCTCAGCCTCATCTGCCCATGGCACTGCTCGCACAGAGGCACAGAGACTGGGGCTGCTTGCTTGTCTTGTCCCCTCAAACTTCAAACGTAGCTTAGGTGGTCCGTGCCGGGTGCCTCCGGCAGCCCTTCTCCGAAAATGCGAACATCTGCAGATAGCTAGCAGGCAGAAAGAGCTAGCCTGGAAAGCTGTTGCTCAGCCTCATATGGCCATGGCACTGCTCGCACAGAGGCACAGAGACTGGGGCTGCTTGCTTGTTTTGTCCCCTCAAACTTCAAACGTAGCTTAGGTGGTCCATGCCGGGCACCTCCGGCAGACCTGCTCCGAAAATGCGAACGTCTGCAGATAGCTCGCAGGCAGAAAGAGCTAGCCTGGAAAGCTGTTGCTCAGCCTCATCTGCCCATGGCACTGCTCGCACAGAGGCACAGAGACTGGGGCTGCTTGCTTGTCTTGTCCCCTCAAACTTCAAACGTAGCTTAGGTGGTCTGTGCCGCGCGCCTCCGGCAGCCCTGCTCCGAAAACGCAAACGTCTGCAGATAGCTCGCAGGCAGAAAGAGCTAGCCTGGAAAGCTGTTGCTCAGCCTCATCTGCCCATGGCACTGCTCGCACAGAGGCACAGAGACTGGGGCTGCTTGCTTGTCTTGTCCCCTCAAACTTCAAACGTAGCTTAGGTGGTCCGTGCCGGGCGCCTCCGGCAGCCCTGCTCCGAAAATGCAAACGTCTGCAGATAGCTGGCAGGCAGAAAGAGCTAGCCTGGAAAGCTGTTGCTCAGCCTCATCTGCCCATGGCACTGCTCGCGCAGAGGCACAGAGACTGGGGCTGCTTGCTTGTCTTGTCCCCTCAAACTTCAAACGTATCTTAAGTGATCCTTGCCGGGCGCCTCCGGCAGCCCTGCTCCGAAAATGCAAACGTCTGCAGATAGCTGGCAGGCAGAAAGAGCTAGCCTGGAAAGCTGTTGCTCAGCCTCATCTGCCCATGGCACTGCTCGCGCAGAGGCACAGAGACTGGGGCTGCTTGCTTGTCTTGTCCCCTCAAACTTCAAACGTATCTTAAGTGATCCTTGCCGGGCGCTTCCGGCAGCCCTGCTCCGAAAATGCGAACGTCTGCAGATAGCTCGCAGGCAGAAAGAGCTAGCCTGGAAAGCTGTTGCTCAGCCTCATCTGCCCATGGCACTGCTCGCACAGAGGCACAGAGACTGGGGCTGCTTGCTTGTCTTGTCCCCTCAAACTTCAAACGTAGCTTAGGTGGTCTGTGCCGCGCGCCTCCGGCAGCCCTGCTCCGAAAATGCGAACGTCTGCAGATAGCTCGCAGGCAGAAAGAGCTAGCCTGGAAAGCTGTTGCTCAGCCTCATCTGCCCATGGCACTGCTCGCACAGAGGCACAGAGACTGGGGCTGCTTGCTTGTCTTGTCACCTCAAACTTCAAACGTAGCTTAGGTGGTCCGTGCCGGGCGTCTCCGGCAGCCGTGCTCCGAAAACGCGAACGTCTGCAGATAGCTCGCAGGCAGAAAGAGCTAGCCTGGAAAGCTGTTGCTCAGCCTCATCTGCCCATGGCACTGCTCGCACAGAGGCACAGAGACTGGGGCTGCTTGCTTGTCTTGTCCCCTCAAACTTCAAACGTAGCTTAGGTGGTCCGTGCCGGGCGCCTCCGGCAGCCCTGCTCCGAAAATGCGAACGTCTGCAGATAGCTCGCAGGCAGAAAGAGCTAGCCTGGAAAGCTGTTGCTCAGCCTCATCTGCCCATGGCACTGCTCGCACAGAGGCACAGAGACTGGGGCTGCTTGCTTGTCTTGTCCCCTTAAAATTCAAACGTATCTTAGGTGATCCGTGCCGGGCGCTTCCGGCAGCCCTGCTCCGAAAATGCGAACGTCTGCAGATAGCTCGCAGGCAGAAAGAGCTAGCCTGGAAAGCTGTTGCTCAGCCTCATCTGCCCACGGCACTGCTCGCACAGAGGCACAGAGACTGGGGCTGCTTGCTTGTCTTGTCCCCTCAAACTTGAAATGTAGCTTAGGTGGTCCGTGCCGGGCGCCTCCGGCAGCCCTGCTCCGAAAATGCGAACGTCTGCAGATAGCTCGCAGGCAGAAAGAGCTAGCCTGGAAAGCTGTTGCTCAGCCTCATCTGCCCATGGCACTGCTCGCACAGAGGCACAGAGACTGGGGCTGCTTGCTTGTCTTGTCCCCTCAAACTTCAAACGTAGCTTAGGTGGTCTGTGCCGGGCGCCTCCGGCAGCCCTGCTCCGAAAATCCAAACGTCTGCAGATAGCTCGCAGGCAGAAAGAGCTAGCCTGGAAAGCTGTTGCTCAGCCTCATCTGGCCATGGCACTGCTCGCACAGAGGCACAGAGACTGGGGCTGCTTGCTTGTCTTGTCCCCTCAAACTTCAAACGTAGCTTAGGTGGTCCGTGCCGGGCGCCTCCGGCAGCCCTGCTCCGAAAATGCAAACGTCTGCAGATAGCTGGCAGGCAGAAAGAGCTAGCCTGGAAAGCTGTTGCTCAGCCTCATCTGCCCATGGCACTGCTCGCACAGAGGCACAGAGACTGGGGCTGCTTGCTTGTCTTGTCCCCTCAAACTTCAAACGTAGCTTAGGTGGTCTGTGCCGGGCGCCTCCGGCAGCCCTTCTCCGAAAATGCGAACATCTGCAGATAGCTAGCAGGCAGAAAGAGCTAGCCTGGAAAGCTGTTTCTCAGCCTCATATGGCCATGGCACTGCTCGCACAGAGGCACAGAGACTGGGGCTGCTTGCTTGTCTTGTACCCTCAAACTTCAAACGTAGCTTAGGTGGTCCGTGCCGGGTGCCTCCGGCAGCCCTTCTCCGAAAATGCGAACATCTGCAGATAGCTAGCAGGCAGAAAGAGCTAGCCTGGAAAGCTGTTGCTCAGCCTCATCTGCCCATGGCACTGCTCGCACAGAGGCACAGAGACTGGGGCTGCTTGCTTGTCTTGTCCCCTCAAACTTCAAACGTAGCTTAGGTGGTCCATGCCGGGCACCTCCGGCAGACCTGCTCCGAAAATGCGAACGTCTGCAGATAGCTCGCAGGCAGAAAGAGCTAGCCTGGAAAGCTGTTGCTCAGCCTCATCTGCCCATGGCACTGGTCGCACAGAGGCACAGAGACTGGGGCTGCTTGCTTGTCTTGTCCCCTCAAACTTCAAACGTAGCTTAGGTGGTCCGTGCCGGGCGCTTCCGGCAGCCCTGCTCCGAAAATGCAAACGTCTGCAGATAGCTCGCAGGCAGAAAGAGCTAGCCTGGAAAGCTGTTGCTCAGCCTCATCTGCCCATGGCACTGCTCGCACAGAGGCACAGAGACTGGGGCTGCTTGCTTGTCTTGTCCCCTCAAACTTCAAACGTAGCTTAGGTGGTCTGTGCCGGGCGCCTCCGGCAGCCCTTCTCCGAAAATGCGAACATCTGCAGATAGCTAGCAGGCAGAAAGAGCTAGCCTGGAAAGCTGTTTCTCAGCCTCATCTGCCCATGGCACTGCTCGCACAGAGGCACAGAGACTGGGGCTGCTTGCTTGTCTTGTCCCCTCAAACTTCAAACGTAGCTTAGGTGGTCCGTGCCGGGTGCCTCCGGCAGCCCTTCTCCGAAAATGCGAACATCTGCAGATAGCTAGCAGGCAGAAAGAGCTAGCCTGGAAAGCTGTTGCTCAGCCTCATCTGGCCATGGCACTGCTCGCACAGAGGCACAGAGACTGGGGCTGCTTGCTTGTCTTGTCCCCTCAAACTTCAAACGTAGCTTAGGTGGTCCATGCCGGGCACCTCCGGCAGACCTGCTCCGAAAATGCGAACGTCTGCAGATAGCTCGCAGGCAGAAAGAGCTAGCCTGGAAAGCTGTTGCTCAGCCTCATCTGCCCATGGCACTGCTCGCACAGAGGCACAGAGACTGGGGCTGCTTGCTTGTCTTGTCCCCTCAAACTTCAAACGTAGCTTAGGTGGTCTGTGCCGCGCGCCTCCGGCAGCCCTGCTCCGAAAACGCAAACGTCTGCAGATAGCTCGCAGGCAGAAAGAGCTAGCCTGGAAAGCTGTTGCTCAGCCTCATCTGCCCATGGCACTGCTCGCACAGAGGCACAGAGACTGGGGCTGCTTGCTTGTCTTGTCCCCTCAAACTTCAAACGTAGCTTAGGTGGTCCGTGCCGGGCGCCTCCGGCAGCCCTGCTCCGAAAATGCAAACGTCTGCAGATAGCTGGCAGGCAGAAAGAGCTAGCCTGGAAAGCTGTTGCTCAGCCTCATCTGCCCATGGCACTGCTCGCGCAGAGGCACAGAGACTGGGGCTGCTTGCTTGTCTTGTCCCCTCAAACTTCAAACGTATCTTAAGTGATCCTTGCCGGGCGCTTCCGGCAGCCCTGCTCCGAAAATGCAAACGTCTGCAGATAGCTCGCAGGCAGAAAGAGCTAGCCTGGAAAGCTGTTGCTCAGCCTCATCTGCCCATGGCACTGCTCGCACAGAGGCACAGAGACTGGGGCTGCTTGCTTGTCTTGTCCCCTCAAACTTCAAACGTAGCTTAGGTGGTCTGTGCCGGGGGCCTCCGGCAGCCCTGCTCCGAAAATGCGAACGTCTGCAGATAGCTCGCAGGCAGAAAGAGCTAGCCTGGAAAGCTGTTGCTCAGCCTCATCTGCCCATGGCACTGCTCGCACAGAGGCACAGAGACTGGGGCTGCTTGCTTGTCTTGTCCCCTCAAACTTCAAACGTAGCTTAGGTGGTCCGTGCCGGGCGTCTCCGGCAGCCCTGCTCCGAAAACGCGAACGTCTGCAGATAGCTCGCAGGCAGAAAGAGCTAGCCTGGAAAGCTGTTGCTCAGCCTCATCTGCCCATGGCACTGCTCGCACAGAGGCACAGAGACTGGGGCTGCTTGCTTGTTTTGCCCTCTCAAACTTCAAACGTAGCTTAGGTGGTCCGTGCCGGGCGCCTCCGGCAGCCCTGCTCCGAAAATGCGAACGTCTGCAGATAGCTCGCAGGCAGAAAGAGCTAGCCTGGAAAGCTGTTGCTCAGCCTCATCTGCCCATGGCACTGCTCGCACAGAGGCACAGAGACTGGGGCTGCTTGCTTGTCTTGTCCCCTCAAACTTCAAACGTAGCTTAGGTGGTCTGTGCCGCGCGCCTCCGGCAGCCCTGCTCCGAAAACGCAAACGTCTGCAGATAGCTCGCAGGCAGAAAGAGCTAGCCTGGAAAGCTGTTGCTCAGCCTCATCTGCCCATGGCACTGCTCGCACAGAGGCACAGAGACTGGGGCTGCTTGCTTGTCTTGTCCCCTCAAACTTCAAACGTAGCTTAGGTGGTCCGTGCCGGGCGCCTCCGGCAGCCCTGCTCCGAAAATGCAAACGTCTGCAGATAGCTGGCAGGCAGAAAGAGCTAGCCTGGAAAGCTGTTGCTCAGCCTCATCTGCCCATGGCACTGCTCGCGCAGAGGCACAGAGACTGGGGCTGCTTGCTTGTCTTGTCCCCTCAAACTTCAAACGTATCTTAAGTGATCCTTGCCGGGCGCTTCCGGCAGCCCTGCTCCGAAAATGCAAACGTCTGCAGATAGCTCGCAGGCAGAAAGAGCTAGCCTGGAAAGCTGTTGCTCAGCCTCATCTGCCCATGGCACTGCTCGCACAGAGGCACAGAGACTGGGGCTGCTTGCTTGTCTTGTCCCCTCAAACTTCAAACGTAGCTTAGGTGGTCTGTGCCGGGGGCCTCCGGCAGCCCTGCTCCGAAAATGCGAACGTCTGCAGATAGCTCGCAGGCAGAAAGAGCTAGCCTGGAAAGCTGTTGCTCAGCCTCATCTGCCCATGGCACTGCTCGCACAGAGGCACAGAGACTGGGGCTGCTTGCTTGTCTTGTCCCCTCAAACTTCAAACGTAGCTTAGGTGGTCCGTGCCGGGCGTCTCCGGCAGCCCTGCTCCGAAAACGCGAACGTCTGCAGATAGCTCGCAGGCAGAAAGAGCTAGCCTGGAAAGCTGTTGCTCAGCCTCATCTGCCCATGGCACTGCTCGCACAGAGGCACAGAGACTGGGGCTGCTTGCTTGTTTTGCCCTCTCAAACTTCAAACGTAGCTTAGGTGGTCCGTGCCGGGCGCCTCCGGCAGCCCTGCTCCGAAAATGCGAACGTCTGCAGATAGCTCGCAGGCAGAAAGAGCTAGCCTGGAAAGCTGTTGCTCAGCCTCATCTGCCCATGGCACTGCTCGCACAGAGGCACAGAGACTGGGGCTGCTTGCTTGTCTTGTCCCCTTAAAATTCAAACGTATCTTAGGTGATCCGTGCCGGGCGCTTCCGGCAGCCCTGCTCCGAAAATGCGAACGTCTGCAGATAGCTCGCAGGCAGAAAGAGCTAGCCTGGAAAGCTGTTGCTCAGCCTCATCTGCCCATGGCACTGCTCACACAGAGGCACAGAGACTGGGGCTGCTTGCTTGTCTTGTCCCCTCAAACTTCAAACGTAGCTTAGGTGGTCCGTGCCGGGCGCCTCCGGCAGCCCTCCTCCGAAAATGCAAGCGTCTGCAGATAGCTCGCAGGCAGAAAGAGCTAGCCTGGAAAGCTGTTGCTCAGCCTCACCTGCCCATGGCACTGCTCGCACAGAGGCACAGAGACTGGGGCTGCTTGCTTGTCTTGTTCCCTCAAACTTCAAACGTAGCTTAGGTGGTCCGTGCCGGGTGCCTCCGGCAGCCCTGCTCCGAAAATGCAAATGTCTGCAGATAGCTCGCAGGCAGAAAGAGCTAGCCTGGAAAGCTGTTGCTCAGCCTCATCTGCCCATGGCACTGCTCGCACAGAGGCACAGAGACTGGGGCTGCTTGCTTGTCTTGTCCCCTCAAACTTCAAATGTAGCTTAGGTGGTCCGTGCCGGGCGCATCCGGCAGCCCTGCTCCGAAAATGCGAACGTCTGCAGATAGCTCGCAGGCAGAAAGAGCTAGCCTGGAAAGCTGTTGCTCAGCCTCATCTGCCCATGGCACTGCTCGCACAGAGGCACAGAGACTGGGGCTGCTTGCTTGTCTTGTCCCCTCAAACTTCAAACGTAGCTTAGGTGGTCTGTGCCGCGCGCCTCCGTCAGCCCTGCTCCGAAAATGCGAACGTCTGCAGATAGCTCGCAGGCAGAAAGAGCTAGCCTGGAAAGCTGTTGCTCAGCCTCATCTGCCCATGGCACTGCTCGCACAGAGGCACAGAGACTGGGGCTGCTTGCTTGTCTTGTCCCCTCAAACTTCAAACGTAGCTTAGGTGGTCTGTGCCGGGTGCCTCCGGCAGCCGTGCTCCGAAAACGCAAACGTCTGCAGATAGCTCGCAGGCAGAAAGAGCTAGCCTGGAAAGCTGTTGCTCAGCCTCATCTGCCCATGGCACTGCTCGCACAGAGGCACAGAGACTGGGGCTGCTTGCTTGTCTTGTCCCCTCAAACTTCAAATGTAGCTTAGGTGGTCCGTGCCGGGCGCCTCCGGCAGCCCTGCTCCGAAAATGCGAACGTCTGCAGATAGCTCGCAGGCAGAAAGAGCTAGCCTGGAAAGCTGTTGCTCAGCCTCATCTGCCCATGGCACTGCTCGCACAGAGGCACAGAGACTGGGGCTGCTTGCTTGTCTTGTCCCCTCAAACTTCAAACGTAGCTTAGGTGGTCTGTGCCGGGCGCCTCCGGCAGCCCTGCTCCGAAAATGCGAACGTCTGCAGATAGCTCGCAGGCAGAAAGAGCTAGCCTGGAAAGCTGTTGCTCAGCCTCATCTGGCCATGGCACTGCTCGCACAGAGGCACAGAGACTGGGGCTGCTTGCTTGTCTTGTCCCCTCAAACTTCAAACGTAGCTTAGGTGGTCCGTGCCGGGCGCCTCCGGCAGCCCTGCTCCGAAAATCCAAACGTCTGCAGATAGCTCGCAGGCAGAAAGAGCTAGCCTGGAAAGCTGTTGCTCAGCCTCATCTGCCCATGGCACTGCTCGCACAGAGGCACAGAGACTGGGGCTGCTTGCTTGTCTTGTCCCCTCAAACTTCAAACGTAGCTTAGGTGGTCCATGCCGGGCGCCTCCGGCAGCCCTGCTCCGAAAATGCGAACGTCTGCAGATAGCTCGCAGGCAGAAAGAGCTAGCCTGGAAAGCTGTTGCTCAGCCTCATCTGCCCATGGCACTGCTCGCACAGAGGCACAGAGACTGGGGCTGCTTGCTTGTCTTGTCCCCTCAAACTTCAAACGTAGCTTAGGTGGTCCGTGCCGGGCGCAGCCGGCAGCCCTGCTCCAAAAATGCGAACGTCTGCAGATAGCTCGCAGCCAGAAAGAGCTAGCCTGGAAAGCTGTTGCTCAGCCTCATCTGCCCATGGCACTGCTCGCACAGAGGCACAGAGACTGGGGCTGCTTGCTTGTCTTGTCCCCTCAAACTTGAAATGTAGCTTAGGTGGTCCGTGCCGGGCGCCTCCGGCAGACCTGCTCCGAAAATGCGAACGTCTGCAGATAGCTCGCAGGCAGAAAGAGCTAGCCTGGAAAGCTGTTGCTCAGCCTCATCTGCCCATGGCACTGCTCGCACAGAGGCACAGAGACTGGGGCTGCTTGCTTGTCTTGTCCCCTCAAACTTCAAACGTAGCTTAGGTGGTCCGTGCCGGGCGCCTCCGGCAGCCCTGCTCCGAAAATGCAAACGTCTGCAGATAGCTGGCAGGCAGAAAGAGCTAGCCTGGAAAGCTGTTGCTCAGCCTCATCTGCCCATGGCACTGCTCGCACAGAGGCACAGAGACTGGGGCTGCTTGCTTGTCTTGTCCCCTCAAACTTCAAACGTAGCTTAGGTGGTCTGTGCCGGGCGCCTCCGGCAGCCCTTCTCCGAAAATGCGAACATCTGCAGATAGCTCGCAGGCAGAAAGAGCTAGCCTGGAAAGCTATTTCTCAGCCTCATATGGCCATGGCACTGCTCGCACAGAGGCACAGAGACTGGGGCTGCTTGCTTGTCTTGTCCCCTCAAACTTCAAACGTAGCTTAGGTGGTCCGTGCCGGGTGCCTCCGGCAGCCCTTCTCCGAAAATGCGAACATCTGCAGATAGATAGCAGGCAGAAAGAGCTAGCCTGGAAAGCTGTTGCTCAGCCTCATCTGCCCATGGCACTGCTCGCACAGAGGCACAGAGACTGGGGCTGCTTGCTTGTCTTGTCCCCTCAAACTTCAAACGTAGCTTAGGTGGTCCATGCCGGGCACCTCCGGCAGACCTGCTCCGAAAATGCGAACGTCTGCAGATAGCTCGCAGGCAGAAAGAGCTAGCCTGGAAAGCTGTTGCTCAGCCTCATCTGCCCATGGCACTGCTCGCACAGAGGCACAGAGACTGGGGCTGCTTGCTTGTCTTGTTCCCTCAAACTTCAAACGTAGCTTAGGTGGTCTGTGCCGGGCGCCTCCGGCAGCCCTGCTCCGAAAACGCAAACGTGTGCAGATAGCTCGCAGGCAGAAAGAGCTAGCCTGGAAAGCTGTTGCTCAGCCTCATCTGCCCATGGCACTGCTCGCACAGAGGCACAGAGACTGGGGCTGCTTGCTTGTCTTGTCCCCTCAAACTTCAAACGTAGCTTAGGTGGTCCGTGCCGGGCGCCTCCGGCAGCCCTGCTCCGAAAATGCGAACGTCTGCAGATAGCTCGCAGGCAGAAAGAGCTAGCCTGGAAAGCTGTTGCTCAGCCTCATCTGCCCATGGCACTGCTCGCACAGAGGCACAGAGACTGGGGCTGCTTGCTTGTCTTGTCCCCTCAAACTTCAAATGTAGCTTAGGTGGTCTGTGCCGGGCGCCTCCGGCAGCCCTGCTCCGAAAATGCGAACATCTGCAGATAGCTCGCAGGCAGAAAGAGCTAGCCTGGAAAGCTGTTGCTCAGCCTCATCTGGCCATGGCACTGCTCGCACAGAGGCACAGAGACTGGGGCTGCTTGCTTGTCTTGTCCCCTCAAACTTCAAACGTAGCTTAGGTGGTCCGTGCCGGGCGCCTCCGGCAGCCCTGCTCCGAAAATGCAAACGTCTGCAGATAGCTGGCAGGCAGAAAGAGCTAGCCTGGAAAGCTGTTGCTCAGCCTCATCTGCCCATGGCACTGCTCGCGCAGAGGCACAGAGACTGGGGCTGCTTGCTTGTCTTGTCCCCTCAAACTTCAAACGTATCTTAAGTGATCCTTGCCGGGCGCTTCCGGCAGCCCTGCTCCGAAAATGCGAACGTCTGCAGATAGCTCGCAGGCAGAAAGAGCTAGCCTGGAAAGCTGTTGCTCAGCCTCATCTGCCCATGGCACTGCTCGCACAGAGGCACAGAGACTGGGGCTGCTTGCTTGTCTTGTCCCCTCAAACTTCAAACGTAGCTTAGGTGGTCTGTGCCGCGCGCCTCCGGCAGCCCTGCTCCGAAAATGCGAACGTCTGCAGATAGCTCGCAGGCAGAAAGAGCTAGCCTGGAAAGCTGTTGCTCAGCCTCATCTGCCCATGGCACTGCTCGCACAGAGGCACAGAGACTGGGGCTGCTTGCTTGTCTTGTCCCCTCAAACTTCAAACGTAGCTTAGGTGGTCCGTGCCGGGCGTCTCCGGCAGCCCTGCTCCGAAAACGCGAACGTCTGCAGATAGCTCGCAGGCAGAAAGAGCTAGCCTGGAAAGCTGTTGCTCAGCCTCATCTGCCCATGGCACTGCTCGCACAGAGGCACAGAGACTGGGGCTGCTTGCTTGTCTTGTCCCCTCAAACTTCAAACGTAGCTTAGGTGGTCCGTGCCGGGCGCCTCCGGCAGCCCTGCTCCGAAAATGCGAACGTCTGCAGATAGCTCGCAGGCAGAAAGAGCTAGCCTGGAAAGCTGTTGCTCAGCCTCATCTGCCCATGGCACTGCTCGCACAGAGGCACAGAGACTGGGGCTGCTTGCTTGTCTTGTCCCCTTAAAATTCAAACGTATCTTAGGTGATCCGTGCCGGGCGCTTCCGGCAGCCCTGCTCCGAAAATGCGAACGTCTGCAGATAGCTCGCAGGCAGAAAGAGCTAGCCTGGAAAGCTGTTGCTCAGCCTCATCTGCCCATGGCACTGCTCGCACAGAGGCACAGAGACTGGGGCTGCTTGCTTGTCTTGTCCCCTCAAACTTGAAATGTAGCTTAGGTGGTCCGTGCCGGGCGCCTCCGGCAGCCCTGCTCCGAAAATGCGAACGTCTGCAGATAGCTCGCAGGCAGAAAGAGCTAGCCTGGAAAGCTGTTGCTCAGCCTCATCTGCCCATGGCACTGCTCGCACAGAGGCACAGAGACTGGGGCTGCTTGCTTGTCTTGTCCCCTCAAACTTCAAACGTAGCTTAGGTGGTCTGTGCCGGGCGCCTCCGGCAGCCCTGCTCCGAAAATCCAAACGTCTGCAGATAGCTCGCAGGCAGAAAGAGCTAGCCTGGAAAGCTGTTGCTCAGCCTCATCTGCCCATGGCACTGCTCGCACAGAGGCACAGAGACTGGGGCTGCTTGCTTGTCTTGTCCCCTCAAACTTCAAACGTAGCTTAGGTGGTCCGTGCCGGGCGCCTCCGGCAGCCCTGCTCCGAAAATTCAAACGTCTGCAGATAGCTGGCAGGCAGAAAGAGCTAGCCTGGAAAGCTGTTGCTCAGCCTCATCTGCCCATGGCACTGCTCGCACAGAGGCACAGAGACTGGGGCTGCTTGCTTGTCTTGTCCCCTCAAACTTCAAACGTAGCTTAGGTGGTCTGTGCCAGGCGCCTCCGGCAGCCCTTCTCCGAAAATGCGAACATCTGCAGATAGCTAGCAGGCAGAAAGAGCTAGCCTGGAAAGCTGTTTCTCAGCCTCATATGGCCATGGCACTGCTCGCACAGAGGCACAGAGACTGGGGCTGCTTGCTTGTCTTGTCCCCTCAAACTTCAAACGTAGCTTAGGTGGTCCGTGCCGGGTGCCTCCGGCAGCCCTTCTCCGAAAATGCGAACATCTGCAGATAGCTAGCAGGCAGAAAGAGCTAGCCTGGAAAGCTGTTGCTCAGCCTCATCTGCCCATGGCACTGCTCGCACAGAGGCACAGAGACTGGGGCTGCTTGCTTGTCTTGTCCCCTCAAACTTCAAACGTAGCTTAGGTGGTCCATGCCGGGCACCTCCGGCAGACCTGCTCCGAAAATGCGAACGTCTGCAGATAGCTCGCAGGCAGAAAGAGCTAGCCTGGAAAGCTGTTGCTCAGCCTCATCTGCCCATGGCACTGCTCGCACAGAGGCACAGAGACTGGGGCTGCTTGCTTGTCTTGTCCCCTCAAACTTCAAACGTAGCTTAGGTGGTCTGTGCCGGGCGCCTCCGGCAGCCCTGCTCCGAAAACGCAAACGTCTGCAGATAGCTCGCAGGCAGAAAGAGCTAGCCTGGAAAGCTGTTGCTCAGCCTCATCTGGCCATGGCACTGCTCGCACAGAGGCACAGAGACTGGGGCTGCTTGCTTGTCTTGTCCCCTCAAACTTCAAACGTAGCTTAGGTGGTCCGTGCCGGGTGCCTCCGGCAGCCCTGCTCCGAAAATGCGAACGTCTGCAGATAGCTCGCAGGCAGAAAGAGCTAGCCTGGAAAGCTGTTGCTCAGCCTCATCTGCCCATGGCACTGCTCGCACAGAGGCACAGAGACTGGGGCTGCTTGCTTGTCTTGTCCCCTCAAACTTCAAATGTAGCTTAGGTGGTCTGTGCCGGGCGCCTCCGGCAGCCCTGCTCCGAAAATGCGAACATCTGCAGATAGCTCGCAGGCAGAAAGAGCTAGCCTGGAAAGCTGTTGCTCAGCCTCATCTGGCCATGGCACTGCTCGCACAGAGGCACAGAGACTGGGGCTGCTTGCTTGTCTTGTCCCCTCAAACTTCAAACGTAGCTTAGGTGGTCCGTGCCGGGCGCCTCCGGCAGCCCTGCTCCGAAAATGCAAACGTCTGCAGATAGCTGGCAGGCAGAAAGAGCTAGCCTGGAAAGCTGTTGCTCAGCCTCATCTGCCCATGGCACTGCTCGCGCAGAGGCACAGAGACTGGGGCTGCTTGCTTGTCTTGTCCCCTCAAACTTCAAACGTATCTTAAGTGATCCTTGCCGGGCGCTTCCGGCAGCCCTGCTCCGAAAATGCGAACGTCTGCAGATAGCTCGCAGGCAGAAAGAGCTAGCCTGGAAAGCTGTTGCTCAGCCTCATCTGCCCATGGCACTGCTCGCACAGAGGCACAGAGACTGGGGCTGCTTGCTTGTCTTGTCCCCTCAAACTTCAAACGTAGCTTAGGTGGTCCGTGCCGGGCGCCTCCGGCAGCCCTGCTCCGAAAATGCGAACGTCTGCAGATAGCTCGCAGGCAGAAAGAGCTAGCCTGGAAAGCTGTTGCTCAGCCTCATCTGCCCATGGCACTGCTCGCACAGAGGCACAGAGACTGGGGCTGCTTGCTTGTCTTGTCCCCTTAAAATTCAAACGTATCTTAGGTGATCCGTGCCGGGCGCTTCCGGCAGCCCTGCTCCGAAAATGCGAACGTCTGCAGATAGCTCGCAGGCAGAAAGAGCTAGCCTGGAAAGCTGTTGCTCAGCCTCATCTGCCCATGGCACTGCTCGCACAGAGGCACAGAGACTGGGGCTGCTTGCTTGTCTTGTCCCCTCAAACTTGAAATGTAGCTTAGGTGGTCCGTGCCGGGCGCCTCCGGCAGCCCTGCTCCGAAAATGCGAACGTCTGCAGATAGCTCGCAGGCAGAAAGAGCTAGCCTGGAAAGCTGTTGCTCAGCCTCATCTGCCCATGGCACTGCTCGCACAGAGGCACAGAGACTGGGGCTGCTTGCTTGTCTTGTCCCCTCAAACTTCAAACGTAGCTTAGGTGGTCTGTGCCGGGCGCCTCCGGCAGCCCTGCTCCGAAAATCCAAACGTCTGCAGATAGCTCGCAGGCAGAAAGAGCTAGCCTGGAAAGCTGTTGCTCAGCCTCATCTGCCCATGGCACTGCTCGCACAGAGGCACAGAGACTGGGGCTGCTTGCTTGTCTTGTCCCCTCAAACTTCAAACGTAGCTTAGGTGGTCCGTGCCGGGCGCCTCCGGCAGCCCTGCTCCGAAAATTCAAACGTCTGCAGATAGCTGGCAGGCAGAAAGAGCTAGCCTGGAAAGCTGTTGCTCAGCCTCATCTGCCCATGGCACTGCTCGCACAGAGGCACAGAGACTGGGGCTGCTTGCTTGTCTTGTCCCCTCAAACTTCAAACGTAGCTTAGGTGGTCTGTGCCAGGCGCCTCCGGCAGCCCTTCTCCGAAAATGCGAACATCTGCAGATAGCTAGCAGGCAGAAAGAGCTAGCCTGGAAAGCTGTTTCTCAGCCTCATATGGCCATGGCACTGCTCGCACAGAGGCACAGAGACTGGGGCTGCTTGCTTGTCTTGTCCCCTCAAACTTCAAACGTAGCTTAGGTGGTCCGTGCCGGGTGCCTCCGGCAGCCCTTCTCCGAAAATGCGAACATCTGCAGATAGCTAGCAGGCAGAAAGAGCTAGCCTGGAAAGCTGTTGCTCAGCCTCATCTGCCCATGGCACTGCTCGCACAGAGGCACAGAGACTGGGGCTGCTTGCTTGTCTTGTCCCCTCAAACTTCAAACGTAGCTTAGGTGGTCCATGCCGGGCACCTCCGGCAGACCTGCTCCGAAAATGCGAACGTCTGCAGATAGCTCGCAGGCAGAAAGAGCTAGCCTGGAAAGCTGTTGCTCAGCCTCATCTGCCCATGGCACTGCTCGCACAGAGGCACAGAGACTGGGGCTGCTTGCTTGTCTTGTCCCCTCAAACTTCAAACGTAGCTTAGGTGGTCTGTGCCGGGCGCCTCCGGCAGCCCTGCTCCGAAAACGCAAACGTCTGCAGATAGCTCGCAGGCAGAAAGAGCTAGCCTGGAAAGCTGTTGCTCAGCCTCATCTGGCCATGGCACTGCTCGCACAGAGGCACAGAGACTGGGGCTGCTTGCTTGTCTTGTCCCCTCAAACTTCAAACGTAGCTTAGGTGGTCCGTGCCGGGTGCCTCCGGCAGCCCTGCTCCGAAAATGCGAACGTCTGCAGATAGCTCGCAGGCAGAAAGAGCTAGCCTGGAAAGCTGTTGCTCAGCCTCATCTGCCCATGGCACTGCTCGCACAGAGGCACAGAGACTGGGGCTGCTTGCTTGTCTTGTCCCCTCAAACTTCAAATGTAGCTTAGGTGGTCTGTGCCGGGCGCCTCCGGCAGCCCTGCTCCGAAAATGCGAACATCTGCAGATAGCTCGCAGGCAGAAAGAGCTAGCCTGGAAAGCTGTTGCTCAGCCTCATCTGGCCATGGCACTGCTCGCACAGAGGCACAGAGACTGGGGCTGCTTGCTTGTCTTGTCCCCTCAAACTTCAAACGTAGCTTAGGTGGTCCGTGCCGGGCGCCTCCGGCAGCCCTGCTCCGAAAATGCAAACGTCTGCAGATAGCTGGCAGGCAGAAAGAGCTAGCCTGGAAAGCTGTTGCTCAGCCTCATCTGCCCATGGCACTGCTCGCGCAGAGGCACAGAGACTGGGGCTGCTTGCTTGTCTTGTCCCCTCAAACTTCAAACGTATCTTAAGTGATCCTTGCCGGGCGCTTCCGGCAGCCCTGCTCCGAAAATGCGAACGTCTGCAGATAGCTCGCAGGCAGAAAGAGCTAGCCTGGAAAGCTGTTGCTCAGCCTCATCTGCCCATGGCACTGCTCGCACAGAGGCACAGAGACTGGGGCTGCTTGCTTGTCTTGTCCCCTCAAACTTCAAACGTAGCTTAGGTGGTCTGTGCCGGGGGCCTCCGGCAGCCCTTCTCCGAAAATGCGAACGTCTGCAGATAGCTCGCAGGCAGAAAGAGCTAGCCTGGAAAGCTGTTGCTCAGCCTCATCTGCCCATGGCACTGCTCGCACAGAGGCACAGAGACTGGGGCTGCTTGCTTGTCTTGTCCCCTCAAACTTCAAACGTAGCTTAGGTGGTCCGTGCCGGGCGTCTCCGGCAGCCCTGCTCCGAAAACGCGAACGTCTGCAGATAGCTCGCAGGCAGAAAGAGCTAGCCTGGAAAGCTGTTGCTCAGCCTCATCTGCCCATGGCACTGCTCGCACAGAGGCACAGAGACTGGGGCTGCTTGCTTGTTTTGCCCTCTCAAACTTCAAACGTAGCTTAGGTGGTCCGTGCCGGGCGCCTCCGGCAGCCCTGCTCCGAAAATGCGAACGTCTGCAGATAGCTCGCAGGCAGAAAGAGCTAGCCTGGAAAGCTGTTGCTCAGCCTCATCTGCCCATGGCACTGCTCGCACAGAGGCACAGAGACTGGGGCTGCTTGCTTGTCTTGTCCCCTTAAAATTCAAACGTATCTTAGGTGATCCGTGCCGGGCGCTTCCGGCAGCCCTGCTCCGAAAATGCGAACGTCTGCAGATAGCTCGCAGGCAGAAAGAGCTAGCCTGGAAAGCTGTTGCTCAGCCTCATCTGCCCATGGCACTGCTCGCACAGAGGCACAGAGACTGGGGCTGCTTGCTTGTCTTGTCCCCTCAAACTTCAAACGTAGCTTAGGTGGTCCGTGCCGGGCGCCTTCGGCAGCCCTGCTCCGAAAATGCAAGCGTCTGCAGATAGCTCGCAGGCAGAAAGAGCTAGCCTGGAAAGCTGTTGCTCAGCCTCATCTGCCCATGGCACTGCTCGCACAGAGGCACAGAGACTGGGGCTGCTTGCTTGTCTTGTTCCCTCAAACTTCAAACGTAGCTTAGGTGGTCCGTGCCGGGTGCCTCCGGCAGCCCTGCTCCGAAAATGCAAACGTCTGCAGATAGCTCGCAGGCAGAAAGAGCTAGCCTGGAAAGCTGTTGCTCAGCCTCATCTGCCCATGGCACTGCTCGCACAGAGGCACAGAGACTGGGGCTGCTTGCTTGTCTTGTCCCCTCAAACTTCAAATGTAGCTTAGGTGGTCCGTGCCGGGCGCATCCGGCAGCCCTGCTCCGAAAATGCGAACGTCTGCAGATAGCTCGCAGGCAGAAAGAGCTAGCCTGGAAAGCTGTTGCTCAGCCTCATCTGCCCATGGCACTGCTCGCACAGAGGCACAGAGACTGTGGCTGCTTGCTTGTCTTGTCCCCTCAAACTTCAAAAGTAGCTTAGGTGGTCTGTGCCAGGCGCCTCTGGCAGCCCTGCTCCGAAAATGCAAACGTCTGCAGATAGCTCGCAGGCAGAAAGAGCTAGCCTGGAAAGCTGTTGCTCAGCCTCATCTGCCCATGGCACTGCTCGCACAGAGGTACAGAGACTGGGGCTGCTTGCTTGTTTTGCTCCCTAAAACTCAAACGTAGCTTAGGTGGTCCGTGCCGGGCGCATCCGGCAGCCCTGCTCCGAAAATGCGAACGTCTGCAGATAGCTCGCAGGCAGAAAGAGCTAGCCTGGAAAGCTGTTGCTCAGCCTCATCTGCCCATGGCACTGCTCACACAGAGGCACAGAGACTGGGGCTGCTTGCTTGTCTTGTCCCCTCAAACTTCAAACGTAGCTTAGGTGGTCTGTGCCGGGCGCCTCCGGCAGCCCTGCTCCGAAAATGCAAGCGTCTGCAGATAGCTCGCAGGCAGAAAGAGCTAGCCTGGAAAGCTGTTGCTCAGCCTCATCTGCCCATGGCACTGCTCGCACAGAGGCACAGAGACTGGGGCTGCTTGCTTGTCTTGTCCCCTCAAACTTCAAACGTAGCTTAGGTGGTCTGTGCCGGGGGCCTCCGGCAGCCCTGCTCCGAAAATGCGAACGTCTGCAGATAGCTCGCAGGCAGAAAGAGCTAGCCTGGAAAGCTGTTGCTCAGCCTCATCTGCCCATGGCACTGCTCGCACAGAGGCACAGAGACTGGGGCTGCTTGCTTGTCTTGTCCCCTCAAACTTCAAACGTAGCTTAGGTGGTCCGTGCCGGGCGTCTCCGGCAGCCCTGCTCCGAAAACGCGAACGTCTGCAGATAGCTCGCAGGCAGAAAGAGCTAGCCTGGAAAGCTGTTGCTCAGCCTCATCTGCCCATGGCACTGCTCGCACAGAGGCACAGAGACTGGGGCTGCTTGCTTGTTTTGCCCTCTCAAACTTCAAACGTAGCTTAGGTGGTCCGTGCCGGGCGTCTCCGACAGCCCTGCTTTGAAAATGTGAATGTCTGCAGATAGCTCGCAGGCAGAAAGAGCTAGCCTGGAAAGCTGTTGCTCAGCCTCATCTGCCCATGGCACTGCTCGCACAGAGGCACAGAGACTGGGGCTGCTTGCTTGTCATGTCCCCTTAAAATTCAAACGTATCTTAGGTGATCCGTGCCGGGCGCTTCCGGCAGCCCTGCTCCGAAAATGCGAACGTCTGCAGATAGCTCGCAGGCAGAAAGAGCTAGCCTGGAAAGCTGTTGCTCAGCCTCATCTGCCCATGGCACTGCTCACACAGAGGCACAGAGACTGGGGCTGCTTGCTTGTCTTGTCCCCTCAAACTTCAAACGTAGCTTAGGTGGTCCGTGCCGGGCGCCTCCGGCAGCCCTCCTCCGAAAATGCAAGCGTCTGCAGATAGCTCGCAGGCAGAAAGAGCTAGCCTGGAAAGCTGTTGCTCAGCCTCATCTGCCCATGGCACTGCTCGCACAGAGGCACAGAGACTGGGGCTGCTTGCTTGTCTTGTCCCCTCAAACTTCAAACGTAGCTTAGGTGGTCTGTGCCGGGCGCCTCCGGCAGCCCTGCTCCGAAAATCCAAATGTCTGCAGATAGCTCGCAGGCAGAAAGAGCTAGCCTGGAAAGCTGTTGCTCAGCCTCATCTGCCCATGGCACTGCTCGCACAGAGGCACAGAGACTGGGGCTGCTTGCTTGTCTTGTCCCCTCAAACTTCAAACGTAGCTTAGGTGGTCCGTGCCGGGCGCCTCCGGCAGCCCTGCTCCGAAAATGCAAACGTCTGCAGATAGCTCGCAGGCAGAAAGAGCTAGCCTGGAAAGCTGTTGCTCAGCCTCATCTGCCCATGGCACTGCTCGCACAGAGGCACAGAGACTGGGGCTGCTTGCTTGTCTTGTCCCCTCAAACTTCAAACGTAGCTTAGGTGGTCTGTGCCGGGCGCCTCCGGCAGCCCTTCTCCGAAAATGCGAACATCTGCAGATAGCTAGCAGGCAGAAAGAGCTAGCCTGGAAAGCTGTTTCTCAGCCTCATATGGCCATGGCACTGCTCGCACAGAGGCACAGAGACTGGGGCTGCTTGCTTGTCTTGTCCCCTCAAACTTCAAACGTAGCTTAGGTGGTCCGTGCCGGGTGCCTCCGGCAGCCCTTCTCCGAAAATGCGAACATCTGCAGATAGCTAGCAGGCAGAAAGAGCTAGCCTGGAAAGCTGTTGCTCAGCCTCATCTGCCCATGGCACTGCTCGCACAGAGGCACAGAGACTGGGGCTGCTTGCTTGTCTTGTCCCCTCAAACTTCAAACGTAGCTTAGGTGGTCCATGCCGGGCACCTCCGGCAGACCTGCTCCGAAAATGCGAACGTCTGCAGATAGCTCGCAGGCAGAAAGAGCTAGCCTGGAAAGCTGTTGCTCAGCCTCATCTGCCCATGGCACTGCTCGCACAGAGGCACAGAGACTGGGGCTGCTTGCTTGTCTTGTCCCCTCAAACTTCAAACGTATCTTAAGTGATCCTTGCCGGGCGCTTCCGGCAGCCCTGCTCCGAAAATGCGAACGTCTGCAGATAGCTCGCAGGCAGAAAGAGCTAGCCTGGAAAGGTGTTGCTCAGCCTCATCTGCCCATGGCACTGCTCGCACAGAGGCACAGAGACTGGGGCTGCTTGCTTGTCTTGTCCCCTCAAACTTCAAACGTAGCTTAGGTGGTCTGTGCCGGGGGCCTCCGGCAGCCCTGCTCCGAAAATGCGAACGTCTGCAGATAGCTCGCAGGCAGAAAGAGCTAGCCTGGAAAGCTGTTGCTCAGCCTCATCTGCCCATGGCACTGCTCGCACAGAGGCACAGAGACTGGGGCTGCTTGCTTGTCTTGTCCCCTCAAACTTCAAACGTAGCTTAGGTGGTCCGTGCCGGGCGTCTCCGGCAGCCCTGCTCCGAAAACGCGAACGTCTGCAGATAGCTCGCAGGCAGAAAGAGCTAGCCTGGAAAGCTGTTGCTCAGCCTCATCTGCCCATGGCACTGCTCGCACAGAGGCACAGAGACTGGGGCTGCTTGCTTGTTTTGCCCTCTCAAACTTCAAACGTAGCTTAGGTGGTCCGTGCCGGGCGCCTCCGGCAGCCCTGCTCCGAAAATGCGAACGTCTGCAGATAGCTCGCAGGCAGAAAGAGCTAGCCTGGAAAGCTGTTGCTCAGCCTCATCTGCCCATGGCACTGCTCGCACAGAGGCACAGAGACTGGGGCTGCTTGCTTGTCTTGTCCCCTTAAAATTCAAACGTATCTTAGGTGATCCGTGCCGGGCGCTTCCGGCAGCCCTGCTCCGAAAATGCGAACGTCTGCAGATAGCTCGCAGGCAGAAAGAGCTAGCCTGGAAAGCTGTTGCTCAGCCTCATCTGCCCATGGCACTGCTCACACAGAGGCACAGAGACTGGGGCTGCTTGCTTGTCTTGTCCCCTCAAACTTCAAACGTAGCTTAGGTGGTCCGTGCCGGGCGCCTCCGGCAGCCCTCCTCCGAAAATGCAAGCGTCTGCAGATAGCTCGCAGGCAGAAAGAGCTAGCCTGGAAAGCTGTTGCTCAGCCTCATCTGCCCATGGCACTGCTCGCACAGAGGCACAGAGACTGGGGCTGCTTGCTTATCTTGTTCCCTCAAACTTCAAACGTAGCTTAGGTGGTCCGTGCCGGGTGCCTCCGGCAGCCCTGCTCCGAAAATGCAAACGTCTGCAGATAGCTCGCAGGCAGAAAGAGCTAGCCTGGAAAGCTGTTGCTCAGCCTCATCTGCCCATGGCACTGCTCGCACAGAGGCACAGAGACTGGGGCTGCTTGCTTGTCTTGTCCCCTCAAACTTCAAATGTAGCTTAGGTGGTCCGTGCCGGGCGCATCCGGCAGCCCTGCTCCGAAAATGCGAACGTCTGCAGATAGCTCGCAGGCAGAAAGAGCTAGCCTGGAAAGCTGTTGCTCAGCCTCATCTGCCCATGGCACTGCTCGCACAGAGGCACAGAGACTGTGGCTGCTTGCTTGTCTTGTCCCCTCAAACTTCAAAAGTAGCTTAGGTGGTCTGTGCCGGGCGCCTCTGGCAGCCCTGCTCCGAAAATGCAAACGTCTGCAGATAGCTCGCAGGCAGAAAGAGCTAGCCTGGAAAGCTGTTGCTCAGCCTCATCTGCCCATGTCACTGCTCGCACAGAGGTACAGAGACTGGGGCTGCTTGCTTGTTTTGCCCCCTAAAACTCAAACGTAGCTTAGGTGCTCCGTGCCAGGCGCATCCGGCAGCCCTGCTCCGAAAATGCGAACGTCTGCAGATAGCTCGCAGGCAGAAAGAGCTAGCCTGGAAAGCTGTTGCTCAGCCTCATCTGCCCATGGCACTGCTCACACAGAGGCACAGAGACTGGGGCTGCTTGCTTGTCTTGTCCCCTCAAACTTCAAACGTAGCTTAGGTGGTCCGTACCGGGCGCCTCCGGCAGCCCTCCTCCGAAAACGCGAACGTCTGCAGATAGCTCGCAGGCAGAAAGAGCTAGCCTGGAAAGCTGTTGCTCAGCCTCATCTGCCCATGGCACTGCTCGCACAGAGGCACAGAGACTGGGGCTGCTTGCTTGTCTTGTTCCCTCAAACTTCAAACGTAGCTTAGGTGGTCCGTGCCGGGTGCCTCCGGCATCCCTGCTCCGAAAATGCAAACGTCTGCAGATAGCTCGCAGGCAGAAAGAGCTAGCCTGGAAAGCTGTTGCTCAGCCTCATCTGCCCATGGCACTGCTCGCACAGAGGCACAGAGACTGGGGCTGCTTGCTTGTCTTGTCCCCTCAAACTTCAAATGTAGCTTAGGTGGTCCGTGCCGGGCGCATCCGGCAGCCCTGCTCCGAAAATGCGAACGTCTGCAGATAGCTCGCAGGCAGAAAGAGCTAGCCTGGAAAGCTGTTGCTCAGCCTCATCTGCCCATGGCACTGCTCGCACAGAGGCACAGAGACTGTGGCTGTTGCTTGTCTTGTCCCCTCAAACTTCAAAAGTAGCTTAGGTGGTCTGTGCCGGGCGCCTCTGGCAGCCCTGCTCCGAAAATGCAAACGTCTGCAGATAGCTCGCAGGCAGAAAGAGCTAGCCTGGAAAGCTGTTGCTCAGCCTCATCTGCCCATGGCACTGCTCGCACAGAGGTACAGAGACTGGGGCTGCTTGCTTGTTTTGCCCCCTAAAACTCAAACGTAGCTTAGGTGGTCCGTGCCAGGCGCATCCGGCAGCCCTGCTCCGAAAATGCGAACGTCTGCAGATAGCTCGCAGGCAGAAAGAGCTAGCCTGGAAAGCTGTTGCTCAGCCTCATCTGCCCATGGCACTGCTCACACAGAGGCACAGAGACTGGGGCTGCTTGCTTGTCTTGTCCCCTCAAACTTCAAACGTAGCTTAGGTGGTCCGTGCCGGGTGCCTCCGGCAGCCCTGCTCCGAAAATGCAAGCGTCTGCAGATAGCTCGCAGGCAGAAAGAGCTAGCCTGGAAAGCTGTTGCTCAGCCTCATCTGCCCATGGCACTGCTCGCACAGAGGCACAGAGACTGGGGCTGCTTGCTTGTCTTGTCCCCTCAAACTTCAAACGTAGCTTAGGTGGTCTGTGCCGGGGGCCTCCGGCAGCCCTGCTCCGAAAATGCGAACGTCTGCAGATAGCTCGCAGGCAGAAAGAGCTAGCCTGGAAAGCTGTTGCTCAGCCTCATCTGCCCATGGCACTGCTCGCACAGAGGCACAGAGACTGGGGCTGCTTGCTTGTCTTGTCCCCTCAAACTTCAAACGTAGCTTAGGTGGTCCGTGCCGGGCGTCTCCGGCAGCTCTGCTCCGAAAACGCGAACGTCTGCAGATAGCTCGCAGGCAGAAAGAGCTAGCCTGGAAAGCTGTTGCTCAGCCTCATCTGCCCATGGCACTGCTCGCACAGAGGCACAGAGACTGGGGCTGCTTGCTTGTTTTGCCCTCTCAAACTTCAAACGTAGCTTAGGTGGTCCGTGCCGGGCGTCTCCGGCAGCCCTGCTCCGAAAATGTGAACGTCTGCAGATAGCTCGCAGGCAGAAAGAGCTAGCCTGGAAAGCTGTTGCTCAGCCTCATCTGCCCATGGCACTGCTCGCACAGAGGCACAGAGACTGGGGCTGCTTGCTTGTCTTGTCCCCTTAAAATTCAAACGTATCTTAGGTGATCCGTGCCGGGCGCTTCCGGCAGCCCTGCTCCGAAAATGCGAACGTCTGCAGATAGCTCGCAGGCAGAAAGAGCTAGCCTGGAAAGCTGTTGCTCAGCCTCATCTGCCCATGGCACTGCTCACACAGAGGCACAGAGACTGGGGCTGCTTGCTTGTCTTGTCCCCTCAAACTTCAAACGTAGCTTAGGTGGTCCGTGCCGGGCGCCTCCGGCAGCCCTCCTCCGAAAATGCAAGCGTCTGCAGATAGCTCGCAGGCAGAAAGAGCTAGCCTGGAAAGCTGTTGCTCAGCCTCATCTGCCCATGGCACTGCTCGCACAGAGGCACAGAGACTGGGGCTGCTTGCTTGTCTTGTTCCCTCAAACTTCAAACGTAGCTTAGGTGGTCCGTGCCGGGTGCCTCCGGCAGCCCTGCTCCGAAAATGCAAACGTCTGCAGATAGCTCGCAGGCAGAAAGAGCTAGCCTGGAAAGCTGTTGCTCAGCCTCATCTGCCCATGGCACTGCTCGCACAGAGGCACAGAGACTGGGGCTGCTTGCTTGTTTTGCACTCTCAAACTTCAAACGTAGCTTAGGTGGTCCGTGCCGGGCGTCTCCGGCAGCCCTGCTCCGAAAATGCGAACGTCTGCAGATAGCTCGCAGGCAGAAAGAGCTAGCCTGGAAAGCTGTTGCTCAGCCTCATCTGCCCATGGCACTGCTCGCACAGAGGCACAGAGACTGGGGCTGCTTGCTTGTCTTGTCCCCTTAAAATTCAAACGTATCTTAGGTGATCCGTGCCGGGCGCTTCCGGCAGCCCTGCTCCGAAAATGCGAACGTCTGCAGATAGCTGGCAGGCAGAAAGAGCTAGCCTGGAAAGCTGTTGCTCAGCCTCATCTGCCCATGGCACTGCTCACACAGAGGCACAGAGACTGGGGCTGCTTGCTTGTCTTGTCCCCTCAAACTTCAAACGTAGCTTAGGTGGTCCGTGCCGGGCGCCTCCGGCAGCCCTCCTCCGAAAATGCAAGCGTCTGCAGATAGCTCGCAGGCAGAAAGAGCTAGCCTGGAAAGCTGTTGCTCAGCCTCATCTGCCCATGGCACTGCTCGCACAGAGGCACAGAGACTGGGGCTGCTTGCTTGTCTTGTCCCCTCAAACTTCAAACGTAGCTTAGGTGGTCCGTGCCGGGCGCCTCCGGCAGCCCTGCTTCGAAAATGCAAACGTCTGCAGATAGCTCGCAGGCAGAAAGAGCTAGCCTGGAAAGCTGTTGCTCAGCCTCATCTGCCCATGGCACTGCTCGCACAGAGGCACAGAGACTGGGGCTGCTTGCTTGTCTTGTCCCCTCAAACTTCAAATGTAGCTTAGGTGGTCCGTGCCGGGCGCATCCGGCAGCCCTGCTCCGAAAATGCGAACGTCTGCAGATAGCTCGCAGGCAGAAAGAGCTAGCCTGGAAAGCTGTTGCTCAGCCTCATCTGCCCATGGCACTGCTCGCACAGAGGCACAGAGACTGTGGCTGCTTGCTTGTCTTGTCCCCTCAAACTTCAAAAGTAGCTTAGGTGGTCTGTGCCGGGCGCCTCTGGCAGCCCTGCTCCGAAAATGCAAACGTCTGCAGATAGCTCGCAGGCAGAAAGAGCTAGCCTGGAAAGCTGTTGCTCAGCCTCATCTGCCCATGGCACTGCTCGCACAGAGGCACAGAGACTGGGGCTGCTTGCTTGTCTTGTTCCCTCAAACTTCAAACGTAGCTTAGGTGGTCCGTGCCGGGTGCCTCCGGCAGCCCTGCTCCGAAAATGCAAACGTCTGCAGATAGCTCGCAGGCAGAAAGAGCTAGCCTGGAAAGCTGTTGCTCAGCCTCATCTGCCCATGGCACTGCTCGCACAGAGGCACAGAGACTGGGGCTGCTTGCTTGTCTTGTCCCCTCAAACTTCAAATGTAGCTTAGGTGGTCCGTGCCGGGCGCATCCGGCAGCCCTGCTCCGAAAATGCGAACGTCTGCAGATAGCTCGCAGGCAGAAAGAGCTAGCCTGGAAAGCTGTTGCTCAGCCTCATCTGCCCATGGCACTGCTCGCACAGAGGCACAGAGAGTGTGGCTGCTTGCTTGTCTTGTCCCCTCAAACTTCAAAAGTAGCTTAGGTGGTCTGTGCCGGTTGCCTCTGGCAGCCCTGCTCCGAAAATGCGAACGTCTGCAGATAGCTCGCAGGCAGAAAGAGCTAGCCTGGAAAGCTGTTGCTCAGCCTCATCTGCCCATGGCACTGCTCGCACAGAGGCACAGAGACTGTGGCTGCTTGCTTGTCTTGTCCCCTCAAACTTCAAACGTAGCTTAGGTGGTCCGTGCCGGGCGTCTCCGGCAGCCCTGCTCCGAAAACGCGAACGTCTGCAGATACCTCGCAGGCAGAAAGAGCTAGCCTGGAAAGCTGTTGCTCAGCCTCATCTGCCCATGGCACTGCTCGCACAGAGGCACAGAGACTGGGGCTGCTTGCTTGTTTTGCCCTCTCAAACTTCAAACGTAGCTTAGGTGGTCCGTGCCGGGCGTCTCCGGCAGCCCTGCTCCGAAAATGCGAACGTCTGCAGATAGCTCGCAGGCAGAAAGAGCTAGCCTGGAAAGCTGTTGCTCAGCCTCATCTGCCCATGGCACTGCTCGCACAGAGGCACAGAGACTGGGGCTGCTTGCTTGTCTTGTCCCCTTAAAATTCAAACGTATCTTAGGTGATCCGTGCCGGGCGCTTCCGGCAGCCCTGCTCCGAAAATGCGAACGTCTGCAGATAGCTCGCAGGCAGAAAGAGCTAGCCTGGAAAGCTGTTGCTCAGCCTCATCTGCCCATGGCACTGCTCACACAGAGGCACAGAGACTGGGGCTGCTTGCTTGTCTTGTCCCCTCAAACTTCAAACGTAGCTTAGGTGGTCCGTGCCGGGCGCCTCCGGCAGCCCTCCTCCGAAAATGCAAGCGTCTGCAGATAGCTCGCAGGCAGAAAGAGCTAGCCTGGAAAGCTGTTGCTCAGCCTCATCTGCCCATGGCACTGCTCGCACAGAGGCACAGAGACTGGGGCTGCTTGCTTGTCTTGTTCCCTCAAACTTCAAACGTAGCTTAGGTGGTCCGTGCCGGGTGCCTCCGGCAGCCCTGCTCCGAAAATGCAAACGTCTGCAGATAGCTCGCAGGCAGAAAGAGCTAGCCTGGAAAGCTGTTGCTCAGCCTCATCTGCCCATGGCACTGCTCGCACAGAGGCACAGAGACTGGGGCTGCTTGCTTGTCTTGTCCCCTCAAACTTCAAATGTAGCTTAGGTGGTCCGTGCCGGGCGCATCCGGCAGCCCTGCTCCGAAAATGCGAACGTCTGCAGATAGCTCGCAGGCAGAAAGAGCTAGCCTGGAAAGCTGTTGCTCAGCCTCATCTGCCCATGGCACTGCTCGCACAGAGGCACAGAGACTGGGGCTGCTTGCTTGTCTTGTCCCCTCAAACTTCAAACGTAGCTTAGGTGGTCCGTGCCGGGTGCCTCCGGCAGCCATGCTCCGAAAATGCAAACGTCTGCAGATAGCTCGCAGGCAGAAAGAGCTAGCCTGGAAAGCTGTTGCTCAGCCTCATCTGCCCATGGCACTGCTCGCACAGAGGCACAGAGACTGGGGCTGCTTGCTTGTCTTGTCCCCTCAAACTTCAAACGTAGCTTAGGTGGTCCGTGCCGGGTGCCTCCGGCAGCCCTGCTCCGAAAACGCAAACGTCTGCAGATAGCTCGCAGGCAGAAAGAGCTAGCCTGGAAAGCTGTTGCTCAGCCTCATCTGCCCATGGCACTGCTCGCACAGAGGCACAGAGACTGGGGCTGCTTGCTTGTCTTGTCCCCTCAAACTTGAAATGTAGCTTAGGTGGTCCGTGCCGGGCGCCTCCGGCAGCCCTGCTCCGAAAATGCGAACGTCTGCAGATAGCTCGCAGGCAGAAAGAGCTAGCCTGGAAAGCTGTTGCTCAGCCTCATCTGCCCATGGCACTGCTCGCACAGAGGCACAGAGACTGGGGCTGCTTGCTTGTCTTGTCCCCTCAAACTTCAAACGTACCTTAGGTGGTCCGTGCCGGGCGCCTCCGGCAGCCCTGCTCCGAAAATGCAAACGTCTGCAGATAGCTCGCAGGCAGAAAGAGCTAGCCTGGAAAGCTGTTGCTCAGCCTCATCTGCCCATGGCACTGCTCGCACAGAGGTACAGAGACTGGGGCTGCTTGGTTGTTTTGCCCCCTAAAACTCAAACGTAGCTTAGGTGGTCCGTGCCAGGCGCATCCGGCAGCCCTGCTCCGAAAATGCGAACGTCTGCAGATAGCTCGCAGGCAGAAAGAGCTAGCCTGGAAAGCTGTTGCTCAGCCTCATCTGCCCATGGCACTGCTCACACAGAGGCACAGAGACTGGGGCTGCTTGCTTGTCTTGTCCCCTCAAACTTCAAACGTAGCTTAGGTGGTCCGTGCCGGGCGCCTCTGGCAGCCCTGCTCCGAAAATGCAAGCGTCTGCAGATAGCTCGCAGGCAGAAAGAGCTAGCCTGGAAAGCTGTTGCTCAGCCTCATCTGCCCATGGCACTGCTCGCACAGAGGCACAGAGACTGGGGCTGCTTGCTTGTCTTGTCCCCTCAAACTTCAAACGTAGCTTAGGTGGTCTGTGCCGGGCGCATCCGGCAGCCCTGCTCCGAAAATGCGAACGTCTGCAGATAGCTCGCAGGCAGAAAGAGCTAGCCTGGAAAGCTGTTGCTCAGCCTCATCTGCCCATGGCACTGCTCGCACAGAGGCACAGAGACTGGGGCTGCTTGCTTGTCTTGTCCCCTCAAACTTCAAACGTAGCTTAGGTGGTCCGTGCCGGGCGTCTCCGGCAGCCCTGCTCCGAAAACGCGAACGTCTGCAGATAGCTCGCAGGCAGAAAGAGCTAGCCTGGAAAGCTGTTGCTCAGCCTCATCTGCCCATGGCACTGCTCGCACAGAGGCACAGAGACTGGGGCTGCTTGCTTGTTTTGCCCTCTCAAACTTCAAACGTAGCTTAGGTGGTCCGTGCCGGGCGTCTCCGGCAGCCCTGCTCCGAAAATGCGAACGTCTGCAGATAGCTCGCAGGCAGAAAGAGCTAGCCTGGAAAGCTGTTGCTCAGCCTCATCTGCCCATGGCACTGCTCGCACAGAGGCACAGAGACTGGGGCTGCTTGCTTGTCTTGTCCCCTTAAAATTCAAACGTATCTTAGGTGATCCGTGCCGGGCGCTTCCGGCAGCCCTGCTCCGAAAATGCGAACGTCTGCAGATAGCTCGCAGGCAGAAAGAGCTAGCCTGGAAAGCTGTTGCTCAGCCTCATCTGCCCATGGCACTGCTCACACAGAGGCACAGAGACTGGGGCTGCTTGCTTGTCTTGTCCCCTCAAACTTCAAACGTAGCTTAGGTGGTCCGTGCCGGGCGCCTCCGGCAGCCCTCCTCCGAAAATGCAAGTGTCTGCAGATAGCTCGCAGGCAGAAAGAGCTAGCCTGGAAAGCTGTTGCTCAGCCTCATCTGCCCATGGCACTGCTCGCACAGAGGCACAGAGACTGGGGCTGCTTGCTTGTCTTGTTCCCTCAAACTTCAAACGTAGCTTAGGTGGTCCGTGCCGGGTGCCTCCGGCAGCCCTGCTCCAAAAATGCCAACGTCTGCAGATAGCTCGCAGGCAGAAAGAGCTAGCCTGGAAAGCTGTTGCTCAGCCTCATCTGCCCATGGCACTGCTCGCACAGAGGCACAGAGACTGGGGCTGCTTGCTTGTCTTGTCCCCTCAAACTTCAAATGTAGCTTAGGTGGTCCGTGCCGGGCGCATCCGGCAGCCCTGCTCCGAAAATGCGAACGTCTGCAGATAGCTCGCAGGCAGAAAGAGCTAGCCTGGAAAGCTGTTGCTCAGCCTCATCTGCCCATGGCACTGCTCGCACAGAGGCACAGAGACTGGGGCTGCTTGCTTGTCTTGTCCCCTCAAACTTCAAACGTAGCTTAGGTGGTCTGTGCCGGGCGCCTCTGGCAGCCCTGCTCCGAAAATGCAAACGTCTGCAGATAGCTCGCAGGCAGAAAGAGCTAGCCTGGAAAGCTGTTGCTCAGCCTCATCTGCCCATGTCACTGCTCGCACAGAGGTACAGAGACTGGGGCTGCTTGGTTGTTTTGCCCCCTAAAACTCAAACGTAGCTTAGGTGGTCCGTGCCAGGCGCATCCGGCAGCCCTGCTCCGAAAATGCGAACGTCTGCAGATAGCTCGCAGGCAGAAAGAGCTAGCCTGGAAAGCTGTTGCTCAGCCTCATCTGCCCATGGCACTGCTCGCACAGAGGCACAGAGACTGTGGCTGCTTGCTTGTCTTGTCCCCTCAAACTTCAAACGTAGCTTAGGTGGTCCGTGCCGGGCGTCTCCGGCAGCCCTGCTCCGAAAACGCGAACGTCTGCAGATACCTCGCAGGCAGAAAGAGCTAGCCTGGAAAGCTGTTGCTCAGCCTCATCTGCCCATGGCACTGCTCGCACAGAGGCACAGAGACTGGGGCTGCTTGCTTGTTTTGCCCTCTCAAACTTCAAACGTAGCTTAGGTGGTCCGTGCCGGGCGTCTCCGGCAGCCCTGCTCCGAAAATGCGAACGTCTGCAGATAGCTCGCAGGCAGAAAGAGCTAGCCTGGAAAGCTGTTGCTCAGCCTCATCTGCCCATGGCACTGCTCGCACAGAGGCACAGAGACTGGGGCTGCTTGCTTGTCTTGTCCCCTTAAAATTCAAACGTATCTTAGGTGATCCGTGCCGGGCGCTTCCGGCAGCCCTGCTCCGAAAATGCGAACGTCTGCAGATAGCTCGCAGGCAGAAAGAGCTAGCCTGGAAAGCTGTTGCTCAGCCTCATCTGCCCATGGCACTGCTCACACAGAGGCACAGAGACTGGGGCTGCTTGCTTGTCTTGTCCCCTCAAACTTCAAACGTAGCTTAGGTGGTCCGTGCCGGGCGCCTCCGGCAGCCCTCCTCCGAAAATGCAAGCGTCTGCAGATAGCTCGCAGGCAGAAAGAGCTAGCCTGGAAAGCTGTTGCTCAGCCTCATCTGCCCATGGCACTGCTCGCACAGAGGCACAGAGACTGGGGCTGCTTGCTTGTCTTGTTCCCTCAAACTTCAAACGTAGCTTAGGTGGTCCGTGCCGGGTGCCTCCGGCAGCCCTGCTCCGAAAATGCAAACGTCTGCAGATAGCTCGCAGGCAGAAAGAGCTAGCCTGGAAAGCTGTTGCTCAGCCTCATCTGCCCATGGCACTGCTCGCACAGAGGCACAGAGACTGGGGCTGCTTGCTTGTCTTGTCCCCTCAAACTTCAAATGTAGCTTAGGTGGTCCGTGCCGGGCGCATCCGGCAGCCCTGCTCCGAAAATGCGAACGTCTGCAGATAGCTCGCAGGCAGAAAGAGCTAGCCTGGAAAGCTGTTGCTCAGCCTCATCTGCCCATGGCACTGCTCGCACAGAGGCACAGAGACTGGGGCTGCTTGCTTGTCTTGTCCCCTCAAACTTCAAACGTAGCTTAGGTGGTCCGTGCCGGGTGCCTCCGGCAGCCATGCTCCGAAAATGCAAACGTCTGCAGATAGCTCGCAGGCAGAAAGAGCTAGCCTGGAAAGCTGTTGCTCAGCCTCATCTGCCCATGGCACTGCTCGCACAGAGGCACAGAGACTGGGGCTGCTTGCTTGTCTTGTCCCCTCAAACTTCAAACGTAGCTTAGGTGGTCCGTGCCGGGTGCCTCCGGCAGCCCTGCTCCGAAAACGCAAACGTCTGCAGATAGCTCGCAGGCAGAAAGAGCTAGCCTGGAAAGCTGTTGCTCAGCCTCATCTGCCCATGGCACTGCTCGCACAGAGGCACAGAGACTGGGGCTGCTTGCTTGTCTTGTCCCCTCAAACTTGAAATGTAGCTTAGGTGGTCCGTGCCGGGCGCCTCCGGCAGACCTGCTCCGAAAATGCGAACGTCTGCAGATAGCTCGCAGGCAGAAAGAGCTAGCCTGGAAAGCTGTTGCTCAGCCTCATCTGCCCATGGCACTGCTCGCACAGAGGCACAGAGACTGGGGCTGCTTGCTTGTCTTGTCCCCTCAAACTTCAAACGTACCTTAGGTGGTCCGTGCCGGGCGCCTCCGGCAGCCCTGTTCCGAAAATGCAAACGTCTGCAGATAGCTCGCAGGCAGAAAGAGCTAGCCTGGAAAGCTGTTGCTCAGCCTCATCTGCCCATGGCACTGCTCGCACAGAGGTACAGAGACTGGGGCTGCTTGGTTGTTTTGCCCCCTAAAACTCAAACGTAGCTTAGGTGGTCCGTGCCAGGCGCATCCGGCAGCCCTGCTCCGAAAATGCGAACGTCTGCAGATAGCTCGCAGGCAGAAAGAGCTAGCCTGGAAAGCTGTTGCTCAGCCTCATCTGCCCATGGCACTGCTCACACAGAGGCACAGAGACTGGGGCTGCTTGCTTGTCTTGTCCCCTCAAACTTCAAACGTAGCTTAGGTGGTCCGTGCCGGGCGCCTCTGGCAGCCCTGCTCCGAAAATGCAAGCGTCTGCAGATAGCTCGCAGGCAGAAAGAGCTAGCCTGGAAAGCTGTTGCTCAGCCTCATCTGCCCATGGCACTGCTCGCACAGAGGCACAGAGACTGTGGCTGCTTGCTTGCTTGTCCCCTCAAACTTCAAACGTAGCTTAGGTGGTCTGTGCCGGGGGCCTCCGGCAGCCCTGCTCCGAAAATGCGAACGTCTGCAGATAGCTCGCAGGCAGAAAGAGCTAGCCTGGAAAGCTGTTGCTCAGCCTCATCTGCCCATGGCACTGCTCGCACAGAGGCACAGAGACTGGGGCTGCTTGCTTGTCTTGTCCCCTCAAACTTCAAACGTAGCTTAGGTGGTCCGTGCCGGGCGTCTCCGGCAGCCCTGCTCCGAAAACGCGAACGTCTGCAGATAGCTCGCAGGCAGAAAGAGCTAGCCTGGAAAGCTGTTGCTCAGCCTCATCTGCCCATGGCACTGCTCGCACAGAGGCACAGAGACTGGGGCTGCTTGCTTGTTTTGCCCTCTCAAACTTCAAACGTAGCTTAGGTGGTCCGTGCCGGGCGTCTCCGGCAGCCCTGCTCCGAAAATGCGAACGTCTGCAGATAGCTCGCAGGCAGAAATAGCTAGCCTGGAAAGCTGTTGCTCAGCCTCATCTGCCCATGGCACTGCTCGCACAGAGGCACAGAGACTGGGGCTGCTTGCTTGTCTTGTCCCCTTAAAATTCAAACGTATCTTAGGTGATCCGTGCCGGGCGCTTCCGGCAGCCCTGCTCCGAAAATGCGAACGTCTGCAGATAGCTCGCAGGCAGAAAGAGCTAGCCTGGAAAGCTGTTGCTCAGCCTCATCTGCCCATGGCACTGCTCACACAGAGGCACAGAGACTGGGGCTGCTTGCTTGTCTTGTCCCCTCAAACTTCAAACGTAGCTTAGGTGGTCCGTGCCGGGCGCCTCCGGCAGCCCTCCTCCGAAAATGCAAGCGTCTGCAGATAGCTCGCAGGCAGAAAGAGCTAGCCTGGAAAGCTGTTGCTCAGCCTCATCTGCCCATGGCACTGCTCGCACAGAGGCACAGAGACTGGGGCTGCTTGCTTGTCTTGTTCCCTCAAACTTCAAACGTAGCTTAGGTGGTCCGTGCCGGGTGCCTCCGGCAGCCCTGCTCCGAAAATGCAAACGTCTGCAGATAGCTCGCAGGCAGAAAGAGCTAGCCTGGAAAGCTGTTTCTCAGCCTCATCTGCCCATGGCACTGCTCGCACAGAGGCACAGAGACTGGGGCTGCTTGCTTGTCTTGTCCCCTCAAACTTCAAATGTAGCTTAGGTGGTCCGTGCCGGGCGCATCCGGCAGCCCTGCTCCGAAAATGCGAACGTCTGCAGATAGCTCGCAGGCAGAAAGAGCTAGCCTGGAAAGCTGTTGCTCAGCCTCATCTGCCCATGGCACTGCTCGCACAGAGGCACAGAGACTGGGGCTGCTTGCTTGTCTTGTCCCCTCAAACTTCAAACGTAGCTTAGGTGGTCTGTGCCGGGCGCCTCTGGCAGCCCTGCTCCGAAAATGCAAACGTCTGCAGATAGCTCGCAGGCAGAAAGAGCTAGCCTGGAAAGCTGTTGCTCAGCCTCATCTGCCCATGTCACTGCTCGCACAGAGGTACAGAGACTGGGGCTGCTTGGTTGTTTTGCCCCCTAAAACTCAAACGTAGCTTAGGTGGTCCGTGCCAGGCGCATCCGGCAGCCCTGCTCCGAAAATGCGAACGTCTGCAGATAGCTCGCAGGCAGAAAGAGCTAGCCTGGAAAGCTGTTGCTCAGCCTCATCTGCCCATGGCACTGCTCGCACAGAGGCACAGAGACTGGGGCTGCTTGCTTGTCTTGTCCCCTCAAACTTCAAACGTAGCTTAGGTGGTCCGTGCCGGGTGCCTCCGGCAGCCCTGCTCCGAAAATGCAAACGTCTGCAGATAGCTCGCAGGCAGAAAGAGCTAGCCTGGAAAGCTGTTGCTCAGCCTCATCTGCCCATGGCACTGCTCGCACAGAGGCACAGAGACTGGGGCTGCTTGCTTGTCTTGTCCCCTCAAACTTCAAACGTAGCTTAGGTGGTCCGTGCCGGGTGCCTCCGGCAGCCCTGCTCCGAAAATGCAAACGTCTGCAGATAGCTCGCAGGCAGAAAGAGCTAGCCTGGAAAGCTGTTGCTCAGCCTCATCTGCCCATGGCACTGCTCGCACAGAGGCACAGAGACTGGGGCTGCTTGCTTGTCTTGTCCCCTCAAACTTGAAATGTAGCTTAGGTGGTCCGTGCCGGGCGCCTCCGGCAGCCCTGCTCCGAAAATGCGAACGTCTGCAGATAGCTCGCAGGCAGAAAGAGCTAGCCTGGAAAGCTGTTGCTCAGCCTCATCTGCCCATGGCACTGCTCGCACAGAGGCACAGAGACTGGGGCTGCTTGCTTGTCTTGTCCCCTCAAACTTCAAACGTAACTTAGGTGGTCTGTGCCGGGCGCCTCCGGCAGCCCTGCTCCGAAAATCCAAACGTCTGCAGATAGCTCGCAGGCAGAAAGAGCTAGCCTGGAAAGCTGTTGCTCAGCCTCATCTGCCCATGGCACTGCTCGCACAGAGGCACAGAGACTGGGGCTGCTTGCTTGTCTTGTCCCCTCAAACTTCAAACGTAGCTTAGGTGGTCCGTGCCGGGCGCCTCCGGCAGCCCTGCTCCGAAAATGCGAACGTCTGCAGATAGCTCGCAGGCAGAAAGAGCTAGCCTGGAAAGCTGTTGCTCAGCCTCATCTGCCCATGGCACTGCTCGCACAGAGGCACAGAGACTGGGGCTGCTTGCTTGTCTTGTCCCCTCAAACTTCAAACGTAGCTTAGGTGGTCCATGCCGGGCACCTCCGGCAGACCTGCTCCGAAAATGCGAACGTCTGCAGATAGCTCGCAGGCAGAAAGAGCTAGCCTGGAAAGCTGTTGCTCAGCCTCATCTGCCCATGGCACTGCTCGCACAGAGGCACAGAGACTGGGGCTGCTTGCTTGTCTTGTCCCCTCAAACTTCAAACGTAGCTTAGGTGGTCCGTGCCGGGCGCCTCCGGCAGCCCTGCTCCGAAAATCCAAACGTCTGCAGATAGCTCGCAGGCAGAAAGAGCTAGCCTGGAAAGCTGTTGCTCAGCCTCATCTGCCCATGGCACTGCTCGCACAGAGGCACAGAGACTGGGGCTGCTTGCTTGTCTTGTCCCCTCAAACTTCAAACGTATCTTAGGTGGTCCATGCCGGGCACCTCCGGCAGACCTGCTCCGAAAATGCGAACGTCTGCAGATAGCTCGCAGGCAGAAAGAGCTAGCCTGGAAAGCTGTTGCTCAGCCTCATCTGCCCATGGCACTGCTCGCACAGAGGCACAGAGACTGGGGCTGCTTGCTTGTCTTGTCCCCTCAAACTTCAAACGTAGCTTAGGTGGTCTGTGCCGGGCGCCTCCGGCAGCCCTGCTCCGAAAATGCGAACGTCTGCAGATAGCTCGCAGGCAGAAAGAGCTAGCCTGGAAAGCTGTTGCTCAGCCTCATCTGCCCATGGCACTGCTCGCACAGAGGCACAGAGACTGGGGCTGCTTGCTTGTCTTGTCCCCTCAAACTTCAAACGTAGCTTAGGTGGTCTGTGCCGGCTGCCTCCGGCAGCCCTGCTCCGAAAATGCGAACGTCTGCAGATAGCTCGCAGGCAGAAAGAGCTAGCCTGGAAAGCTGTTGCTCAGCCTCATCTGCCCATGGCACTGCTCGCACAGAGGCACAGAGACTGGGGCTGCTTGCTTGTCTTGTCCCCTCAAACTTCAAACGTAGCTTAGGTGGTCTGTGCCGGGCGCCTCCGGCAGCCCTGCTCCGAAAATGTGAACATCTGCAGATAGATAGCAGGCAGAAAGAGCTAGCCTGGAAAGCTGTTGCTCAGCCTCATCTGGCCATGGCACTGCTCTCACAGAGGCACAGAGACTGGGGCTGCTTGCTTGTCTTGTCCCCTCAAACTTCAAACGTAGCTTAGGTGGTCTGTGCCAGGCGCCTCCGGCAGCCCTGCTCCGGAAATGTGAACATCTGCAGATAGCTAGCAGGCAGAAAGAGCTAGCCTGGAAAGCTGTTGCTCAGCCTCATCTGCCCATGGCACTGCTCTCACAGAGGCACAGAGACTGGGGCTGCTTGCTTGTCTTGTCCCCTCAAACTTCAAACGTAGCTTAGGTGGTCCATGCCGGGCGCCTCCGACAGCCCTGCTCCGAAAATGCAAAAGTCTGCAGATAGCTCGCAGGCAGAAAGAGCTAGCCTGGAAAGCTGTTGCTCAGCCTCATCTGCCCATGGCACTGCTCGCGCAGAGGCACAGAGACTGGGGCTGCTTGCTTGTCTTGTCCCCTCAAACTTCACACGTATCTTAAGTGATCCGTGCCGGGCGCTTCCGGCAGCCCTGCTCCGAAAATGCGAACGTCTGCAGATAGCTCGCAGGCAGAAAGAGCTAGCCTGGAAAGCTGTTGCTCAGCCTCATCTGCCCATGGCACTGCTCGCACAGAGGCACAGAGACTGGGGCTGCTTGCTTGTCTTGTCCCCTCAAACTTCAAACGTAGCTTAGGTGGTCTGTGCCGGGCGCCTCCGGCAGCCCTCCTCCGAAAATGCGAACGTCTGCAGATAGCTCGCAGGCAGAAAGAGCTAGCCTGGAAAGCTGTTGCTCAGCCTCATCTGGCCATGGCACTGCTCGCACAGAGGCACAGAGACTGGGGCTGCTTGCTTGTCTTGTCCCCTCAAACTTCAAACGTATCTTAAGTGATCCTTGCCGGGCGCTTCCGGCAGCCCTGCTCCGAAAATGCGAACGTCTGCAGATAGCTCGCAGGCAGAAAGAGCTAGCCTGGAAAGCTGTTGCTCAGCCTCATCTGCCCATGGCACTGCTCGCACAGAGGCACAGAGACTGGGGCTGCTTGCTTGTCTTGTCCCCTCAAACTTCAAACGTAGCTTAGGTGGTCCGTGCCGGGCGCATCCGGCAGCCCTGCTCCGAAAATGCGAACGTCTGCAGATAGCTCGCAGGCAGAAAGAGCTAGCCTGGAAAGCTGTTGCTCAGCCTCATCTGCCCATGGCACTGCTCGCACAGAGGCACAGAGACTGGGGCTGCTTGCTTGTCTTGTCCCCTCAAACTTCAAAAGTAGCTTAGGTGGTCTGTGCCGGGCGCCTCTGGCAGCCCTGCTCCGAAAATGCAAACGTCTGCAGATAGCTCGCAGGCAGAAAGAGCTAGCCTGGAAAGCTGTTGCTCAGCCTCATCTGCCCATGTCACTGCTCGCACAGAGGTACAGAGACTGGGGCTGCTTGGTTGTTTTGCCCCCTAAAACTCAAACGTAGCTTAGGTGGTCCGTGCCAGGCGCATCCGGCAGCCCTGCTCCGAAAATGCGAACGTCTGCAGATAGCTCGCAGGCAGAAAGAGCTAGCCTGGAAAGCTGTTGCTCAGCCTCATCTGCCCATGGCACTGCTCGCACAGAGGCACAGAGACTGGGGCTGCTTGCTTGTCTTGTCCCCTCAAACTTCAAACGTAGCTTAGGTGGTCCGTGCCGGGTGCCTCCGGCAGCCCTGCTCCGAAAATGCAAACGTCTGCAGATAGCTCGCAGGCAGAAAGAGCTAGCCTGGAGAGCTGTTGCTCAGCCTCATCTGCCCATGGCACTGCTCGCACAGAGGCACAGAGACTGGGGCTGCTTGCTTGTCTTGTCCCCTCAAACTTCAAACGTAGCTTAGGTGGTCCGTGCCGGGTGCCTCCGGCAGCCCTGCTCCGAAAACGCAAACGTCTGCAGATAGCTCGCAGGCAGAAAGAGCTAGCCTGGAAAGCTGTTGCTCAGCCTCATCTGCCCATGGCACTGCTCGCACAGAGGCACAGAGACTGGGGCTGCTTGCTTGTCTTGTCCCCTCAAACTTGAAATGTAGCTTAGGTGGTCCGTGCCGGGCGCCTCCGGCAGCCCTGCTCCGAAAATGCGAACGTCTGCAGATAGCTCGCAGGCAGAAAGAGCTAGCCTGGAAAGCTGTTGCTCAGCCTCATCTGCCCATGGCACTGCTCGCACAGAGGCACAGAGACTGGGGCTGCTTGCTTGTCTTGTCCCCTCAAACTTCAAACGTAGCTTAGGTGGTCCGTGCCGGGTGCCTCCGGCAGCCCTGCTCCGAAAATCCAAACGTCTGCAAATAGCTCGCAGGCAGAAAGAGCTAGCCTGGAAAGCTGTTGCTCAGCCTCATCTGCCCATGGCACTGCTCGCACAGAGGCACAGAGACTGGGGCTGCTTGCTTGTCTTGTCCCCTCAAACTTCAAACGTAGCTTAGGTGGTCTGTGCCGGGCGCCTCCGGCAGCCCTGCTCCGAAAATGCAAACGTCTGCAGATAGCTCGCAGGCAGAAAGAGCTAGCCTGGAAAGCTGTTGCTCAGCCTCATCTGCCCATGGCACTGCTCGCACAGGGGCACAGAGACTGGGGCTGCTTGCTTGTCTTGTCCCCTCAAACTTCAAACGTAGCTTAGGTGGTCCATGCCGGGCACCTCCGGCAGACCTGCTCCGAAAATGCGAACGTCTGCAGATAGCTCGCAGGCAGAAAGAGCTAGCCTGGAAAGCTGTTGCTCAGCCTCATCTGCCCATGGCACTGCTCGCACAGAGGCACAGAGACTGGGGCTGCTTGCTTGTCTTGTCCCCTCAAACTTCAAACGTAGCTTAGGTGGTCCGTGCCGGGCGCCTCCGGCAGCCCTGCTCCGAAAATGCAAACGTCTGCAGATAGCTCGCAGGCAGAAAGAGCTAGCCTGGAAAGCTGTTGCTCAGCCTCATCTGCCCATGGCACTGCTCGCACAGAGGCACAGAGACTGGGGCTGCTTGCTTGTCTTGTCCCCTCAAACTTCAAACGTAGCTTAGGTGGTCCATGCCGGGCGCCTCCGGCAGCCCTGCTCCGAAAATGCGAACGTCTGCAGATAGCTCGCAGGCAGAAAGAGCTAGCCTGGAAAGCTGTTGCTCAGCCTCATCTGCCCATGGCACTGCTCGCACAGAGGCACAGAGACTGGGGCTGCTTGCTTGTCTTGTCCCCTCAAACTTCAAACGTAGCTTAGGTGGTCTGTGCCGGGCGCCTCCGGCAGCCCTGCTCCGAAAATGCGAACGTCTGCAGATAGCTCGCAGGCAGAAAGAGCTAGCCTGGAAAGCTGTTGCTCAGCCTCATCTGGCCATGGCACTGCTCGCACAGAGGCACAGAGACTGGGGCTGCTTGCTTGTCTTGTCCCCTCAAACTTCAAACGTAGCTTAGGTGGTCCGTGCCGGCTGCCTCCGGCAGCCCTGCTCCGAAAATGCGAACGTCTGCAGATAGCTCGCAGGCAGAAAGAGCTAGCCTGGAAAGCTGTTGCTCAGCCTCATCTGCCCATGGCACTGCTCGCACAGAGGCACAGAGACTGGGGCTGCTTGCTTGTCTTGTCCCCTCAAACTTCAAACGTAGCTTAGGTGGTCTGTGCCGGGCGCCTCCGGCAGCCCTGCTCCGAAAATGTGAACATCTGCAGATAGATAGCAGGCAGAAAGAGCTAGCCTGGAAAGCTGTTGCTCAGCCTCATCTGCCCATGGCACTGCTCTCACAGAGGCACAGAGACTGGGGCTGCTTGCTTGTCTTGTCCCCTCAAACTTCAAACGTAGCTTAGGTGGTCTGTGCCAGGCGCCTCCGGCAGCCCTGCTCCGGAAATGTGAACATCTGCAGATAGCTAGCAGGCAGAAAGAGCTAGCCTGGAAAGCTGTTGCTCAGCCTCATCTGCCCATGGCACTGCTCTCACAGAGGCACAGAGACTGGGGCTGCTTGCTTGTCTTGTCCCCTCAAACTTCAAACGTAGCTTAGGTGGTCCATGCCGGGCGCCTCCGACAGCCCTGCTCCGAAAATGCAAAAGTCTGCAGATAGCTCGCAGGCAGAAAGAGCTAGCCTGGAAAGCTGTTGCTCAGCCTCATCTGCCCATGGCACTGCTCGCGCAGAGGCACAGAGACTGGGGCTGCTTGCTTGTCTTGTCCCCTCAAACTTCACACGTATCTTAAGTGATCCGTGCCGGGCGCATCCGGCAGCCCTGCTCCGAAAATGCGAACGTCTGCAGATAGCTCGCAGGCAGAAAGAGCTAGCCTGGAAAGCTGTTGCTCAGCCTCATCTGCCCATGGCACTGCTCGCACAGAGGCACAGAGACTGGGGCTGCTTGCTTGTCTTGTCCCCTCAAACTTCAAACGTAGCTTAGGTGGTCTGTGCCGGGCGCCTCCGGCAGCCCTGCTCCGAAAATGCGAACGTCTGCAGATAGCTCGCAGGCAGAAAGAGCTAGCCTGGAAAGCTGTTGCTCAGCCTCATCTGCCCATGGCACTGCTCGCACAGAGGCACAGAGACTGGGGCTGCTTGCTTGTCTTGTCCCCTCAAACTTCAAACGTATCTTAAGTGATCCTTGCCGGGCGCTTCCGGCAGCCCTGCTCCGAAAATGCGAACGTCTGCAGATAGCTCGCAGGCAGAAAGAGCTAGCCTGGAAAGCTGTTGCTCAGCCTCATCTGCCCATGGCACTGCTCGCACAGAGGCACAGAGACTGGGGCTGCTTGCTTGTCTTGTCCCCTCAAACTTCAAACGTAGCTTAGGTGGTCTGTGCCGGGCGCCTCCGGCAGCCCTGCTCCGAAAATGCGAACATCTGCAGATAGCTCGCAGGCAGAAAGAGCTAGCCTGGAAAGCTGTTGCTCAGCCTCATCTGCCCATGGCACTGCTCGCGCAGAGGCACAGAGACTGGGGCTGCTTGCTTGTCTTGTCCCCTCAAACTTCAAACGTATCTTAAGTGATCCTTGCCGGGCGCATCCGGCAGCCCTGCTCCGAAAATGCGAACGTCTGCAGATAGCTCGCAGCCAGAAAGAGCTAGCCTGGAAAGCTGTTGCTCAGCCTCATCTGCCCATGGCACTGCTCGCACAGAGGCACAGAGACTGGGGCTGCTTGCTTGTCTTGTCCCCTCAATCTTGAAAAATAGCTTAGGTGGTCCGTGCCGGGCGCCTCCGGCAGCCCTGCTCCGAAAACGCGAACGTCTGCAGATAGCTCGCAGGCAGAAAGAGCTAGCCTGGAAAGCTGTTGCTCAGCCTCATCTGCCCATGGCACTGCTCGCACAGAGGCACAGAGACTGGGGCTGCTTGCTTGTTTTGCCCTCTCAAACTTCAAACGTAGCTTAGGTGGTCCGTGCAGGGCGCTTCCGGCAGCCCTGCTCCGAAAATGCGAACGTCTGCAGATAGCTCGCAGGCAGAAAGAGCTAGCCTGGAAAGCTGTTGCTCAGCCTCATCTGCCCATGGCACTGCTCGCACAGAGGCACAGAGACTGGGGCTGCTTGCTTGTCTTGTCCCCTCAAACTTCAAACGTAGCTTAGGTGGTCTGTGCCGGGCGCCTCCGGCAGCCCTGCTCCGAAAATGCGAACGTCTGCAGATAGCTCGCAGGCAGAAAGAGCTAGCCTGGAAAGCTGTTGCTCAGCCTCATCTGCCCATGGCACTGCTCGCACAGAGGCACAGAGACTGGGGCTGCTTGCTTGTCTTGTCCCCTCAAACTTCAAACGTATCTTAAGTGATCCTTGCCGTGCGCTTCCGGCAGCCCTGCTCCGAAAATGCGAACGTCTGCAGATAGCTCGCAGGCAGAAAGAGCTAGCCTGGAAAGCTGTTGCTCAGCCTCATCTGCCCATGGCACTGCTCGCACAGAGGCACAGAGACTGGGGCTGCTTGCTTGTCTTGTCCCCTCAAACTTCAAACGTAGCTTAGGTGGTCTGTGCCGGGCGCCTCCGGCAGCCCTGCTCCGAAAATGCGAACATCTGCAGATAGCTCGCAGGCAGAAAGAGCTAGCCTGGAAAGCTGTTGCTCAGCCTCATCTGCCCATGGCACTGCTCGCGCAGAGGCACAGAGACTGGGGCTGCTTGCTTGTCTTGTCCCCTCAAACTTCAAACGTATGTTAAGTGATCCTTGCCGGGCGCTTCCGGCAGCCCTGCTCCGAAAATGCGAACGTCTGCAGATAGCTCGCAGGCAGAAAGAGCTAGCCTGGAAAGCTGTTGCTCAGCCTCATCTGCCCATGGCACTGCTCGCACAGAGGCACAGAGACTGGGGCTGCTTGCTTGTCTTGTCCCCTCAAACTTCAAACGTAGCTTAGGTGGTCTGTGCCGGGGGCCTCCGGCAGCCCTGCTCCGAAAATGCGAACGTCTGCAGATAGCTCGCAGGCAGAAAGAGCTAGCCTGGAAAGCTGTTGCTCAGCCTCATCTGCCCATGGCACTGCTCGCACAGAGGCACAGAGACTGGGGCTGCTTGCTTGTCTTGTCCCCTCAAACTTCAAACGTAGCTTAGGTGGTCCGTGCCGGGCGTCTCCGGCAGCCCTGCTCCGAAAACGCGAACGTCTGCAGATAGCTCGCAGGCAGAAAGAGCTAGCCTGGAAAGCTGTTGCTCAGCCTCATCTGCCCATGGCACTGCTCGCACAGAGGCACAGAGACTGAGGCTGCTTGCTTGTCTTGTCCCCTCAAACTTCAAACGTAGCTTAGGTGGTCCGTGCCGGGCGCCTCCGGCAGCCCTGCTCCGAAAATGCAAACGTCTGCAGATAGCTCGCAGGCAGAAAGAGCTAGCCTGGAAAGCTGTTGCTCAGCCTCATCTGCCCATGGCACTGCTCGCACAGAGGCACAGAGACTGGGGCTGCTTGCTTGTCTTGTCCCCTCAAACTTCAAACGTAGCTTAGGTGGTCTGTGCCGGGCGCCTCCGGCAGCCCTGCTCCGAAAATGCGAACGTCTGCAGATAGCTCGCAGGCAGAAAGAGCTAGCCTGGAAAGCTGTTGCTCAGCCTCATCTGCCCATGGCACTGCTCGCACAGAGGCACAGAGACTGGGGCTGCTTGCTTGTTTTGCCCTCTCAAACTTCAAACGTAGCTTAGGTGGTCCGTGCCGGGCGTCTCCGGCAGCCCTGCTCCGAAAATGCAAACGTCTGCAGATAGCTCGCAGGCAGAAAGAGCTAGCCTGGAAAGCTGTTGCTCAGCCTCATCTGCCCATGGCACTGCTCGCACAGAGGCACAGAGACTGGGGCTGCTTGCTTGTCTTGCCCCCTCAAACTTCAAACGTAGCTTAGGTGGTCCGTGCCGGGCGCCTCCGGCAGCCCTGCTCCGAAAATGCAAACGTCTGCAGATAACTCGCAGGCAGAAAGAGCTAGCCTGGAAAGCTGTTGCTCAGCCTCATCTGCCCATGGCACTGCTCGCACAGAGGCACAGAGACTGGGGCTGCTTGCTTGTCTTGTCCCCTCAAACTTCAAACGTAGCTTAGGTGGTCCGTGCCGGGCGCCTCCGGCAGCCCTGCTCCGAAAATGCAAACGTCTGCAGATAGCTCGCAGGCAGAAAGAGCTAGCCTGTAAAGCTGTTGCTCAGCCTCATCTGCCCATGGCACTGCTCGCACAGAGGCACAGAGACTGGGGCTGCTTGCTTGTCTTGTCCCCTCAAACTTCAAACGTAGCTTAGGTGGTCTGTGCCGGGCGCCTCCGGCAGCCCTGCTCCGAAAATGCGAACGTCTGCAGATAGCTCGCAGGCAGAAAGAGCTAGCCTGGAAAGCTGTTGCTCAGCCTCATCTGCCCATGGCACTGCTCGCACAGAGGCACAGAGACTGGGGCTGCTTGCTTGTCTTGTCCCCTCAAACTTCAAACGTAGCTTAGGTGGTCTGTGCCGGGCGCCTCCGGCAGCCCTGCTCCGAAAATGCGAACATCTGCAGATAGCTCGCAGGCAGAAAGAGCTAGCCTGGAAAGCTGTTGCTCAGCCTCATCTGCCCATGGCACTGCTCGCGCAGAGGCACAGAGACTGGGGCTGCTTGCTTGTCTTGTCCCCTCAAACTTCAAACGTATCTTAAGTGATCCTTGCCGGGCGCTTCCGGCAGCCCTGCTCCGAAAATGCGAACGTCTGCAGATAGCTCGCAGCCAGAAAGAGCTAGCCTGGAAAGCTGTTGCTCAGCCTCATCTGCCCATGGCACTGCTCGCACAGAGGCACAGAGACTGGGGCTGCTTGCTTGTCTTGTCCCCTCAAACTTCAAACGTAGCTTAGGTGGTCTGTGCCGGGGGCCTCCGGCAGCCCTGCTCCGAAAATGCGAACGTCTGCAGATAGCTCGCAGGCAGAAAGAGCTAGCCTGGAAAGCTGTTGCTCAGCCTCATCTGCCCATGGCACTGCTCGCACAGAGGCACAGAGACTGGGGCTGCTTGCTTGTCTTGTCCCCTCAATCTTGAAAAATAGCTTAGGTGGTCCGTGCCGGGCGCCTCCGGCAGCCCTGCTCCGAAAACGCGAACGTCTGCAGATAGCTCGCAGGCAGAAAGAGCTAGCCTGGAAAGCTGTTGCTCAGCCTCATCTGCCCATGGCACTGCTCGCACAGAGGCACAGAGACTGGGGCTGCTTGCTTGTTTTGCCCTCTCAAACTTCAAACGTAGCTTAGGTGGTCCGTGCAGGGCGCTTCCGGCAGCCCTGCTCCGAAAATGCGAACGTCTGCAGATAGCTCGCAGGCAGAAAGAGCTAGCCTGGAAAGCTGTTGCTCAGCCTCATCTGCCCATGGCACTGCTCGCACAGAGGCACAGAGACTGGGGCTGCTTGCTTGTCTTGTCCCCTCAAACTTCAAACGTAGCTTAGGTGGTCTGTGCCGGGCGCCTCCGGCAGCCCTGCTCCGAAAATGCGAACGTCTGCAGATAGCTCGCAGGCAGAAAGAGCTAGCCTGGAAAGCTGTTGCTCAGCCTCATCTGCCCATGGCACTGCTCGCACAGAGGCACAGAGACTGGGGCTGCTTGCTTGTCTTGCCCCCTCAAACTTCAAACGTAGCTTAGGTGGTCCGCGCCGGGCGCCTCCGGCAGCCCTGCTCCGAAAATGCGAACGTCTGCAGATAGCTCGCAGGCAGAAAGAGCTAGCCTGGAAAGCTGTTGCTCAGCCTCATCTGCCCATGGCACTGCTCGCACAGAGGCACAGAGACTGGGGCTGCTTGCTTGTCTTGTCCCCTCAAACTTCAAACGTAGCTTAGGTGGTCTGTGCCGGGCGCCTCCGGCAGCCCTGCTCCGAAAATGCGAACATCTGCAGATAGCTAGCAGGCAGAAAGAGCTAGCCTGGAAAGCTGTTGCTCAGCCTCATCTGCCCATGGCACTGCTCGCGCAGAGGCACAGAGACTGGGGCTGCTTGCTTGTCTTGTCCCCTCAAACTTCAAACGTATGTTAAGTGATCCTTGCCGGGCGCTTCCGGCAGCCCTGCTCCGAAAATGCGAACGTCTGCAGATAGCTCGCAGGCAGAAAGAGCTAGCCTGGAAAGCTGTTGCTCAGCCTCATCTGCCCATGGCACTGCTCGCACAGAGGCACAGAGACTGGGGCTGCTTGCTTGTCTTGTCCCCTCAAACTTCAAACGTAGCTTAGGTGGTCTGTGCCGGGGGCCTCCGGCAGCCCTGCTCCGAAAATGCGAACGTCTGCAGATAGCTCGCAGGCAGAAAGAGCTAGCCTGGAAAGCTGTTGCTCAGCCTCATCTGCCCATGGCACTGCTCGCACAGAGGCACAGAGACTGGGGCTGCTTGCTTGTCTTGTCCCCTCAAACTTCAAACGTAGCTTAGGTGGTCCGTGCCGGGCGTCTCCGGCAGCCCTGCTCCGAAAACGCGAACGTCTGCAGATAGCTCGCAGGCAGAAAGAGCTAGCCTGGAAAGCTGTTGCTCAGCCTCATCTGCCCATGGCACTGCTCGCACAGAGGCACAGAGACTGGGGCTGCTTGCTTGTCTTGTCCCCTCAAACTTCAAACGTAGCTTAGGTGGTCCGTGCCGGGCGCCTCCGGCAGCCCTGCTCCGAAAATGCAAACGTCTGCAGATAGCTCGCAGGCAGAAAGAGCTAGCCTGGAAAGCTGTTGCTCAGCCTCATCTGCCCATGGCACTGCTCGCACAGAGGCACAGAGACTGGGGCTGCTTGCTTGTCTTGTCCCCTCAAACTTCAAACGTAGCTTAGGTGGTCTGTGCCGGGCGCCTCCGGCAGCCCTGATCCGAAAATGCAAACGTCTGCAGATAGCTCGCAGGCAGAAAGAGCTAGCCTGGAAAGCTGTTGCTCAGCCTCATCTGCCCATGGCACTGCTCGCACAGAGGCACAGAGACTGGGGCTGCTTGCTTGTTTTGCCCTCTCAAACTTCAAACGTAGCTTAGGTGGTCCGTGCCGGGCGTCTCCGGCAGCCCTGCTCCGAAAATGCAAACGTCTGCAGATAGCTCGCAGGCAGAAAGAGCTAGCCTGGAAAGCTGTTGCTCAGCCTCATCTGCCCATGGCACTGCTCGCACAGAGGCACAGAGACTGGGGCTGCTTGCTTGTCTTGCCCCCTCAAACTTCAAACGTAGCTTAGGTGGTCCGTGCCGGGCGCCTCCGGCAGCCCTGCTCCAAAAATGCGAACGTCTGCAGATAGCTCGCAGGCAGAAAGAGCTAACCTGGAAAGCTGTTGCTCAGCCTCATCTGCCCATGGCACTGCTCGCACAGAGGCACAGAGACTGGGGCTGCTTGCTTGTCTTGTCCCCTCAAACTTCAAACGTATCTTAGGTGGTCCGTGCCGGGTGCCTCCGGCAGCCCTGCTCCGAAAATGCAAACGTCTGCAGATAACTCGCAGGCAGAAAGAGCTAGCCTGGAAAGCTGTTGCTCAGCCTCATCTGCCCATGGCACTGCTCGCACAGAGGCACAGAGACTGGGGCTGCTTGCTTGTCTTGTCCCCTCAAACTTCAAACGTAGCTTAGGTGGTCCGTGCCGGGCGCCTCCGACAGCCCTGCTCCGAAAATGCAAACGTCTGCAGATAGCTCGCAGGCAGAAAGAGCTAGCCTGTAAAGCTGTTGCTCAGCCTCATCTGCCCATGGCACTGCTCGCACAGAGGCACAGAGACTGGGGCTGCTTGCTTGTCTTGTCCCCTCAAACTTCAAACGTAGCTTAGGTGGTCTGTGCCGGGCACCTCCGGCAGCCCTGCTCCGAAAATGCAAACGTCTGCAGATAGCTCGCAGGCAGAAAGAGCTAGCCTGGAAAGCTGTTGCTCAGCCTCATCTGCCCATGGCACTGCTCGCACAGAGGCACAGAGACTGGGGCTGCTTGCTTGTCTTGTCCCCTCAAACTTCAAACGTAGCTTAGGTGGTCTGTGCCGGGCGCCTCCGGCAGCCCTGCTCCGAAAATGCGAACATCTGCAGATAGCTAGCAGGCAGAAAGAGCTAGCCTGGAAAGCTGTTGCTCAGCCTCATCTGCCCATGGCACTGCTCGCGCAGAGGCACAGAGACTGGGGCTGCTTGCTTGTCTTGTCCCCTCAAACTTCAAACGTATGTTAAGTGATCCTTGCCGGGCGCTTCCGGCAGCCCTGCTCCGAAAATGCGAACGTCTGCAGATAGCTCGCAGGCAGAAAGAGCTAGCCTGGAAAGCTGTTGCTCAGCCTCATCTGCCCATGGCACTGCTCGCACAGAGGCACAGAGACTGGGGCTGCTTGCTTGTCTTGTCCCCTCAAACTTCAAACGTAGCTTAGGTGGTCTGTGCCGGGGGCCTCCGGCAGCCCTGCTCCGAAAATGCGAACGTCTGCAGATAGCTCGCAGGCAGAAAGAGCTAGCCTGGAAAGCTGTTGCTCAGCCTCATCTGCCCATGGCACTGCTCGCACAGAGGCACAGAGACTGGGGCTGCTTGCTTGTCTTGTCCCCTCAAACTTCAAACGTAGCTTAGGTGGTCCGTGCCGGGCGTCTCCGGCAGCCCTGCTCCGAAAACGCGAACGTCTGCAGATAGCTCGCAGGCAGAAAGAGCTAGCCTGGAAAGCTGTTGCTCAGCCTCATCTGCCCATGGCACTGCTCGCACAGAGGCACAGAGACTGGGGCTGCTTGCTTGTCTTGTCCCCTCAAACTTCAAACGTAGCTTAGGTGGTCCGTGCCGGGTGCCTCCGGCAGCCCTGCTCCGAAAATGCAAACGTCTGCAGATAGCTCGCAGGCAGAAAGAGCTAGCCTGGAAAGCTGTTGCTCAGCCTCATCTGCCCATGGCACTGCTCGCACAGAGGCACAGAGACTGGGGCTGCTTGCTTGTCTTGTCCCCTCAAACTTCAAACGTAGCTTAGGTGGTCTGTGCCGGGCGCCTCCGGCAGCCCTGCTCCGAAAATGCGAACGTCTGCAGATAGCTCGCAGGCAGAAAGAGCTAGCCTGGAAAGCTGTTGCTCAGCCTCATCTGCCCATGGCACTGCTCGCACAGAGGCACAGAGACTGGGGCTGCTTGCTTGTTTTGCCCTCTCAAACTTCAAACGTAGCTTAGGTGGTCCGTGCCGGGCGTCTCCGGCAGCCCTGCTCCGAAAATGCAAACGTCTGCAGATAGCTCGCAGGCAGAAAGAGCTAGCCTGGAAAGCTGTTGCTCAGCCTCATCTGCCCATGGCACTGCTCGCACAGAGGCACAGAGACTGGGGCTGCTTGCTTGTCTTGCCCCCTCAAACTTCAAACGTAGCTTAGGTGGTCCGCGCCGGGCGCCTCCGGCAGCCCTGCTCCAAAAATGCGAACGTCTGCAGATAGCTCGCAGGCAGAAAGAGCTAGCCTGGAAAGCTGTTGCTCAGCCTCATCTGCCCATGGCACTGCTCGCACAGAGGCACAGAGACTGGGGCTGCTTGCTTGTCTTGTCCCCTCAAACTTCAAACGTAGCTTAGGTGGTCCGTGCCGGGTGCCTCCGGCAGCCCTGCTCCGAAAATGCAAACGTCTGCAGATAACTCGCAGGCAGAAAGAGCTAGCCTGGAAAGCTGTTGCTCAGCCTCATCTGCCCATGGCACTGCTCGCACAGAGGCACAGAGACTGGGGCTGCTTGCTTGTCTTGTCCCCTCAAACTTCAAACGTAGCTTAGGTGGTCCGTGCCGGGTGCCTCCGGCAGCCCTGCTCCGAAAATGCAAACGTCTGCAGATAGCTCGCAGGCAGAAAGAGCTAGCCTGTAAAGCTGTTGCTCAGCCTCATCTGCCCATGGCACTGCTCGCACAGAGGCACAGAGACTGGGGCTGCTTGCTTGTCTTGTCCCCTCAAACTTCAAACGTAGCTTAGGTGGTCTGTGCCGGGCGCCTCCGGCAGCCCTGCTCCGAAAATGCAAACGTCTGCAGATAGCTCGCAGGCAGAAAGAGCTAGCCTGGAAAGCTGTTGCTCAGCCTCATCTGCCCATGGCACTGCTCGCACAGAGGCACAGAGACTGGGGCTGCTTGCTTGTCTTGTCCCCTCAAACTTCAAACGTAGCTTAGGTGGTCCGTGCCGGGCGCCTCCGGCAGCCCTGCTCCGAAAATGCGAACGTCTGCAGATAGCTCGCAGGCAGAAAGAGCTAGCCTGGAAAGCTGTTGCTCAGCCTCATCTGCCCATGGCCCTGCTCGTACAGAGGCACAGAGACTGGGGCTGCTTGCTTGTCTTGTCCCCTCAAACTTCAAACGTAGCTTAGGTGGTCCATGCCGGGCGCCTCCGGCAGCCCTGCTCCGAAAATGCGAACGTCTGCAGATAGCTCGCAGGCAGAAAGAGCTAGCCTGGAAAGCTGTTGCTCAGCCTCATCTGCCCATGGCACTGCTCGCACAGAGGCACAGAGACTGGGGCTGCTTGCTTGTCTTGTCCCCTCAAACTTCAAACGTAGCTTAGGTGGTCTGTGCCGGGCGCCTCCGGCAGCCCTGCTCCGAAAATGCGAACGTCTGCAGATAGCTCGCAGGCAGAAAGAGCTAGCCTGGAAAGCTGTTGCTCAGCCTCATCTGCCCATGGCACTGCTCGCACAGAGGCACAGAGACTGGGGCTGCTTGCTTGTCTTGTCCCCTCAAACTTCAAACGTAGCTTAGGTGGTCCGTGCCGGGTGCCTCCGGCAGCCCTGCTCCGAAAACGCAAACGTCTGCAGATAGCTCGCAGGCAGAAAGAGCTAGCCTGGAAAGCTGTTGCTCAGCCTCATCTGCCCGTGGCACTGCTCGCACAGAGGCACAGAGACTGGGGCTGCTTGGTTGTCTTGTCCCCTCAAACTTCAAACGTATCTTAGGTGGTCCGTGCCGGGCGCATCCGGCAGCCCTGCTCCGAAAATGCGAACGTCTGCAGATAGCTCGCAGGCAGAAAGAGCTAGCCTGGAAAGCTGTTGCTCAGCCTCATCTGCCCATGGCACTGCTCGCACAGAGGCACAGAGACTGGGGCTGCTTGCTTGTCTTGTCCCCTCAAACTTCAAACGTAGCTTAGGTGGTCCATGCCGGGCGCCTCCGGCAGCCCTGCTCCGAAAATGCGAACGTCTGCAGATAGCTCGCAGGCAGAAAGAGCTAGCCTGGAAAGCTGTTGCTCAGCCTCATCTGCCCATGGCACTGCTCGCACAGAGGCACAGAGACTGGGGCTGCTTGCTTGTCTTGTCCCCTCAAACTTCAAACGTAGCTTAGGTGGTCTGTGCCGGGCGCCTCCGGCAGCCCTGCTCCGAAAATGCGAACGTCTGCAGATAGCTCGCAGGCAGAAAGAGCTAGCCTGGAAAGCTGTTGCTCAGCCTCATCTGCCCATGGCACTGCTCGCACAGAGGCACAGAGACTGGGGCTGCTTGCTTGTCTTGTCCCCTCAAACTTCAAACATAGCTTAGGTGGTCCGTGCCGGGTGCCTCCGGCAGCCCTGCTCCGAAAACGCAAACGTCTGCAGATAGCTCGCAGGCAGAAAGAGCTAGCCTGGAAAGCTGTTGCTCAGCCTCATCTGCCCGTGGCACTGCTCGCACAGAGGCACAGAGACTGGGGCTGCTTGGTTGTCTTGTCCCCTCAAACTTCAAACGTAGCTTAGGTGGTCCGTGCCGGGCGCATCCGGCAGCCCTGCTCCAAAAATCCAAACGTCTGCAGATAGCTCGCAGGCAGAAAGAGCTAGCCTGTAAAGCTGTTGCTCAGCCTCATCTGCCCATGGCACTGCTCGCACAGAGGCACAGAGACTGGGGCTGCTTGCTTGTCTTGTCCCCTCAAACTTCAAACGTAGCTTAGGTGGTCTGTGCCGGGCGCCTCCGGCAGCCCTGCTCCGAAAATGCAAACGTCTGCAGATAGCTCGCAGGCAGAAAGAGCTAGCCTGGAAAGCTGTTGCTCAGCCTCATCTGCCCATGGCACTGCTCGCACAGAGGCACAGAGACTGGGGCTGCTTGCTTGTCTTGTCCCCTCAAACTTCAAACGTAGCTTAGGTGGTCTGTGCCGGGCGCCTCCGGCAGCCCTGCTCCGAAAATGCGAACGTCTGCAGATAGCTCGCAGGCAGAAAGAGCTAGCCTGGAAAGCTGTTGCTCAGCCTCATCTGCCCATGGCACTGCTCGCACAGAGGCACAGAGACTGGGGCTGCTTGCTTGTCTTGTCCCCTCAAACTTCAAACGTAGCTTAGGTGGTCCGTGCCGGGCGTCTCCGGCAGCCCTGCTCCGAAAACGCGAACGTCTGCAGATAGCTCGCAGGCAGAAAGAGCTAGCCTGGAAAGCTGTTGCTCAGCCTCATCTGCCCATGGCACTGCTCGCACAGAGGCACAGAGACTGGGGCTGCTTGCTTGTCTTGTCCCCTCAAACTTCAAACGTAGCTTAGGTGGTCCGTGCCGGGTGCCTCCGGCAGCCCTGCTCCGAAAATGCAAACGTCTGCAGATAGCTCGCAGGCAGAAAGAGCTAGCCTGGAAAGCTGTTGCTCAGCCTCATCTGCCCATGGCACTGCTCGCACAGAGGCACAGAGACTGGGGCTGCTTGCTTGTCTTGTCCCCTCAAACTTCAAACGTAGCTTAGGTGGTCTGTGCCGGGCGCCTCCGGCAGCCCTGCTCCGAAAATGCGAACGTCTGCAGATAGCTCGCAGGCAGAAAGAGCTAGCCTGGAAAGCTGTTGCTCAGCCTCATCTGCCCATGGCACTGCTCGCACAGAGGCACAGAGACTGGGGCTGCTTGCTTGTTTTGCCCTCTCAAACTTCAAACGTAGCTTAGGTGGTCCGTGCCGGGCGTCTCCGGCAGCCCTGCTCCGAAAATGCAAACGTCTGCAGATAGCTCGCAGGCAGAAAGAGCTAGCCTGGAAAGCTGTTGCTCAGCCTCATCTGCCCATGGCACTGCTCGCACAGAGGCACAGAGACTGGGGCTGCTTGCTTGTCTTGCCCCCTCAAACTTCAAACGTAGCTTAGGTGGTCCGCGCCGGGCGCCTCCGGCAGCCCTGCTCCAAAAATGCGAACGTCTGCAGATAGCTCGCAGGCAGAAAGAGCTAGCCTGGAAAGCTGTTGCTCAGCCTCATCTGCCCATGGCACTGCTCGCACAGAGGCACAGAGACTGGGGCTGCTTGCTTGTCTTGTCCCCTCAAACTTCAAACGTAGCTTAGGTGGTCCGTGCCGGGTGCCTCCGGCAGCCCTGCTCCGAAAATGCAAACGTCTGCAGATAACTCGCAGGCAGAAAGAGCTAGCCTGGAAAGCTGTTGCTCAGCCTCATCTGCCCATGGCACTGCTCGCACAGAGGCACAGAGACTGGGGCTGCTTGCTTGTCTTGTCCCCTCAAACTTCAAACGTAGCTTAGGTGGTCCGTGCCGGGCGCCTCCGGCAGCCCTGCTCCGAAAATGCAAACGTCTGCAGATAGCTCGCAGGCAGAAAGAGCTAGCCTGTAAAGCTGTTGCTCAGCCTCATCTGCCCATGGCACTGCTCGCACAGAGGCACAGAGACTGGGGCTGCTTGCTTGTCTTGTCCCCTCAAACTTCAAACGTAGCTTAGGTGGTCTGTGCCGGGCGCCTCCGGCAGCCCTGCTCCGAAAATGCAAACGTCTGCAGATAGCTCGCAGGCAGAAAGAGCTAGCCTGGAAAGCTGTTGCTCAGCCTCATCTGCCCATGGCACTGCTCGCACAGAGGCACAGAGACTGGGGCTGCTTGCTTGTCTTGTCCCCTCAAACTTCAAACGTAGCTTAGGTGGTCCGTGCCGGGCGCCTCCGGCAGCCCTGCTCCGAAAATGCGAACGTCTGCAGATAGCTCGCAGGCAGAAAGAGCTAGCCTGGAAAGCTGTTGCTCAGCCTCATCTGCCCATGGCCCTGCTCGTACAGAGGCACAGAGACTGGGGCTGCTTGCTTGTCTTGTCCCCTCAAACTTCAAACGTAGCTTAGGTGGTCCATGCCGGGCGCCTCCGGCAGCCCTGCTCCGAAAATGCGAACGTCTGCAGATAGCTCGCAGGCAGAAAGAGCTAGCCTGGAAAGCTGTTGCTCAGCCTCATCTGCCCATGGCACTGCTCGCACAGAGGCACAGAGACTGGGGCTGCTTGCTTGTCTTGTCCCCTCAAACTTCAAACGTAGCTTAGGTGGTCTGTGCCGGGCGCCTCCGGCAGCCCTGCTCCGAAAATGCGAACGTCTGCAGATAGCTCGCAGGCAGAAAGAGCTAGCCTGGAAAGCTGTTGCTCAGCCTCATCTGCCCATGGCACTGCTCGCACAGAGGCACAGAGACTGGGGCTGCTTGCTTGTCTTGTCCCCTCAAACTTCAAACGTAGCTTAGGTGGTCCGTGCCGGGTGCCTCCGGCAGCCCTGCTCCGAAAACGCAAACGTCTGCAGATAGCTCGCAGGCAGAAAGAGCTAGCCTGGAAAGCTGTTGCTCAGCCTCATCTGCCCGTGGCACTGCTCGCACAGAGGCACAGAGACTGGGGCTGCTTGGTTGTCTTGTCCCCTCAAACTTCAAACGTATCTTAGGTGGTCCGTGCCGGGCGCATCCGGCAGCCCTGCTCCGAAAATGCGAACGTCTGCAGATAGCTCGCAGGCAGAAAGAGCTAGCCTGGAAAGCTGTTGCTCAGCCTCATCTGCCCATGGCACTGCTCGCACAGAGGCACAGAGACTGGGGCTGCTTGCTTGTCTTGTCCCCTCAAACTTCAAACGTAGCTTAGGTGGTCCATGCCGGGCGCCTCCGGCAGCCCTGCTCCGAAAATGCGAACGTCTGCAGATAGCTCGCAGGCAGAAAGAGCTAGCCTGGAAAGCTGTTGCTCAGCCTCATCTGCCCATGGCACTGCTCGCACAGAGGCACAGAGACTGGGGCTGCTTGCTTGTCTTGTCCCCTCAAACTTCAAACGTAGCTTAGGTGGTCTGTGCCGGGCGCCTCCGGCAGCCCTGCTCCGAAAATGCGAACGTCTGCAGATAGCTCGCAGGCAGAAAGAGCTAGCCTGGAAAGCTGTTGCTCAGCCTCATCTGCCCATGGCACTGCTCGCACAGAGGCACAGAGACTGGGGCTGCTTGCTTGTCTTGTCCCCTCAAACTTCAAACATAGCTTAGGTGGTCCGTGCCGGGTGCCTCCGGCAGCCCTGCTCCGAAAACGCAAACGTCTGCAGATAGCTCGCAGGCAGAAAGAGCTAGCCTGGAAAGCTGTTGCTCAGCCTCATCTGCCCGTGGCACTGCTCGCACAGAGGCACAGAGACTGGGGCTGCTTGGTTGTCTTGTCCCCTCAAACTTCAAACGTAGCTTAGGTGGTCCGTGCCGGGCGCATCCGGCAGCCCTGCTCCAAAAATCCAAACGTCTGCAGATAGCTCGCAGGCAGAAAGAGCTAGCCTGTAAAGCTGTTGCTCAGCCTCATCTGCCCATGGCACTGCTCGCACAGAGGCACAGAGACTGGGGCTGCTTGCTTGTCTTGTCCCCTCAAACTTCAAACGTAGCTTAGGTGGTCTGTGCCGGGCGCCTCCGGCAGCCCTGCTCCGAAAATGCAAACGTCTGCAGATAGCTCGCAGGCAGAAAGAGCTAGCCTGGAAAGCTGTTGCTCAGCCTCATCTGCCCATGGCACTGCTCGCACAGAGGCACAGAGACTGGGGCTGCTTGCTTGTCTTGTCCCCTCAAACTTCAAAAGTAGCTTAGGTGGTCCGTGCCGGGCGCCTCCGGCAGCCCTGCTCCGAAAATGCGAACGTCTGCAGATAGCTCGCAGGCAGAAAGAGCTAGCCTGGAAAGCTGTTGCTCAGCCTCATCTGCCCATGGCACTGCTCGTACAGAGGCACAGAGACTGGGGCTGCTTGCTTGTCTTGTCCCCTCAAACTTCAAACGTAGCTTAGGTGGTCCATGCCGGGCGCCTCCGGCAGCCCTGCTCCGAAAATGCGAACGTCTGCAGATAGGTCGCAGGCAGAAAGAGCTAGCCTGGAAAGCTGTTGCTCAGCCTCATCTGCCCATGGCACTGCTCGCACAGAGGCACAGAGACTGGGGCTGCTTGCTTGTCTTGTCCCCTCAAACTTCAAACGTAGCTTAGGTGGTCTGTGCCGGGCGCCTCCGGCAGCCCTGCTCCGAAAATGCGAACGTCTGCAGATAGCTCGCAGGCAGAAAGAGCTAGCCTGGAAAGCTGTTGCTCAGCCTCATCTGCCCATGGCACTGCTCGCTCAGAGGCACAGAGACTGGGGCTGCTTGCTTGTCTTGTCCCCTCAAACTTCAAACGTAGCTTAGGTGGTCCGTGCCGGGTGCCTCCGGCAGCCCTGCTCCGAAAACGCAAACGTCTGCAGATAGCTCGCAGGCAGAAAGAGCTAGCCTGGAAAGCTGTTGCTCAGCCTCATCTGCCCATGGCACTGCTCGCACAGAGGCACAGAGACTGGGGCTGCTTGCTTGTCTTGTCCCCTCAAACTTCAAACGTAGCTTAGGTGGTCCGTGCCGGGCGCCTCCGGCAGCCCTGCTCCGAAAATGCAAACGTCTGCAGATAGCTCGCAGACAGAAAGAGCTAGCCTGGAAAGCTGTTGCTCAGCCTCATCTGCCCATGGCACTGCTCGCACAGAGGCACAGAGACTGGGGCTGCTTGCTTGTCTTGTCCCCTCAAACTTCAAACGTAGCTTAGGTGGTCTGTGCCGGGCGCCTCCGGCAGCCCTGCTCCGAAAATGCGAACGTCTGCAGATAGCTCGCAGGCAGAAAGAGCTAGCCTGGAAAGCTGTTGCTCAGCCTCATCTGCCCATGGCACTGCTCGCTCAGAGGCACAGAGACTGGGGCTGCTTGCTTGTCTTGTCCCCTCAAACTTCAAACGTAGCTTAGGTGGTCCGTGCCGGGTGCCTCCGGCAGCCCTGCTCCGAAAACGCAAACGTCTGCAGATAGCTCGCAGGCAGAAAGAGCTAGCCTGGAAAGCTGTTGCTCAGCCTCATCTGCCCATGGCACTGCTCGCACAGAGGCACAGAGACTGGGGCTGCTTGCTTGTCTTGTCCCCTCAAACTTCAAACGTAGCTTAGGTGGTCCGTGCCGGGTGCCTCCGGCAGCCCTGCTCCGAAAATGCAAACGTCTGCAGATAGCTCGCAGGCAGAAAGAGCTAGCCTGGAAAGCTGTTGCTCAGCCTCATCTGCCCATGGCACTGCTCGCACAGAGGCACAGAGACTGGGGCTGCTTGCTTGTCTTGTCCCCTCAAACTTCAAACGTAGCTTAGGTGGTCTGTGCCGGGCGCCTCCGGCAGCCCTGCTCCGAAAATGCAAACGTCTGCAGATAGCTCGCAGGCAGAAAGAGCTAGCCTGGAAAGCTGTTGCTCAGCCTCATCTGCCCATGGCACTGCTCGCACAGAGGCACAGAGACTGGGGCTGCTTGCTTGTCTTGTCCCCTCAAACTTCAAACGTAGCTTAGGTGGTCCGTGCCGGGTGCCTCCGGCAGCCCTGCTCCGAAAATGCAAACGTCTGCAGATAGCTCGCAGGCAGAAAGAGCTAGCCTGGAAAGCTGTTGCTCAGCCTCATCTGCCCATGGCACTGCTCGCACAGAGGCACAGAGACTGGGGCTGCTTGCTTGTCTTGTCCCCTCAAACTTCAAACGTAGCTTAGGTGGTCCGTGCCGGGTGCCTCCGGCAGCCCTGCTCCGAAAACGCAAACGTCTGCAGATAGCTCGCAGGCAGAAAGAGCTAGCCTGGAAAGCTGTTGCTCAGCCTCATCTGCCCATGGCACTGCTCGCACAGAGGCACAGAGACTGGGGCTGCTTGCTTGTCTTGTCCCCTCAAACTTCAAACGTAGCTTAGGTGGTCCGTGCCGGGCGCCTCCGGCAGCCCTGCTCCAAAAATGCAAACGTCTGCAGATAGCTCGCAGGCAGAAAGAGCTAGCCTGTAAAGCTGTTGCTCAGCCTCATCTGCCCATGGCACTGCTCGCACAGAGGCACAGAGACTGGGGCTGCTTGCTTGTCTTGTCCCCTCAAACTTCAAACGTAGCTTAGGTGGTCTGTGCCGGGCGCCTCCGGCAGCCCTGCTCCGAAAATGCGAACGTCTGCAGATAGCTCGCAGGCAGAAAGAGCTAGCCTGGAAAGCTGTTGCTCAGCCTCATCTGCCCATGGCACTGCTCGCACAGAGGCACAGAGACTGGGGCTGCTTGCTTGTCTTGTCCCCTCAAACTTCAAACGTAGCTTAGGTGGTCTGTGCCGGGCGCCTCCGGCAGCCCTGCTCTGAAAATGCGAACGTCTGCAGATAGCTCGCAGGCAGAAAGAGCTAGCCTGGAAAGCTGTTGCTCAGCCTCATCTGCCCATGGCACTGCTCGCACAGAGGCACAGAGACTGGGGCTGCTTGCTTGTCTTGTCCCCTCAAACTTCAAACGTAGCTTAGGTGGTCCGTGCCGGGTGCCTCCGGCAGCCCTGCTCCGAAAACGCAAATGTCTGCAGATAGGTCGCAGGCAGAAAGAGCTAGCCTGGAAAGCTGTTGCTCAGCCTCATCTGCCCATGGCACTGCTCGCACAGAGGCACAGAGACTGGGGCTGCTTGGTTGTCTTGTCCCCTCAAACTTCAAACGTATCTTAGGTGGTCCGTGCCGGGCGCATCCGGCAGCCCTGCTCCGAAAATGCGAACGTCTGCAGATAGCTCGCAGGCAGAAAGAGCTAGCCTGGAAAGCTGTTGCTCAGCCTCATCTGCCCATGGCACTGCTCGCACAGAGGCACAGAGACTGGGGCTGCTTGCTTGTCTTGTTCCCTCAAACTTCAAACGTAGCTTAGGTGGTCCGTGCCGGGCGCCTCCGGCAGCCCTGCTCCGAAAATGCGAACGTCTGCAGATAGCTCGCAGGCAGAAAGAGCTAGTCTGGAAAGCTGTTGCTCAGCCTCATCTGCCCATGGCACTGCTCGCACAGAGGCACAGAGACTGGGGCTGCTTGCTTGTCTTGTCCCCTCAAACTTCAAACGTAGCTTAGGTGGTCCGTGCCGGGCGCCTCCGGCAGCCCTGCTCCGAAAATGCAAACGTCTGCAGATAGCTCGCAGGCAGAAAGAGCTAGCCTGGAAAGCTGTTGCTCAGCCTCATCTGGCCATGGCACTGCTCGCACAGAGGCACAGAGACTGGGGCTGCTTGCTTGTCTTGTCCCCTCAAACTTCAAACGTAGCTTAGGTGGTCCGTGCCGGGCGCCTCCGGCAGCCCTGCTCCGAAAATGCGAACGTCTGCAGATAGCTCGCAGGCAGAAAGAGCTAGCCTGGAAAGCTGTTGCTCAGCCTCATCTGCCCATGGCACTGCTCGTACAGAGGCACAGAGACTGGGGCTGCTTGCTTGTCTTGTCCCCTCAAACTTCAAACGTAGCTTAGGTGGTCCATGCCGGGCGCCTCCGGCAGCCCTGCTCCGAAAATGCGAACGTCTGCAGATAGCTCGCAGGCAGAAAGAGCTAGCCTGGAAAGCTGTTGCTCAGCCTCATCTGCCCATGGCACTGCTCGCACAGAGGCACAGAGACTGGGGCTGCTTGCTTGTCTTGTCCCCTCAAACTTCAAACGTAGCTTAGGTGGTCTGTGCCGGGCGCCTCCGGCAGCCCTGCTCCGAAAATGCGAACGTCTGCAGATAGCTCGCAGGCAGAAAGAGCTAGCCTGGAAAGCTGTTGCTCAGCCTCATCTGCCCATGGCACTGCTCGCACAGAGGCACAGAGACTGGGGCTGCTTGCTTGTCTTGTCCCCTCAAACTTCAAACGTAGCTTAGGTGGTCCGTGCCGGGCGCCTCCGGCAGCCCTGCTCCGAAAATGCGAACGTCTGCAGATAGCTCGCAGGCAGAAAGAGCTAGCCTGGAAAGCTGTTGCTCAGCCTCATCTGCCCATGGCACTGCTCGTACAGAGGCACAGAGACTGGGGCTGCTTGCTTATCTTGTCCCCTCAAACTTCAAATGTAGCTTAGGTGGTCCATGCCGGGCGCCTCCGGCAGCCCTGCTCCGAAAATGCGAACGTCTGCAGATAGCTCGCAGGCAGAAAGAGCTAGCCTGGAAAGCTGTTGCTCAGCCTCATCTGCCCATGGCACTGCTCGCACAGAGGCACAGAGACTGGGGCTGCTTGCTTGTCTTGCCCCCTCAAACTTCAAACGTAGCTTAGGTGGTCTGTGCCGGGCGCCTCCGGCAGCCCTGCTCCGAAAATGCGAACGTCTGCAGATAGCTCGCAGGCAGAAAGAGCTAGCCTGGAAAGCTGTTGCTCAGCCTCATCTGCCCATGGCACTGCTCGCACAGAGGCACAGAGACTGGGGCTGCTTGCTTGTCTTGTCCCCTCAAACTTCAAACGTAGCTTAGGTGGTCCGTGCCGGGTGCCTCCGGCAGCCCTGCTCCGAAAACGCAAACGTCTGCAGATAGGTCGCAGGCAGAAAGAGCTAGCCTGGAAAGCTGTTGCTCAGCCTCATCTGCCCATGGCACTGCTCGCACAGAGGCACAGAGACTGGGGCTGCTTGGTTGTCTTGTCCCCTCAAACTTCAAACGTATCTTAGGTGGTCCGTGCCGGGCGCATCCGGCAGCCCTGCTCCAAAAATGCGAACGTCTGCAGATAGCTCGCAGGCAGAAAGAGCTAGCCTGGAAAGCTGTTGCTCAGCCTCATCTGCCCATGGCACTGCTCGCACAGAGGCACAGAGACTGGGGCTGCTTGCTTGTCTTGCCCCCTCAAACTTCAAACGTAGCTTAGGTGGTCCGTGCCGGGCGCCTCCGGCAGCCCTGCTCCAAAAATGCGAACGTCTGCAGATAGCTTGCAGGCAGAAAGAGCTAGCCTGGAAAGCTGTTGCTCAGCCTCATCTGCCCATGGCACTGCTCGCACAGAGGCACAGAGACTGGGGCTGCTTGCTTGTCTTGTCCCCTCAAACTTCAAACGTAGCTTAGGTGGTCCGTGCCGGGTGCCTCCGGCAGCCCTGCTCCGAAAATGCAAACGTCTGCAGATAGCTCGCAGGCAGAAAGAGCTAGCCTGGAAAGCTGTTGCTCAGCCTCATCTGCCCATGGCACTGCTCGCACAGAGGCACAGAGACTGGGGCTGCTTGCTTGTCTTGTCCCCTCAAACTTCAAACGTAGCTTAGGTGGTCCGTGCCGGGCGCCTCCGGCAGCCCTGCTCCGAAAATGCAAACGTCTGCAGATAGCTCGCAGGCAGAAAGAGCTAGCCTGGAAAGCTGTTGCTCAGCCTCATCTGCCCATGGCACTGCTCGCACAGAGGCACAGAGACTGGGGCTGCTTGCTTGTCTTGTCCCCTCAAACTTCAAACGTAGCTTAGGTGGTCTGTGCAGAGCGCCTCCGGCAGCCCTGCTCCGAAAATGCGAACGTCTGCAGATAGCTCGCAGGCAGAAAGAGCTAGCCTGGAAAGCTGTTCCTCAGCCTCATCTGCCCATGGCACTGCTCGCACAGAGGCACAGAGACTGGGGCTGCTTGCTTGTTTTGCCCTCTCAAACTTCAAACGTAGCTTAGGTGGTCCGTGCCGGGCGTCTCCGGCAGCCCTGCTCCGAAAATGCAAACGTCTGCAGATAGCTCGCAGGCAGAAAGAGCTAGCCTGGAAAGCTGTTGCTCAGCCTCATCTGCCCATGGCACTGCTCGCACAGAGGCACAGAGACTGGGGCTGCTTGCTTGTCTTGTCCCCTCAAACTTCAAACGTAGCTTAGGTGGTCCGTGCCGGGCGCCTCCGGCAGCCCTGCTCCGAAAATGCAAACGTCTGCAGATAGCTCGCAGGCAGAAAGAGCTAGCCTGGAAAGCTGTTGCTCAGCCTCATCTGCCCATGGCACTGCTCGCACAGAGGCACAGAGACTGGGGCTGCTTGCTTGTCTTGTCCCCTCAAACTTCAAACGTAGCTTAGGTGGTCCGTGCCGGGTGCCTCCGGCAGCCCTGCTCCGAAAATGCAAACGTCTGCAGATAGCTGGCAGGCAGAAAGAGCTAGCCTGGAAAGCTGTTGGTCAGCCTCATCTGCCCATGGCACTGCTCGCACAGAGGCACAGAGACTGGGGCTGCTTGCTTGTCTTGCCCCCTCAAACTTCAAACGTAGCTTAGGTGGTCTGTGCCGGGCGCCTCCGGCAGCCCTGCTCCGAAAATGCAAACGTCTGCAGATAGCTCGCAGGCAGAAAGAGCTAGCCTGGAAAGCTGTTGCTCAGCCTCATCTGCCCATGGCACTGCTCGCACAGAGGCACAGAGACTGGGGCTGCTTGCTTGTCTTGTCCCCTCAAACTTCAAACGTAGCTTAGGTGGTCCGTGCCGGGCGCCTCCGGCAGCCCTGATCCGAAAATGCAAGCGTCTGCAGATAGCTCGCAGGCAGAAAGAGCTAGCCTGGAAAGCTGTTGCTCAGCCTCATCTGCCCATGGCACTGCTCGCACAGAGGCACAGAGACTGGGGCTGCTTGCTTGTCTTGTCCCCTCAAACTTCAAACGTAGCTTAGGTGGTCTGTGCCGGGCGCCTCCGGCAGCCCTGCTCCGAAAATGCGAACGTCTGCAGATAGCTCACAGGCAGAAAGAGCTAGCCTGGAAAGCTGTTGCTCAGCCTCATCTGCCCATGGCACTGCTCGCACAGAGGCACAGAGACTGGGGCTGCTTGCTTGTCTTGTCCCCTCAAACTTCAAACGTAGCTTAGGTGGTCTGTGCCGGGCGTCTCCGGCAGCCCTGCTCCGAAAATGCAAACGTCTGCAGATAGCTCGCAGGCAGAAAGAGCTAGCCTGGAAAGCTGTTGCTCAGCCTCATCTGCCCATGGCACTGCTCGCACAGAGGCACATTGACTGGGGCTGCTTGCTTGTTTAGCCCCCTCAAACTTCAAACGTAGCTTAGGTGGTCCGTGCCGGACGTCTCCGGCAGCCCTGCTCCGAAAATGCGAATGTCTGCAGATAGCTCGCAGGCAGAAAGAGCTAGCCTGGAAAGCTGTTGCTCAGCCTCATCTGCCCATGGCACTGCTCGCACAGAGGCACAGAGACTGGGGCTGCTTGCTTGTCTTGCCCCCTCAAACTTCAAACGTATCTTAAGTGATCCGTGTAGGGCGCTTCCGGCAGCCCTGCTCCGAAAATGCAAGCGTCTGCAGATAGCTCGCAGGCAGAAAGAGCTAGCCTGGAAAGCTGTTGCTCAGCCTCATCTGCCCATGGCACTGCTCGCACAGAGGCACAGAGACTGGGGCTGCTTGCTTGTCTTGTCCCCTCAAACTTCAAACGTAGCTTAGGTGGTCTCTGCCGGGCGCCTCTGGCAGCCATGCTCCGAAAATGCAAACGTCTGCAGATAGCTCGCAGCCAGAAAGAGCTAGCCTGGAAAGCTGTTGCTCAGCCTCATCTGCCCATGGCACTGCTCGCACAGAGGCACACAGACTGGGGCTGCTTGGTTGTTTTGCCCCCTCAAACTTCAAACGTAGCTTAGGTGGTCCTTGCCGGGCGTCTCCGGCAGCCCTGCTCCGAAAATGCGAACGTCTGCAGATAGCTCGCAGGCAGAAAGAGCTAGCCTGGAAAGCTGTTGCTCAGCCTCATCTGCCCATGGCACTGCTCGCACAGAGGCACAGAGACTGGGGCTGCTTGCTTGTCTTGTCCCCTCAAACTTCAAACGTAGCTTAGGTGGTCTGTGCCGTGCGCCTCCGGCAGCTCTGCTCCTAAAATGCGAACGTCTGCAGATAGCTCGCAGGCAGAAAGAGCTAGCCTGGAAAGCTGTTGCTCAGCCTCATCTGCCCATGGCACTGCTCGCACAGAGGCACAGAGACTGGGGCTGCTTGCTTGTCTTGTCCCCTCAAACTTCAAACGTAGCTTAGGTGGTCCGTGCCGGGCGCCTCCGGCAGCCCTGCTCCGAAAATGCAAGCGTCTGCAGATAGCTCGCAGGCACAAAGAGCTAGCCTGGAAAGCTGTTGCTCAGCCTCATCTGCCCATGGCACTGCTCGCACAGAGGCACAGAGACTGGGGCTGCTTGCTTGTCTTGTCCCCTCAAACTTCAAATGTAGCTTAGGTGGTCCGTGCCGGGCGCCTCCGGCAGCCCTGCTCCGAAAATGCAAGCGTCTGCAGATAGCTCACAGGCAGAAAGAGCTAGCCTGGAAAGCTGTTGCTCAGCCTCATCTGCCCATGGCACTGCTCGCACAGAGGCACAGAGACTGGGGCTGCTTGCTTGTCTTGTCCCCTCAAACTTCAAACGTAGCTTAGGTGGTCTGTGCCGGGCGCATCCGGCAGCCCTGCTCCAAAAATGCAAACGTCTGCAGATAGCTCGCAGGCAGAAAGAGCTAGCCTGGAAAGCTGTTGCTCAGCCTCATCTGCCCATGGCACTGCTCGCACAGAGGCACAGAGACTGGGGCTGCTTGCTTGTCTTGTCCCCTCAAAAATCAAACGTAGCTAGGTGCTCCGTTCCTGGCGCATCTGGCAGGCCTGCTCCAAAAATGCGAACGTCTGCAGATAGCTCGCAGGCAGAAAGAGCTAGCCTGGAAAGCTGTTGCTCAGCCTCATCTGCCCATGGCACTGCTCGCACAGAGGCACAGAGACTGGGGCTGCTTGCTTGTCTTGCCCCCTCAAACTGCAAACGTAGCTTAGGTGGTCCGTGCCGGGCGCCTCCTGCAGCCCTGCTCCGAAAATGCGAACGTCTGCAGATAGCTCGCAGGCAGAAAGAGCTAGCCTGGAAAGCTGTTGCTCAGCCTCATCTGGCCATGGCACTGCTCGCACAGAGGCACAGAGACTGGGGCTGCTTGCTTGTCTTGTCCCCTCAAACTTCAAACGTAGCTTAGGTGGTCCGTGCCGGGTGCCTCCGGCAGCCCTGCTCCGAAAATGCGAACGTCTGCATATAGCTCGCAGGCAGAAAGAGCTAGCCTGGAAAGCTGTTGCTCAGCCTCATCTGCCCATGGCACTGCTCGCACAGAGGCACAGAGACTGGGGCTGCTTGCTTGTTTTGCCCCCTCAAACTTCAAACGTAGCTTAGGTGGTCTGTGCCGGGCGCCTCCGGCAGCCCTGCTCCAAAAATGCGAACGTCTGCAGATAGCTCGCAGGCAGAAAGAGGTAGCCTGGAAAGCTGTTGCTCAGCCTCATCTGCCCATGGCACTGCTCGCACAGAGGCACATTGACTTTGGCTGCTTGCTTGTCTTGTCCCCTCAAACTTCAAATGTACCTTAGGTGGTCCGTGCCGGGCGCCTCCGGCAGCCCTGATCCGAAAATGCAAACGTCTGCAGATAGCTCGCAGGCAGAAAGAGCTAGCCTGGAAAGCTGTTGCTCAGCCTCATCTGCCCATGGCACTGCTCGCACAGAGGCACAGAGACTGGGGCTGCTTGCTTGTCTTGCCCCCTCAAACTTCAAACGTATCTTAGGTGATCCGTTCCGGGCGCTTCCGGCAGCCCTGCTCCGAAAATGCGAACGTCTGCAGATAGCTCGCAGCCAGAAAGAGCTAGTCTGGAAAGCTGTTGCTCAGCCTCATCTGCCCATGGCACTGCTCGCACAGAGGCACAGAGACTGGGGCTGCTTGCTTGTCTTGTCCCCTCAAACTTCAAACGTAGCTTAGGTGGTCCGTGCCGGGCGCCTCCGGCAGCCCTGCTCTGAAAATGGAAACGTCTGCAGATAGCTCGCAGGCAGAAAGAGCTAGCCTGGAAAGCTGTTGCTCAGCCTCATCTGCCCATGGCACTGCTCGCACAGAGGCACAGAGACTGGGGCTGCTTGCTTGTCTTGTCCTCTCAAACTTCAAATGTAGCTTAGGTGGTCCGTGCCGGGCGCCTCCGGCAGCCCTGCTCCGAAAATGCGAACGTCTGCAGATAGCTCGCAGGCAGAAAGAGCTAGCCTGGAAAGCTGTTGCTCAGCCTCATCTGCCCATGGCACTGCTCGCACAGAGGCACAGAGACTGGGGCTGCTTGCTTGTCTTGCCCCCTCAAACTTCAAACGTAGCTTAGGTGGTCTGTGCCGGGCGCCTCCGGCAGCCCTGCTCCGAAAATGCAAACGTCTGCAGATAGCTCGCAGGCAGAAAGAGCTAGCCTGGAAAGCTGTTGCTCAGCCTCATCTGCCCATGGCACTGCTCGCACAGAGGCACAGAGACTGGGGCTGCTTGCTTGTCTTGTCCCCTCAAACTTCAAACGTAGCTTAGGTGGTCCGTGCCGGGCGCCTCCGGCAGCCCTGCTCCGAAAATGCAAACGTCTGCAGATAGCTCGCAGGCAGAAAGAGCTAGCCTGGAAAGCTGTTGCTCAGCCTCATCTGCCCATGGCACTGCTCGCACAGAGGCACAGAGACTGGGGCTGCTTGCTTGTTTTGCCCCCTCAAACTTCAAACGTATCTTAGGTGGTCCGTGCCGGGCGCCTCCGGCAGCCCTGCTCCGAAAATGCGAACGTCTGCAGATAGCTCGCAGCCAGAAAGAGCTAGCCTGGAAAGCTGTTGCTCAGCCTCATCTGCCCATGGCACTGCTCGCACAGAGGCACAGAGACTGGGGCTGCTTGCTTGTCTTGTCCCCTCAAACTTCAAACGTAGCTTAGGTGGTCTGTGCCGGGCGCCTCTGGCAGCCCTGCTCCGAAAATGCAAACGTCTGCAGATAGCTCGCAGGCAGAAAGAGCTAGCCTGGAAAGCTGTTGCTCAGCCTCATCTGCCCATGGCACTGCTCGCACAGAGGCACAGAGACTGGGGCTGCTTGCTTGTTTTGCCCTCTCAAACTTCAAACGTAGCTTAGGTGGTCCGTGCCGGGCGTCTCCGGCAGCCCTGCTCCGAAAATGCAAACGTCTGCAGATAGCTCGCAGGCAGAAAGAGGTAGCCTGGAAAGCTGTTGCTCAGCCTCATCTGCCCATGGCACTGCTCGCACAGAGGCACATTGACTTGGGCTGCTTGCTTGTCTTGTCCCCTCAAACTTCAAACGTAGCTTAGGTGGTCTGTGCCGAGCGCCTCCGGCAGCCCTGCTCCGAAAATGCAAACGTCTGCAGATAGCTCGCAGGCAGAAAGAGCTAGCCTGGAAAGCTGTTGCTCAGCCTCATCTGCCCATGGCACTGCTCGCACAGAGGCACAGAGACTGGGGCTGCTTGCTTGTCTTGTCCCCTCAAACTTCAAACGTAGCTTAGGTGGTCTGTGCCGGGCGCCTCCGGCAGCCCTGCTCCAAAAATGCGAACGTCTGCAGATAGCTCGCAGGCAGAAAGAGCTAGCCTGGAAAGCTGTTGCTCAGCCTCATCTGCCCATGGCACTGCTCGCACAGAGGCACAGAGACTGGGGCTGCTTGCTTGTTTTGCCCCCTCAAACTTCAAACGTAGCTTAGGTGGTCCGTGCCGGGCGCCTCGGGCAGCCCTGCTCCGAAAATGCAAACGTCTGCAGATAGCTCACAGGCAGAAAGAGCTAGCCTGGAAAGCTGTTGCTCAGCCTCATCTGCCCATGGCACTGCTCGCACAGAGGCACAGAGACTGGGGCTGCTTGCTTGTCTTGTCCCCTCAATCTTGAAAAATAGCTTAGGTGGTCCGTGCCGGGCGCCTCCGGCAGCCCTGCTCCAAAAATGCGAACGTCTGCAGATAGCTCGCAGGCAGAAAGAGCTAGCCTGGAAAGCTGTTGCTCAGCCTCATCTGCCCATGGCACTGCTCGCACAGAGGCACAGAGACTGGGGCTGCTTGCTTGTCTTGTCCCCTCAAACTTCAAACGTAGCTTAGGTGGTCTGTGCCGGGCGCCTCCGGCAGCCCTGCTCCGAAAATGCAAACGTCTGCAGATAGCTCGCAGGCAGAAAGAGCTAGCCTGGAAAGCTGTTGCTCAGCCTCATCTGCCCATGGCACTGCTCGCACAGAGGCACAGAGACTGGGGCTGCTTGCTTGTCTTGTCCTCTCAAACTTCAAATGTAGCTTAGGTGGTCTGTGCCGGGCGCCTCCGGCAGCCCTGCTCCGAAAATGCAAACGTCTGCAGATAGCTCGCAGGCAGAAAGAGCTAGCCTGGAAAGCTGTTGGTCAGCCTCATCTGCCCATGGCACTGCTCGCACAGAGGCACAGAGACTGGGGCTGCTTGCTTGTCTTGTCCCCTCAAACTTCAAACGTAGCTTAGGTCGTCCGTGCCGGGCGCCTCTGGCAGCCCTGCTCCGAAAATGCAAACGTCTGCAGATAGCTCGCAGGCAGAAAGAGCTAGCCTGGAAAGCTGTTGCTCAGCCTCATCTGCCCATGGCACTGCTCGCACAGAGGCACAGAGACTGGGGCTGCTTGCTTGTCTTGTCCCCTCAAACTTCAAACGTAGCTTAGGTGGTCTGTGCCGGGCGCCTCCGGCAGCCCTGCTCCGAAAATGCAAACGTCTGCAGATAGCTCGCAGGCAGAAAGAGCTAGCCTGGAAAGCTGTTGCTCAGCCTCATCTGCCCATGGCACTGCTCGCACAGAGGCACAGAGACTGAGGCTGCTTGCTTGTCTTGCCCCCTCAAACTTCAAACGTAGCTTAGGTGGTCAGTGCCGGGCGCCTCGGGCAGCCCTGCTCCGAAAATGCGAATGTCTGCAGATAGCTCGCAGCCAGAAAGAGCTAGCCTGGAAAGCTGTTGCTCAGCCTCATCTGCCCATGGCAATGCTCGCACAGAGGCACAGAGACTGGGGCTGCTTGCTTGTCTTGTCCCCTCAAACTTCAAATGTAGCTTAGGTGGTCTGTGCCGGGCGCCTCCGGCAGCCCTGCTCCGAAAATCCCAACGTCTGCAGATAGCTCGCAGGCAGAAAGAGCTAGCCTGGAAAGCTGTTGCTCAGCCTCATCTGCCCATGGCACTGCTCGCACAGAGGCACAGAGACTGGGGCTGCTTGCTTGTCTTGTCCCCTCAAACTTCAAACGTAGCTTAGGTGGTCTCTGCCGGGCGCCTCCGGCAGCCCTGCTCCGAAAATGCAAACGTCTGCAGATAGCTCGCAGCCAGAAAGAGCTAGCCTGGAAAGCTGTTGCTCAGCCTCATCTGCCCATGGCACTGCTCGCACAGAGGCACAGAGACTGGGGCTGCTTGGTTGTTTTGCACCCTCAAACTTCAAACGTAGCTTAGGTGGTCCATGCCGGGCGTCTCCGGCAGCCCTGCTCCGAAAATGCGAACGTCTGCAGATAGCTCGCAGGCAGAAAGAGCTAGCCTGGAAAGCTGTTGGTCAGCCTCATCTGCCCATGGCACTGCTCGCACAGAGGCACAGAGACTGGGGCTGCTTGCTTGTCTTGTCCCCTCAAACTTCAAACGTAGCTTAGGTGGTCTGTGCCGTGCGCCTCCGGCAGCTCTGCTCCTAAAATGCGAACGTCTGCAGATAGCTCGCAGGCAGAAAGAGCTAGCCTGGAAAGCTGTTGCTCAGCCTCATCTGCCCATGGCACTGCTCGCACAGAGGCACAGAGACTGGGGCTGCTTGCTTGTCTTGTCCCCTCAAACTTCAAACGTAGCTTAGGTGGTCCGTGCCGGGCGCCTCCGGCAGCCCTGCTCCGAAAATGCAAGCGTCTGCAGATAGCTCGCAGGCACAAAGAGCTAGCCTGGAAAGCTGTTGCTCAGCCTCATCTGCCCATGGCACTGCTCGCACAGAGGCACAGAGACTGGGGCTGCTTGCTTGTCTTGTCCCCTCAAACTTCAAACGTAGCTTAGGTGGTCCGTGCCGGGCGCCTCCGGCAGCCCTGCTCCGAAAATGCAAGCGTCTGCAGATAGCTCGCAGGCAGAAAGAGCTAGCCTGGAAAGCTGTTGCTCAGCCTCATCTGCCCATGGCACTGCTCGCACAGAGGCACAGAGACTGGGGCTGCTTGCTTGTCTTGTCCCCTCAAACTTCAAACGTAGCTTAGGTGGCCTGTGCCGGGCGCATCCGGCAGCCCTGCTCCAAAAATGCAAACGTCTGCAGATAGCTCGCAGGCAGAAAGAGCTAGCCTGGAAAGCTGTTGCTCAGCCTCATCTGCCCATGGCACTGCTCGCACAGAGGCACAGAGACTGGGGCTGCTTGCTTGTCTTGTCCCCTCAAAAATCAAACGTAGCTAGGTGGTCCGTTCCTGGCGCATCTGGCAGGCCTGCTCCGAAAATGCGAACGTCTGCAGATAGCTCGCAGGCAGAAAGAGCTAGCCTGGAAAGCTGTTGCTCAGCCTCATCTGCCCATGGCACTGCTCGCACAGAGGCACAGAGACTGGGGCTGCTTGCTTGTCTTGCCCCCTCAAACTGCAAACGTAGCTTAGGTGGTCCGTACCGGGCGCCTCCTGCAGCCCTGCTCCGAAAATGCGAACGTCTGCAGATAGCTCGCAGGCCGAAAGAGCTAGCCTGGAAAGCTGTTGCTCAGCCTCATCTGGCCATGGCACTGCTCGCACAGAGGCACAGAGACTGGGGCTGCTTGCTTGTCTTGTCCCCTCAAACTTCAAACGTAGCTTAGGTGGTCCGTGCCGGGCGCCTCCGGCAGCCCTGCTCCGAAAATGCGAACGTCTGCATATAGCTCGCAGGCAGAAAGAGCTAGCCTGGAAAGCTGTTGCTCAGCCTCATCTGCCCATGGCACTGCTCGCACAGAGGCACAGAGACTGGGGCTGCTTGCTTGTTTTGCCCCCTCAAACTTCAAACGTAGCTTAGGTGGTCTGTGCCGGGCGCCTCCGGCAGCCCTGCTCCAAAAATGCGAACGTCTGCAGATAGCTCGCAGGCAGAAAGAGGTAGCCTGGAAAGCTGTTGCTCAGCCTCATCTGCCCATGGCACTGCTCGCACAGAGGCACATTGACTTGGGCTGCTTGCTTGTCTTGTCCCCTCAAACTTCAAATGTAGCTTAGGTGGTCCGTGCCGGGCGCCTCCGGCAGCCCTGATCCGAAAATGCAAACGTCTGCAGATAGCTCGCAGGCAGAAAGAGCTAGCCTGGAAAGCTGTTGCTCAGCCTCATCTGCCCATGGCACTGCTCACACAGAGGCACAGAGACTGGGGCTGCTTGCTTGTCTTGCCCCCTCAAACTTCAAACGTATCTTAGGTGATCCGTGCCGGGCGCTTCCGGCAGCCCTGCTCCGAAAATGCGAACGTCTGCAGATAGCTCGCAGCCAGAAAGAGCTAGCCTGGAAAGCTGTTGCTCAGCCTCATCTGCCCATGGCACTGCTCGCACAGAGGCACAGAGACTGGGGCTGCTTGCTTGTCTTGTCCCCTCAAACTTCAAACGTAGCTTAGGTGGTCCGTGCCGGGCGCCTCCGGCAGTCCTGCTCTGAAAATGCAAACGTCTGCAGATAGCTCGCAGGCAGAAAGAGCTAGCCTGGAAAGCTGTTGCTCAGCCTCATCTGCCCATGGCACTGCTCGCACAGAGGCACAGAGACTGGGGCTGCTTGCTTGTCTTGTCCTCTCAAACTTCAAATGTAGCTTAGGTGGTCCGTGCCGGGCGCCTCCGGCAGCCCTGCTCCGAAAATGCGAACGTCTGCAGATAGCTCGCAGGCAGAAAGAGCTAGCCTGGAAAGCTGTTGGTCAGCCTCATCTGCCCATGGCACTGCTCGCACAGAGGCACAGAGACTGGGGCTGCTTGCTTGTCTTGTCCCCTCAAACTTCAAACGTAGCTTAGGTGGTCTGTGCCGGGCGCCTCCGGCAGCCCTGCTCCGAAAATGCAAACGTCTGCAGATAGCTCGCAGGCAGAAAGAGCTAGCCTGGAAAGCTGTTGCTCAGCCTCATCTGCCCATGGCACTGCTCGCACAGAGGCACAGAGACTGGGGCTGCTTGCTTGTCTTGTCCCCTCAAACTTCAAACGTAGCTTAGGTGGTCCGTGCCGGGCGCCTCCGGCAGCCCTGCTCCGAAAATGCAAACGTCTGCAGATAGCTCGCAGGCAGAAAGAGCTAGCCTGGAAAGCTGTTGCTCAGCCTCATCTGCCCATGGCACTGCTCGCACAGAGGCACAGAGACTGGGGCTGCTTGCTTGTTTTGCCCCCTCAAACTTCAAACGTATCTTAGGTGGTCCGTGCCGGCGCCTCCGGCAGCCCTGCTCTGAAAATGCGAACGTCTGCAGATAGCTCGCAGCCAGAAAGAGCTAGCCTGGAAAGCTGTTGCTCAGCCTCATCTGCCCATGGCACTGCTCGCACAGAGGCACAGAGACTGGGGCTGCTTGCTTGTCTTGTCCCCTCAAACTTCAAACGTAGCTTAGGTGGTCTGTACCGGGCGCCTCTGGCAGCCCTGCTCCGAAAATGCAAACGTCTGCAGATAGCTCGCAGGCAGAAAGAGCTAGCCTGGAAAGCTGTTGCTCAGCCTCATCTGCCCATGGCACTGCTCGCACAGAGGCACAGAGACTGGGGCTGCTTGCTTGTTTTGCCCTCTCAAACTTCAAACGTAGCTTAGGTGGTCCGTGCCGGGCGTCTCCGGCAGCCCTGCTCCGAAAATGCAAACGTCTGCAGATAGCTCGCAGGCAGAAAGAGCTAGCCTGGAAAGCTGTTGCTCAGCCTCATCTGCCCATGGCACTGCTCGCACAGAGGCACATTGACTTGGGCTGCTTGCTTGTCTTGTCCCCTCAAACTTCAAACGTAGCTTAGGTGGTCTGTGCCGAGCGCCTCCGGCAGCCCTGCTCCGAAAATGCGAACGTCTGCAGATAGCTCGCAGGCAGAAAGAGCTAGCCTGGAAAGCTGTTGCTCAGCCTCATCTGCCCATGGCACTGCTCGCACAGAGGCACAGAGACTGGGGCTGCTTGCTTGTCTTGTCCCCTCAAACTTCAAACGTAGCTTAGGTGGTCTGTGCCGGTCGCCTCCGGCAGCCCTGCTCCGAAAATGCAAACGTCTGCAGATAGCTCGCAGGCAGAAAGAGCTAGCCTGGAAAGCTGTTGCTCAGCCTCATCTGCCCATGGCACTGCTCGCACAGAGGCACATTGACTGGGGCTGCTTGCATGTTTAGCCCCCTCATATTTCAAACGTAGCTTAGGTGGTCCGTGCCGGGCGCCTCCGGCAGCCCTGCTCCGAAAATGCAAACGTCTGCAGATAGCTCGCAGGCAGAAAGAGCTAGCCTGGAAAGCTGTTGCTCAGCCTCATCTGCCCATGGCACTGCTCGCACAGAGGCACATTGACTGGGGCTGCTTGCATGTTTAGCCCCCTCATATTTCAAACGTAGCTTAGGTGGTCTGTGCCGTGCGCCTTCAGCAGCCCTGCTCCAAAAATGCGAACGTCTGCAGATAGCTCGCAGGGAGAAAGAGCTAGCATGGAAAGTTGTTGCTCAGCCTCATCTGCCCATGGCACTGCTCGCACAGAGGCACAGAGACTGGGGCTGCTTGCTTGTTTTGCCCCCTCAAACTTCAAACGTAGCTTAGGTGGTCCGTGCCGTGCGCCTTCGGCAGCCCTGCTCCGAAAATGCAAACGTCTGCAGATAGCTCGCAGGCAGAAAGAGCTAGCCTGGAAAGCTGTTGCTCAGCCTCATCTGCCCATGGCACTGCTCGCACAGAGGCACAGAGACTGGGGCTGCTTGCTTGTCTTGTCCGCTCAATCTTGAAAAATAGCTTAGGTGGTCCGTGCCGGGCGCCTCCGGCAGCCCTGCTCCAAAAATGCAAACGTCTGCAGATAGCTCGCAGGCAGAAAGAGCTAGCCTGGAAAACTGTTGCTCAGCCTCATCTGGCCATGGCACTGCTCGCACAGAGGCACAGAGACTGGGGCTGCTTGCTTGTCTTGTCCCCTCAAACTTCAAATGTAGCTTAGGTGGTCCGTGCCGGGCGCCTCCGGCAGCCCTGCTCCAAAAATGCAAACGTCTGCAGATAGCTCGCAGGCAGAAAGAGCTAGCCTGGAAAGCTGTTGCTCAGCCTCATCTGCCCATGGCACTGCTCGCACAGAGGCACAGAGACTGGGGCTGCTTGCTTGTCTTGTCCCCTCAAACTTCAAACGTAGCTTAGGTGGTCCGTGCCGGGCGCATCCGGCAGCCCTGCTCCGAAAATGCGAACGTCTGCAGATAGCTCTCAGGCAGAAAGAGCTAGCCTGGAAAGCTGTTGGTCAGCCTCATCTGCCCATGGCACTGCTCGCACAGAGGCACAGAGACTGGGGCTGCTTGCTTGTCTTGCCCCCTCAAACTTCAAACGTAGCTTAGGTCGTCCGTGCCGGGCGCCTCCGGCAGCCCTGCTCCGAAAATGCAAACGTCTGCAGATAGCTCGCAGGCAGAAAGAGCTATCCTGGAAAGCTGTTGCTCAGCCTCATCTGCCCATGGCACTGCTCGCACAGAGGCACAGAGACTGGGGCTGCTTGCTTGTCTTGTCCCCTCAAACTTCAAACGTAGCTTAGGTGGTCTGTGCCGGGCGCCTCCGGCAGCCCTGCTCCAAAAATGCGAACGTCTGCAGATAGCTCGCAGGCAGAAAGAGCTAGCCTGGAAAGCTGTTGCTCAGCCTCATCTGCCCATGGCACTGCTCGCACAGAGGCACAGAGACTGGGGCTGCTTGCTTGTTTTGCCCCCTCAAACTTCAAACGTAGCTTAGGTGGTCCGTGCCGGGCGCCTACGGCAGCCCTGCTCCGAAAATGCAAACGTCTGCAGATAGCTCACAGGCAGAAAGAGCTAGCCTGGAAAGCTGTTGCTCAGCCTCATCTGCCCATGGCACTGCTCGCACAGAGGCACAGAGACTGGGGCTGCTTGCTTGTCTTGTCCCCTCAATCTTGAAAAATAGCTTAGGTGGTCCGTGCCGGGCGCCTCCGGCAGCCCTGCTCCAAAAATGCGAACGTCTGCAGATAGCTCGCAGGCAGAAAGAGCTAGCCTGGAAAGCTGTTGCTCAGCCTCATCTGCCCATGGCACTGCTCGCACAGAGGCACAGAGACTGGGGCTGCTTGCTTGTCTTGTCCCCTCAAACTTCAAACGTAGCTTAGGTGGTCTGTGCCATGCGCCTCCGGCAGCCCTGCTCCGAAAATGCAAACGTCTGCAGATAGCTCGCAGGCAGAAAGAGCTAGCCTGGAAAGCTGTTGCTCAGCCTCATCTGCCCATGGCACTGCTCGCACAGAGGCACAGAGACTGGGGCTGCTTGCTTGTCTTGTCCCCTCAAACTTCAAATGTAGCTTAGGTGGTCTGTGCCGGGCGCCTCCGGCAGCCCTGCTCCAAAAATGCAAACGTCTGCAGATAGCTCGCAGGCAGAAAGAGCTAGCCTGGAAAGCTGTTGCTCAGCCTCATCTGCCCATGGCACTGCTCGCACAGAGGCACAGAGACTGGGGCTGCTTGCTTGTCTTGTCCTCTCAAACTTCAAATGTAGCTTAGGTGGTCTGTGCCGGGCGCCTCCGGCAGCCCTGCTCCGAAAATGCAAACGTCTGCAGATAGCTCGCAGGCAGAAAGAGCTAGCCTGGAAAGCTGTTGGTCAGCCTCATCTGCCCATGGCACTGCTCGCACAGAGGCACAGAGACTGGGGCTGCTTGCTTGTCTTGTCCCCTCAAACTTCAAACGTAGCTTAGGTGGTCCGTGCCGGGCGCCTCTGGCAGCCCTGCTCCGAAAATGCAAACGTCTGCAGATAGCTCGCAGGCAGAAAGAGCTAGCCTGGAAAGCTGTTGCTCAGCCTCATCTGCCCATGGCACTGCTCGCACAGAGGCACAGAGACTGGGGCTGCTTGCTTGTCTTGTCCCCTCAAACTTCAAACGTAGCTTAGGTGGTCTGTGCCGGGCGCCTCCGGCAGCCCTGCTCCGAAAATGCAAACGTCTGCAGATAGCTCGCAGGCAGAAAGAGCTAGCCTGGAAAGCTGTTGCTCAGCCTCATCTGCCCATGGCACTGCTCGCACAGAGGCACAGAGACTGAGGCTGCTTGCTTGTCTTGCCCCCTCAAACTTCAAACGTAGCTTAGGTGGTCAGTGCCGGGCGCCTCGGGCAGCCCTGCTCCGAAAATGCGAATGTCTGCAGATAGCTCGCAGCCAGAAAGAGCTAGCCTGGAAAGCTGTTGCTCAGCCTCATCTGCCCATGGCAATGCTCGCACAGAGGCACAGAGACTGGGGCTGCTTGCTTGTCTTGTCCCCTCAAACTTCAAATGTAGCTTAGGTGGTCTGTGCCGGGCGCCTCCGGCAGCCCTGCTCCGAAAATGCAAACGTCTGCAGATAGCTCGCAGGCAGAAAGAGCTAGCCTGGAAAGCTGTTGCTCAGCCTCATCTGCCCATGGCACTGCTCGCACAGAGGCACAGAGACTGGGGCTGCTTGCTTGTCTTGTCCCCTCAAACTTCAAACGTAGCTTAGGTGGTCCGTGCCGGGCGCCTCCGGCAGCCCTGCTCCGAAAATGCAAACGTCTGCAGATCGGTGGCAGGCAGAAAGAGCTAGCCTGGAAAGCTGTTGCTCAGCCTCATCTGCCCATGGCACTGCTCGCACAGAGGCACAGAGACTGGGGCTGCTTGCTTGTCTTGTCCCCTCAAACTTCAAACGTAGCTTAGGTGGTCTGTGCCGGGCGCCTACGGCAGCCATGCTCCAAAAATGCGAACGTCTGCAGATAGCTCGCAGGCAGAAAGAGCTAGCCTGGAAAGCTGTTGCTCAGCCTCATCTGCCCATGGCACTGCTCGCACAGAGGCACAGAGACTGGGGCTGCTTGCTTGTCTTGCCCCCTCAAACTTCAAACGTAGCTTATGTCGTCCGTGCCGGGCGCCTCCGGCAGCCCGGCTCCGAAAATGCAAACGTCTGCAGATAGCTCGCAGGCAGAAAAAGCTAGCCTGGAAAGCTGTTGCTCAGCCTCATCTGCCCATGGCACTGCTCGCACAGAGGCACAGAGACTGGGGCTGCTTGCTTGTCTTGTCCCCTCAAACTTCAAATGTAGCTTAGGTGGTCTGTGCCGGGCGCCTCCGGCAGCCCTGCTCCGAAAATGCCAACGTCTGCAGATAGCTCGCAGGCAGAAAGAGCTAGCCTGGAAAGCTGTTGCTCAGCCTCATCTGCCCATGGCACTGCTCGCACAGAGGCACAGAGACTGGGGCTGCTTGCTTGTCTTGTCCCCTCAAACTTCAAACGTAGCTTAGGTGGTCCGTGCCGGGCGCCTCCGGCAGCCCTGCTCCGAAAATGCAAACGTCTGCAGATAGCTCGCAGGCAGAAAGAGCTAGCCTGGAAAGCTGTTGCTCAGCCTCATCTGCCCATGGCACTGCTCGCACAGAGGCACAGAGACTGGGGCTGCTTGCTTGTCTTGTCCCCTCAAACTTCAAACGTAGCTTTGGTGGTCTGTGCCGGGCGCCTACGGCAGCCCTGCTCCAAAAATGCGAACGTCTGCAGATAGCTCGCAGGCAGAAAGAGCTAGCCTGGAAAGCTGTTGCTCAGCCTCATCTGCCCATGGCACTGCTCGCACAGAGGCACAGAGACTGGGGCTGCTTGCTTGTCTTGCCCCCTCAAACTTCAAACGTAGCTTAGGTCGTCCGTGCCGGGCGCCTCCGGCAGCCCGGCTCCGAAAATGCAAACGTCTGCAGATAGCTCGCAGGCAGAAAGAGCTAGCCTGGAAAGCTGTTGCTCAGCCTCATCTGCCCATGGCACTGCTCGCGCAGAGGCACAGAGACTGGGGCTGCTTGCTTGTCTTGTCCCCTCAAACTTCAAACGTAGCTTAGGTGGTCTGTGCCGGGCGCCTCCGGCAGCCCTGCTCCAAAAATGCGAACGTCTGCAGATAGCTCGCAGGCAGAAAGAGCTAGCCTGGAAAGCTGTTGCTCAGCCTCATCTGCCCATGGCACTGCTGGCACAGAGGCACAGAGACTGGGGCTGCTTGCTTGTCTTGCCCCCTCAAACTTCAAACGTAGCTTAGGTGGTCAGTGCCGGGCGCATCCGGCAGCCCTGCTCCGAAAATGCGAACGTCTGCAGATAGCTCGCAGGCAGAAAGAGCTAGCCTGGAAAGCTGTTGGTCAGCCTCATCTGCCCATGGCACTGCTCGCACAGAGGCACAGAGACTGGGGCTGCTTGCTTGTCTTGTCCCCTCAAACTTCAAATGTAGCTTAGGTGGTCTGTGCCGGGCGCCTCCGGCAGCCCTGCTCCGAAAATGCAAACGTCTGCAGATAGCTCGCAGGCAGAAAGAGCTAGCCTGGAAAGCTGTTGCTCAGCCTCATCTGCCCATGGCACTGCTCGCACAGAGGCACAGAGACTGGGGCTGCTTGGTTGTTTTGCCCCCTCAAACTTCAAACGTAGCTTAGTTGGTCTGTGCCGGGCGCCTCCGGCAGCCCTGCTCCGAAAATGCAAACGTCTGCAGATAGCTCGCAGCCAGAAAGAGCTAGCCTGGAAAGCTGTTGCTCAGCCTCATCTGCCCATGGCACTGCTCGCACAGAGGCACAGAGACTGGGGCTGCTTGCTTGTCTTGTCCCCTCAACCTTCAAACGTAGCTTAGGTGGTCCGTGCCGGGCGCATCCAGCAGCCCTGCTCCGAAAATGCGAACGTCTGCAGATAGCTCGCAGGCAGAAAGAGCTAGCCTGGAAAGCTGTTGCTCAGCCTCATCTGCCCATGGCACTGCTCGCACAGAGGCACAGAGACTGAGGCTGCTTGCTTGTCTTGTCCCCTCACACTTCAAATGTAGCTTAGGTGGTCCGTGCCGGGCGCATCCGGAAGCCCTGCTCCGAAAATGCGAACGTCTGCAGATAGCTTGCAGCCAGAAAGAGCTAGCCTGGAAAGCTGTTGCTCAGCCTCATCTGCCCATGGCACTGCTCGCACAGAGGCACAGAGACTGGGGCTGCTTGCTTGTCTTGTCCTCTGAAACTTCAAATGTAGCTTAGGTGGTCCGTGCCGTGCGCCTCCGGCAGCCCTGCTCCGAAAATGCAAACGTCTGCAGATAGCTCGCAGGCAGAAAGAGCTAGCCTGGAAAGCTGTTGGTCAGCCTCATCTGCCCATGGCACTGCTCGCACAGAGGCACAGAGACTGGGGCTGCTTGCTTCTCTTGTCCCCTCAAACTTCAAACGTAGCTTAGGTGGTCCGTGCCGTGCGCCTCCGGCAGCCCTGCTCCGAAAATGCAAACGTCTGCAGATAGCTCGCAGGCAGAAAGAGCTAGCCTGGAAAGCTGTTGCTCAGCCTCATCTGCCCATGGCACTGCTCGCACAGAGGCACAGAGACTGGGGCTGCTTGCTTGTTTTGCCCCCTCAAACTTCAAACGTAGCTTAGGTGGTGCTTGCCGGGCACCTTCGGCAGCCCTGCTCCGAAAATGCAAACGTCTGCAGATAGCTCGCAGGCAGAAAGAGCTAGCCTGGAAAGCTGTTGCTCAGCCTCATCTGCCCATGGCACTGCTCGCACAGAGGCACAGAGACTGGGGCTGCTTGCTTGTCTTGTCCCCTCAAACTTCAAACGTAGCTTAGGTGGTCCGTGCCGGGCGCCTCCGGCAGCCCTGCTCCGAAAATGCAAACGTCTGCAGATAGCTCGCAGGCAGAAAGAGCTAGCCTGGAAAGCTGTTGCTCAGCCTCATCTGCCCATGGCACTGCTCGCACAGAGGCACAGAGACTGGGGCTGCTTGCTTGTTTTGCCCCCTCAAACTTCAAACGTATCTTAGGTGGTCCGTGCCGGGCGCCTCCGGCAGCCCTGCTCCAATAATGCGAACGTCTGCAGATAGCTCGCAGGCAGAAAGAGCTAGCCTGGAAAGCTGTTGCTCAGCCTCATCTGCCCATGGCAATGCTCGCACAGAGGCACAGAGACTGGGGCTGCTTGCTTGTCTTGCCCCCTCAAACTTCAAACGTAACTTCGGTGGTCCGTGCCGGGCGCCTCCGGCAGCCCTGCTCTGAAAATGCAAACGTCTGCAGATAGCTCGCAGGCAGAAAGAGCTAGCCTGGAAAGCTGTTGCTCAGCCTCATCTGCCCATGGCACTGCTCGCACAGAGGCACAGAGACTGGGGCTGCTTGCTTGTCTTGTCCCCTCAAACTTCAAATGTAGCTTAGGTGGTCTGTGCCGGGCGCCTCCGGCAGCCCTGCTCCGAAAATGCCAACGTCTGCAGATAGCTCGCAGGCAGAAAGAGCTAGCCTGGAAAGCTGTTGCTCAGCCTCATCTGCCCATGGCACTGCTCGCACAGAGGCACAGAGACTGGGGCTGCTTGCTTGTCTTGTCCCCTCAAACTTCAAACGTAGCTTAGGTGGTCCGTGCCGGGCGCCTCCGGCAGCCCTGCTCCGAAAATGCAAACGTCTGCAGATAGCTCGCAGGCAGAAAGAGCTAGCCTGGAAAGCTGTTGCTCAGCCTCATCTGCCCATGGCACTGCTCACACAGAGGCACAGAGACTGGGGCTGCTTGCTTGTCTTGTCCCCTCAAACTTCAAACGTAGCTTTGGTGCTCTGTGCCGGGCGCCTACGGCAGCCCTGCTCCAAAAATGCGAACGTCTGCAGATAGCTCGCAGGCAGAAAGAGCTAGCCTGGAAAGCTGTTGCTCAGCCTCATCTGCCCATGGCACTGCTCGCACAGAGGCACAGAGACTGGGGCTGCTTGCTTGTCTTGCCCCCTCAAACTTCAAACGTAGCTTAGGTCGTCCGTGCCGGGCGCCTCCGGCAGCCCGGCTCCGAAAATGCAAACGTCTGCAGATAGCTCGCAGGCAGAAAGAGCTAGCCTGGAAAGCTGTTGCTCAGCCTCATCTGCCCATGGCACTGCTCGCACAGAGGCACAGAGACTGGGGCTGCTTGCTTGTCTTGTCCCCTCAAACTTCAAACGTAGCTTAGGTGGTCTGTGCCGGGCGCCTCCGGCAGCCCTGCTCCAAAAATGCGAACGTCTGCAGATAGCTCGCAGGCAGAAAGAGCTAGCCTGGAAAGCTGTTGCTCAGCCTCATCTGCCCATGGCACTGCTGGCACAGAGGCACAGAGACTGGGGCTGCTTGCTTGTCTTGCCCCCTCAAACTTCAAACGTAGCTTAGGTGGTCAGTGCCGGGCGCATCCGGCAGCCCTGCTCCGAAAATGCGAACGTCTGCAGATAGCTCGCAGGCAGAAAGAGCTAGCCTGGAAAGCTGTTGGTCAGCCTCATCTGCCCATGGCACTGCTCGCACAGAGGCACAGAGACTGGGGCTGCTTGCTTGTCTTGTCCCCTCAAACTTCAAATGTAGCTTAGGTGGTCTGTGCCGGGCGCCTCCGGCAGCCCTGCTCCGAAAATGCAAACGTCTGCAGATAGCTCGCAGGCAGAAAGAGCTAGCCTGGAAAGCTGTTGCTCAGCCTCATCTGCCCATGGCACTGCTCGCACAGAGGCACAGAGACTGGGGCTGCTTGCTTGTCTTGTCCCCTCAAACTTCAAACGTAGCTTAGGTGGTCCGTGCCGGGCGCCTCCGGCAGCCCTGCTCCGAAAATGCAAACGTCTGCAGATAGCTCGCAGGCAGAAAGAGCTAGCCTGGAAAGCTGTTGCTCAGCCTCATCTGCCCATGGCACTGCTCGCACAGAGGCACAGAGACTGGGGCTGCTTGCTTGTTTTGCCCCCTCAAACTTCAAACGTATCTTAGGTGGTCCGTGCCGGGCGCCTCCGGCAGCCCTGCTCCAAAAATGCGAACGTCTGCAGATAGCTCGCAGGCAGAAAGAGCTAGCCTGGAAAGCTGTTGCTCAGCCTCATCTGCCCATGGCACTGCTCGCACAGAGGCACAGAGACTGGGGCTGCTTGCTTGTTTTGCCCCCTCAAACTTCAAACGTAGCTTAGGTGGTCCGTGCCGGGCGCCTCCGACAGCCCTGCTCCAAAAATGCGAACGTCTGCAGATAGCTCGCAGGCAGAAAGAGCTAGCCTGGAAAGCTGTTGCTCAGCCTCATCTGCCCATGGCACTGCTCGCACAGAGGCACAGAGACTGGGGCTGCTTGGTTGTTTTGCCCCCTCAAACTTCAAACGTAGCTTAGTTGGTCTGTGCCGGGCGCCTCCGGCAGCCCTGCTCCGAAAATGCAAACGTCTGCAGATAGCTCGCAGGCAGAAAGAGCTAGCCTGGAAAGCTGTTGGTCAGCCTCATCTGCCCATGGCACTGCTCGCACAGAGGCACAGAGACTGGGGCTGCTTGCTTGTCTTGTCCCCTCAAACTTCAAATGTAGCTTAGGTGGTCCGTGCCGGGCGCATACAGCAGCCCTGCTCCGAATATGCGAACGTCTGCAGATAGCTCGCAGGCAGAAAGAGCTAGCCTGGAAAGCTGTTGCTCAGCCTCATCTGCCCATGGCACTGCTCGCACAGAGGCACAGAGACTGGGGCTGCTTGCTTGTCTTGTCCCCTCACACTTCAAATGTAGCTTAGGTGGTCCGTGCCGGGCGCATCCGGAAGCCCTGCTCCGAAAATGCGAACGTCTGCAGATAGCTTGCAGGCAGAAAGAGCTAGCCTGGAAAGCTGTTGCTCAGCCTCATCTGCCCATGGCACTGCTCGCACAGAGGCACAGAGACTGGGGCTGCTTGCTTGTCTTGTCCTCTGAAACTTCAAATGTAGCTTAGGTGGTCCGTGCCGTGCGCCTCCGGCAGCCCTGCTCCGAAAATGCAAACGTCTGCAGATAGCTCGCAGGCAGAAAGAGCTAGCCTGGAAAGCTGTTGCTCAGCCTCATCTGCCCATGGCACTGCTCGCACAGAGGCACAGAGACTGGGGCTGCTTGCTTCTCTTGTCCCCTCAAACTTCAAACGTAGCTTAGGTGGTCCGTGCCGTGCGCCTCCGGCAGCCCTGCTCCGAAAATGCAAACGTCTGCAGATAGCTCGCAGGCAGAAAGAGCTAGCCTGGAAAGCTGTTGCTCAGCCTCATCTGCCCATGGCACTGCTCGCACAGAGGCACAGAGACTGGGGCTGCTTGCTTGTTTTGCCCCCTCAAACTTCAAACGTAGCTTAGGTGGTGCTTGCCGGGCGCCTTCGGCAGCCCTGCTCCGAAAATGCAAACGTCTGCAGATAGCTCGCAGGCAGAAAGAGCTAGCCTGGAAAGCTGTTGCTCAGCCTCATCTGCCCATGGCACTGCTGGCACAGAGGCACAGAGACTGGGGCTGCTTGCTTGTCTTGCCCCCTCAAACTTCAAACGTAGCTTAGGTGGTCAGTGCCGGGCGCATCCGGCAGCCCTGCTCCGAAAATGCGAACGTCTGCAGATAGCTCGCAGGCAGAAAGAGCTAGCCTGGAAAGCTGTTGCTCAGCCTCATCTGCCCATGGCACTGCTCGCACAGAGGCACAGAGACTGGGGCTGCTTGCTTGTCTTGTCCCCTCAAACTTCAAATGTAGCTTAGGTGGTCTGTGCCGGGCGCCTCCGGCAGCCCTGCTCCGAAAATGCAAACGTCTGCAGATAGCTCGCAGGCAGAAAGAGCTAGCCTGGAAAGCTGTTGCTCAGCCTCATCTGCCCATGGCACTGCTCGCACAGAGGCACAGAGACTGGGGCTGCTTGCTTGTCTTGTCCCCTCAAACTTCAAACGTAGCTTAGGTGGTCCGTGCCGGGCGCCTCCGGCAGCCCTGCTCCGAAAATGCAAACGTCTGCAGATAGCTCGCAGGCAGAAAGAGCTAGCCTGGAAAGCTGTTGCTCAGCCTCATCTGCCCATGGCACTGCTCGCACAGAGGCACAGAGACTGGGGCTGCTTGCTTGTTTTGCCCCCTCAAACTTCAAACGTATCTTAGGTGGTCCGTGCCGGGCGCCTCCGGCAGCCCTGCTCCAAAAATGCGAACGTCTGCAGATAGCTCGCAGGCAGAAAGAGCTAGCCTGGAAAGCTGTTGCTCAGCCTCATCTGCCCATGGCACTGCTCGCACAGAGGCACAGAGACTGGGGCTGCTTGCTTGTTTTGCCCCCTCAAACTTCAAACGTAGCTTAGGTGGTCCGTGCCGGGCGCCTCCGACAGCCCTGCTCCAAAAATGCGAACGTCTGCAGATAGCTCGCAGGCAGAAAGAGCTAGCCTGGAAAGCTGTTGCTCAGCCTCATCTGCCCATGGCACTGCTCGCACAGAGGCACAGAGACTGGGGCTGCTTGCTTCTCTTGTCCCCTCAAACTTCAAACGTAGCTTAGGTGGTCCGTGCCGTGCGCCTCCGGCAGCCCTGCTCCGAAAATGCAAACGTCTGCAGATAGCTCGCAGGCAGAAAGAGCTAGCCTGGAAAGCTGTTGCTCAGCCTCATCTGCCCATGGCACTGCTCGCACAGAGGCACAGAGACTGGGGCTGCTTGCTTGTTTTGCCCCCTCAAACTTCAAACGTAGCTTAGGTGGTGCTTGCCGGGCGCCTTCGGCAGCCCTGCTCCGAAAATGCAAACGTCTGCAGATAGCTCGCAGGCAGAAAGAGCTAGCCTGGAAAGCTGTTGCTCAGCCTCATCTGCCCATGGCACTGCTGGCACAGAGGCACAGAGACTGGGGCTGCTTGCTTGTCTTGCCCCCTCAAACTTCAAACGTAGCTTAGGTGGTCAGTGCCGGGCGCATCCGGCAGCCCTGCTCCGAAAATGCGAACGTCTGCAGATAGCTCGCAGGCAGAAAGAGCTAGCCTGGAAAGCTGTTGGTCAGCCTCATCTGCCCATGGCACTGCTCGCACAGAGGCACAGAGACTGGGGCTGCTTGCTTGTCTTGTCCCCTCAAACTTCAAATGTAGCTTAGGTGGTCTGTGCCGGGCGCCTCCGGCAGCCCTGCTCCGAAAATGCAAACGTCTGCAGATAGCTCGCAGGCAGAAAGAGCTAGCCTGGAAAGCTGTTGCTCAGCCTCATCTGCCCATGGCACTGCTCGCACAGAGGCACAGAGACTGGGGCTGCTTGCTTGTCTTGTCCCCTCAAACTTCAAACGTAGCTTAGGTGGTCCGTGCCGGGCGCCTCCGGCAGCCCTGCTCCAAAAATGCAAACGTCTGCAGATAGCTCGCAGGCAGAAAGAGCTAGCCTGGAAAGCTGTTGCTCAGCCTCATCTGCCCATGGCACTGCTCGCACAGAGGCACAGAGACTGGGGCTGCTTGCTTGTTTTGCCCCCTCAAACTTCAAACGTATCTTAGGTGGTCCGTGCCGGGCGCCTCCGGCAGCCCTGCTCCAAAAATGCGAACGTCTGCAGATAGCTCGCAGGCAGAAAGAGCTAGCCTGGAAAGCTGTTGCTCAGCCTCATCTGCCCATGGCACTGCTCGCACAGAGGCACAGAGACTGGGGCTGCTTGCTTGTTTTGCCCCCTCAAACTTCAAACGTAGCTTAGGTGGTCCGTGCCGGGCGCCTCCGACAGCCCTGCTCCAAAAATGCGAACGTCTGCAGATAGCTCGCAGGCAGAAAGAGCTAGCCTGGAAAGCTGTTGCTCAGCCTCATCTGCCCATGGCACTGCTCGCACAGAGGCACAGAGACTGGGGCTGCTTGGTTGTTTTGCCCCCTCAAACTTCAAACGTAGCTTAGTTGGTCTGTGCCGGGCGCCTCCGGCAGCCCTGCTCCGAAAATGCAAACGTCTGCAGATAGCTCGCAGGCAGAAAGAGCTAGCCTGGAAAGCTGTTGGTCAGCCTCATCTGCCCATGGCACTGCTCGCACAGAGGCACAGAGACTGGGGCTGCTTGCTTGTCTTGTCCCCTCAAACTTCAAATGTAGCTTAGGTGGTCCGTGCCGGGCGCATCCAGCAGCCCTGCTCCGAATATGCGAACGTCTGCAGATAGCTCGCAGGCAGAAAGAGCTAGCCTGGAAAGCTGTTGGTCAGCCTCATCTGCCCATGGCACTGCTCGCACAGAGGCACAGAGACTGGGGCTGCTTGCTTGTCTTGTCCCCTCAAACTTCAAACGTAGCTTAGGTGGTCCGTGCCGGGCGCCTCCGGCAGCCCTGCTCCGAAAATGCAAACGTCTGCAGATAGCTCGCAGGCAGAAAGAGCTAGCCTGGAAAGCTGTTGCTCAGCCTCATCTGCCCATGGCACTGCTCGCACAGAGGCACAGAGACTGGGGCTGCTTGCTTGTTTTGCCCCCTCAAACTTCAAACGTATCTTAGGTGGTCCGTGCCGGGCGCCTCCGGCAGCCCTGCTCCAAAAATGCGAACGTCTGCAGATAGCTCGCAGGCAGAAAGAGCTAGCCTGGAAAGCTGTTGCTCAGCCTCATCTGCCCATGGCACTGCTCGCACAGAGGCACAGAGACTGGGGCTGCTTGCTTGTTTTGCCCCCTCAAACTTCAAACGTAGCTTAGGTGGTCCGTGCCGGGCGCCTCCGACAGCCCTGCTCCAAAAATGCGAACGTCTGCAGATAGCTCGCAGGCAGAAAGAGCTAGCCTGGAAAGCTGTTGCTCAGCCTCATCTGCCCATGGCACTGCTCGCACAGAGGCACAGAGACTGGGGCTGCTTGCTTCTCTTGTCCCCTCAAACTTCAAACGTAGCTTAGGTGGTCCGTGCCGTGCGCCTCCGGCAGCCCTGCTCCGAAAATGCAAACGTCTGCAGATAGCTCGCAGGCAGAAAGAGCTAGCCTGGAAAGCTGTTGCTCAGCCTCATCTGCCCATGGCACTGCTCGCACAGAGGCACAGAGACTGGGGCTGCTTGCTTGTTTTGCCCCCTCAAACTTCAAACGTAGCTTAGGTGGTGCTTGCCGGGCGCCTTCGGCAGCCCTGCTCCGAAAATGCAAACGTCTGCAGATAGCTCGCAGGCAGAAAGAGCTAGCCTGGAAAGCTGTTGCTCAGCCTCATCTGCCCATGGCACTGCTGGCACAGAGGCACAGAGACTGGGGCTGCTTGCTTGTCTTGCCCCCTCAAACTTCAAACGTAGCTTAGGTGGTCAGTGCCGGGCGCATCCGGCAGCCCTGCTCCGAAAATGCGAACGTCTGCAGATAGCTCGCAGGCAGAAAGAGCTAGCCTGGAAAGCTGTTGGTCAGCCTCATCTGCCCATGGCACTGCTCGCACAGAGGCACAGAGACTGGGGCTGCTTGCTTGTCTTGTCCCCTCAAACTTCAAATGTAGCTTAGGTGGTCTGTGCCGGGCGCCTCCGGCAGCCCTGCTCCGAAAATGCAAACGTCTGCAGATAGCTCGCAGGCAGAAAGAGCTAGCCTGGAAAGCTGTTGCTCAGCCTCATCTGCCCATGGCACTGCTCGCACAGAGGCACAGAGACTGGGGCTGCTTGCTTGTCTTGTCCCCTCAAACTTCAAACGTAGCTTAGGTGGTCCGTGCCGGGCGCCTCCGGCAGCCCTGCTCCAAAAATGCAAACGTCTGCAGATAGCTCGCAGGCAGAAAGAGCTAGCCTGGAAAGCTGTTGCTCAGCCTCATCTGCCCATGGCACTGCTCGCACAGAGGCACAGAGACTGGGGCTGCTTGCTTGTTTTGCCCCCTCAAACTTCAAACGTATCTTAGGTGGTCCGTGCCGGGCGCCTCCGGCAGCCCTGCTCCAAAAATGCGAACGTCTGCAGATAGCTCGCAGGCAGAAAGAGCTAGCCTGGAAAGCTGTTGCTCAGCCTCATCTGCCCATGGCACTGCTCGCACAGAGGCACAGAGACTGGGGCTGCTTGCTTGTTTTGCCCCCTCAAACTTCAAACGTAGCTTAGGTGGTCCGTGCCGGGCGCCTCCGACAGCCCTGCTCCAAAAATGCGAACGTCTGCAGATAGCTCGCAGGCAGAAAGAGCTAGCCTGGAAAGCTGTTGCTCAGCCTCATCTGCCCATGGCACTGCTCGCACAGAGGCACAGAGACTGGGGCTGCTTGGTTGTTTTGCCCCCTCAAACTTCAAACGTAGCTTAGTTGGTCTGTGCCGGGCGCCTCCGGCAGCCCTGCTCCGAAAATGCAAACGTCTGCAGATAGCTCGCAGGCAGAAAGAGCTAGCCTGGAAAGCTGTTGGTCAGCCTCATCTGCCCATGGCACTGCTCGCACAGAGGCACAGAGACTGGGGCTGCTTGCTTGTCTTGTCCCCTCAAACTTCAAATGTAGCTTAGGTGGTCCGTGCCGGGCGCATCCAGCAGCCCTGCTCCGAATATGCGAACGTCTGCAGATAGCTCGCAGGCAGAAAGAGCTAGCCTGGAAAGCTGTTGCTCAGCCTCATCTGCCCATGGCACTGCTCGCACAGAGGCACAGAGACTGGGGCTGCTTGCTTGTCTTGTCCCCTCACACTTCAAATGTAGCTTAGGTGGTCCGTGCCGGGCGCATCCGGAAGCCCTGCTCCGAAAATGCGAACGTCTGCAGATAGCTTGCAGGCAGAAAGAGCTAGCCTGGAAAGCTGTTGCTCAGCCTCATCTGCCCATGGCACTGCTCGCACAGAGGCACAGAGACTGGGGCTGCTTGCTTGTCTTGTCCTCTGAAACTTCAAATGTAGCTTAGGTGGTCCGTGCCGTGCGCCTCCGGCAGCCCTGCTCCGAAAATGCAAACGTCTGCAGATAGCTCGCAGGCAGAAAGAGCTAGCCTGGAAAGCTGTTGGTCAGCCTCATCTGCCCATGGCACTGCTCGCACAGAGGCACAGAGACTGGGGCTGCTTGCTTCTCTTGTCCCCTCAAACTTCAAACGTAGCTTAGGTGGTCCGTGCCGTGCGCCTCCGGCAGCCCTGCTCCGAAAATGCAAACGTCTGCAGATAGCTGGCAGGCAGAAAGAGCTAGCCTGGAAAGCTGTTGCTCAGCCTCATCTGCCCATGGCACTGCTCGCACAGAGGCACAGAGACTGGGGCTGCTTGCTTGTTTTGCCCCCTCAAACTTCAAACGTAGCTTAGGTGGTGCTTGCCGGGCGCCTTCGGCATCCCTGCTCCGAAAATGCAAACGTCTGCAGATAGCTCGCAGGCAGAAAGAGCTAGCCTGGAAAGCTGTTGCTCAGCCTCATCTGCCCATGGCACTGCTCGCACAGAGGCACAGAGACTGGGGCTGCTTGCTTGTCTTGTCCCCTCAATCTTGAAAAATAGCTTAGGTGGTCCGTGCCGGGCGCCTCCGGCAGCCCTGCTCCAAAAATGCAAACGTCTGCAGATAGCTCGCAGGCAGAAAGAGCTAGCCTGGAAAGCTGTTGCTCAGCCTCATCTGCCCATGGCACTGCTCGCACAGAGGCACAGAGACTGGGGCTGCTTGCTTGTCTTGTCCCCTCAAACTTCAAACGTAGCTTAGGTGGTCTGTGCCGGGCGCCTCCAGCAGCCCTGCTCCGAAAATGCAAACGTCTGCAGATAGCTCGCAGGCAGAAAGAGCTAGCCTGGAAAGCTGTTGCTCAGCCTCATCTGCCCATGGCACTGCTCGCACAGAGGCACAGAGACTGGGGCTGCTTGCTTGTCTTGTCCCCTCAAACTTCAAATGTAGCTTAGGTGGTCTGTGCCGGGCGCCTCCGGCAGCCCTGCTCCAAAAATGCAAACGTCTGCAGATAGCTCGCAGGCAGAAAGAGCTAGCCTGGAAAGCTGTTGCTCAGCCTCATCTGCCCATGGCACTGCTCGCACAGAGGCACAGAGACTGGGGCTGCTTGCTTGTCTTGCCCCCTCAAACTTCAAACGTAGCTTAGGTGGTCAGTGCCGGGCGCCTCGGGCAGCCCTGCTCCGAAAATGCGAATGTCTGCAGATAGCTCGCAGCCAGAAAGAGCTAGCCTGGAAAGCTGTTGCTCAGCCTCATCTGCCCATGGCACTGCTCGCACAGAGGCACAGAGACTGGGGCTGCTTGCTTGTCTTGTCCCCTCAAACTTCAAACGTAGCTTAGGTGGTCTGTGCCGGGCGCCTACGGCAGCCCTGCTCCAAAAATGCAAACGTCTGCAGATAGCTGGCAGGCAGAAAGAGCTAGCCTGGAAAGCTGTTGCTCAGCCTCATCTGCCCATGGCACTGCTCGCACAGAGGCACAGAGACTGAGGCTGCTTGCTTGTCTTGCCCCCTCAAACTTCAAACGTAGCTTAGGTGGTCCTTGCCGGGCGCCTCCGGCAGCCCTGCTCCGAAAATGCGAACGTCTGCAGATAGCTCGCAGCCAGAAAGAGCGAGCCTGGAAAGCTGTTGCTCAGCCTCATCTGCCCATGGCACTGCTCGCACAGAGGCACAGAGACTGGGGCTGCTTGCTTGTCTTGCCCCCTCAAACTTCAAACGTAACTTAGGTGGTCCATGCCGGGCGCCTCCGGCAGCCCTGCTCCGAAAATGCAAACGTCTGCAGATAGCTCGCAGGCAGAAAGAGCTAGCCTGGAAAGCTGTTGCTCAGCCTCATCTGCCCATGGCACTGCTCGCACAGAGGCACAGAGACTGGGGCTGCTTGCTTGTCTTGCACCCTCAAACTTCAAACGTAGCTTAGGTGGTCCGTGCCGGGCGCCTCCGGCAGCCCTGCTCCGAAAATGCAAACGTCTGCAGATAGCTCGCAGGCAGAAAGAGCTAGCCTGGAAAGCTGTTGCTCAGCCTCATCTGCCCATGGCACTGCTCGCACAGAGGCACAGAGACTGGGGCTGCTTGCTTGTCTTCCCCCTCAAACTTCAAACGTAGCTTAGGTGGTCCGTGCCGGGCGCATCCGGCAGCCCTGCTCCGAAAATGCGAACGTCTGCAGATAGCTCGCAGGCAGAAAGAGCTAGCCTGGAAAGCTGTTGCTCAGCCTCATCTGCCCATGGCACTGCTCGCACAGAGGCACAGAGACTGGGGCTGCTTGCTTGTCTTGTCCCCTCAAACTTCAAATGTAGCTTAGGTGGTCCGTTCCTGGCGCATCCGGCAGCCCAGCTCCGAAAATGCAAACGTCTGCAGATAGCTGGCAGGCAGAAAGAGCTAGCCTGGAAAGCTGTTGCTCAGCCTCATCTGCCCATGGCACTGCTCGCACAGAGGCACAGAGACTGGGGCTGCTTGCTTGTCTTGCCCCCTCAAACTTCAAACGTAGCTTAGGTGGTCAGTGCCGGGAGCCTCCGGCAGCCCTGCTCCGAAAATGCCAACGTCTGCAGATAGCTCGCAGGCAGAAAGAGCTAGCCTGGAAAGCTGTTGCTCAGCCTCATCTGCCCATGGCACTGCTCGCACAGAGGCACAGAGACTGGGGCTGCTTGCTTTGTCTTGTCCCCTCAAACTTCAAACGTAGCTTAGGTGGTCTGTGCCGGGCGCCTCCGGCAGCCCTGCTCCGAAAAATGCGAACATCTGCAGATAGCTTGCAGGCAGAAAGAGCTAGCCTGGAAAGCTGTTGCTCAGCCTCATCTGCCCATGGCACTGCTCGCACAGAGGCACAGAGACTGGGGCTGCTTGCTTGTCTTGCCCCCTCAAACTTCAAACGTAGCTTAGGTGGTCCGTGCCAGGCGCCTCCGGCAGCCCTGCTCCGAAAATGCAAACGTCTGCAGATAGCTCTCAGGCAGAAAGAGCTAGCCTGGAAAGCTGTTGCTCAGCCTCATCTGCCCATGGCACTGCTCGCACAGAGGCACAGAGACTGGGGCTGCTTGCTTCTCTTGCCCCCTCAAACTTCAAACGTAGCTTAGGTGGTCCTTGATGGGCTCCTCCGGCAGCCCTGCTCCGAAAATGCGAACGTCTGCAGATAGCTCGCAGGCAGAAAGAGCTAGCCTGGAAAGCTGTTGCTCAGCCTCATCTGCCCATGGCACTGCTCGCACAGAGGCACAGAGACTGGGGCTGCTTGCTTGTCTTGCCCCCTCAAACTTCAAACGTAACTTCGGTGGTCCGTGCCGGGCGCCTCCGGCAGCCCTGCTCTGAAAATGCAAACGTCTGCAGATAGCTCGCAGGCAGAAAGAGCTAGCCTGGAAAGCTGTTGCTCAGCCTCATCTGCCCATGGCACTGCTCGCACAGAGGCACAGAGACTGGGGCTGCTTGCTTGTCTTGTCCCCTCAAACTTCAAATGTAGCTTAGGTGGTCTGTGCCGGGCGCCTCCGGCAGCCCTGCTCCGAAAATGCCAACGTCTGCAGATAGCTCGCAGGCAGAAAGAGCTAGCCTGGAAAGCTGTTGCTCAGCCTCATCTGCCCATGGCACTGCTCGCACAGAGGCACAGAGACTGGGGCTGCTTGCTTGTCTTGTCCCCTCAAACTTCAAACGTAGCTTAGGTGGTCCGTGCCGGGCGCCTCCGGCAGCCCTGCTCCGAAAATGCCAACGTCTGCAGATAGCTCGCAGGCAGAAAGAGCTAGCCTGGAAAGCTGTTGCTCAGCCTCATCTGCCCATGGCACTGCTCGCACAGAGGCACAGAGACTGGGGCTGCTTGCTTGTCTTGTCCCCTCAAACTTCAAACGTAGCTTTGGTGGTCTGTGCCGGGCGCCTACGGCAGCCCTGCTCCAAAAATGCGAACGTCTGCAGATAGCTCGCAGGCAGAAAGAGCTAGCCTGGAAAGCTGTTGCTCAGCCTCATCTGCCCATGGCACTGCTCGCACAGAGGCACAGAGACTGGGGCTGCTTGCTTGTCTTGCCCCCTCAAACTTCAAACGTAGCTTAGGTCGTCCGTGCCGGGCGCCTCCGGCAGCCCGGCTCCGAAAATGCAAACGTCTGCAGATAGCTCGCAGGCAGAAAGAGCTAGCCTGGAAAGCTGTTGCTCAGCCTCATCTGCCCATGGCACTGCTCGCACAGAGGCACAGAGACTGGGGCTGCTTGCTTGTCTTGCCCCCTCAAACTTCAAACGTAGCTTAGGTTGTCCGTGCCGGGCGCCTCCTGCAGCCCTGCTCCGAAAATGCAAATATCTGCAGATAGCTCGCAGGCAGAAAGAGCTAGCCTGGAAAGCTGTTGCTCAGCCTCATCTGCCCATGGCACTGCTCGCACAGAGGCACAGAGACTGGGGCTGCTTGCTTGTCTTGCCCCCTCAAACTTCAAACGTAGCTTAGGTGGTCCGTGCTGGGCGCCTCCGGCAGTCCTGCTCCGAAAATGCGAACGTCTGCAGATAGCTCGCAGGCAGAAAGAGCTAGCCTGGAAAGCTGTTGCTCAGCCTCATCTGCCCATGGCACTGCTCGCACAGAGGCACAGAGACTGGGGCTGCTTGCTTGTCTTGTCCCCTCAAACTTCAAACGTATCTTAGGTGGTCCGTGCCGGGTGCCTCCGGCATCCCTGCTCCGAAAATGCAAACGTCTGCAGATAGCTCGCAGGCAGAAAGAGCTAGCCTGGAAAGCTGTTGCTCAGCCTCATCTGCCCATGGCACTGCTCGCACAGAGGCACAGAGACTGGGGCTGCTTGCTTGTCTTGCCCCCTCAAACTTCAAACGTAGCTTAGGTGGTCCGTGCCGGGCGCATCCGGCAGCCCTGCTCCGAAAATGCGAACGTCTGCAGATAGCTCGCAGGCAGAAAGAGCTAGCCTGGAAAGCTGTTGCTCAGCCTCATCTGCCCATGGCACTGCTCACACAGAGGCACAGAGACTGGGGCTGCTTGCTTGTCTTGCCCCCTCAAACTTCAAACGTAGCTTAGGTGGTCCTTGCCGGGCGCCTCCGGCAGCCCTGCTCCGAAAATGCAAACGTCTGCAGATAGCTCTCAGGCAGAAAGAGCTAGCCTGGAAAGCTGTTGCTCAGCCTCATCTGCCCATGGCACTGCTCGCACAGAGGCACAGAGACTGGGGCTGCTTGCTTGTCTTGTCCCCTCAAACTTCAAACGTAGCTTAGGTGGTCCGTGCCGGGCGCCTCCGGCAGCCCTGCTCCGAAAATGCGAACGTCTGCAGATAGCTCGCAGGCAGAAAGAGCTAGCCTGGAAAGCTGTTGCTCAGCCTCATCTGCCCATGGCACTGCTCGCACAGAGGCACAGAGACTGGGGCTGCTTGCTTGTCTTGTCCCCTCAAAAATCAAACGTAGTTAGGTGGTCCGTTCCTGGCGCATCTGGCAGGCCTGCTCCAAAAATGCGAACGTCTGCAGATAGCTCGCAGCCAGAAAGAGCTAGCCTGGAAAGCTGTTGCTCAGCCTCATCTGCCCATGGCACTGCTCACACAGAGGCACAGAGACTGGGGCTGCTTGCTTGTCTTGCCCCCTCAAACTGCAAACGTAGCTTAGGTGGTCCGTGCCGGGCGCCTCCTGCAGCCCTGCTCCGAAAATGCAAATATCTGCAGATAGCTCGCAGGCAGAAAGAGCTAGCCTGGAAAGCTGTTGCTCAGCCTCATCTGCCCATGGCACTGCTCGCACAGAGGCACAGAGACTGGGGCTGCTTGCTTGTCTTGCCCCCTCAAACTTCAAACGTAGCTTAGGTGGTCAGTGCCGGGCGCCTCGGGCAGCCCTGGTCCGAAAATGCGAACGTCTGCAGATAGCTCGCAGGCAGAAAGAGCTAGCCTGGAAAGCTGTTGCTCAGCCTCATCTGCCCATGGCACTGCTCGCACAGAGGCACAGAGACTGGGGCTGCTTGCTTGTCTTGTCCCCTCAAACTTCAAACGTAGCTTAGGTGGTCTGTGCCGGGCGCCTACGGCAGCCCTGCTCCAAAAATGCAAACGTCTGCAGATAGCTGGCAGGCAGAAAGAGCTAGCCTGGAAAGCTGTTGCTCAGCCTCATCTGCCCATGGCACTGCTCGCACAGAGGCACAGAGACTGAGGCTGCTTGCTTGTCTTGCCCCCTCAAACTTCAAACGTAGCTTAGGTGGTCCTTGCCGGGCGCCTCCGGCAGCCCTGCTCCGAAAATGCGAACGTCTGCAGATAGCTCGCAGCCAGAAAGAGCGAGCCTGGAAAGCTGTTGCTCAGCCTCATCTGCCCATGGCACTGCTCGCACAGAGGCACAGAGACTGGGGCTGCTTGCTTGTCTTGCCCCCTCAAACTTCAAACGTAGCTTAGGTGGTCCGTGCCGGGCGCCTCGGGCAGCCCTGCTCCGAAAATCCAAACGTCTGCAGATAGCTCGCAGGCAGAAAGAGCTAGCCTGGAAAGCTGTTGCTCAGCCTCATCTGCCCATGGCACTGCTCGCACAGAGGCACAGAGACTGAGGCTGCTTGCTTGTCTTGCCCCCTCAAACTTCAAACGTAGCTTAGGTGGTCCTTGCCGGGCGCCTCCGGCAGCCCTGCTCCGAAAATGCGAACGTCTGCAGATAGCTCGCAGCCAGAAAGAGCGAGCCTGGAAAGCTGTGGCTCAGCCTCATCTGCCCATGGCACTGCTCGCACAGAGGCACAGAGACTGGGGCTGCTTGCTTGTCTTGCCCCCTCAAACTTCAAACGTAACTTAGGTGGTCCATGCCGGGCGCCTCCGGCATCCCTGCTCCGAAAATGCGAACGTCTGCAGATAGGTGGCAGGCAGAAAGAGCTAGCCTGGAAAGCTGTTGCTCAGCCTCATCTGCCCATGGCACTGCTCGCACAGAGGCACAGAGACTGGGGCTGCTTGCTTGTCTTGTCCCCTCAAACTTCAAACGTAGCTTAGGTGGTCTGTGCCGGGCGCCTCCAGCAGCCCTGCTCCGAAAATGCAAACGTCTGCAGATAGCTGGCAGGCAGAAAGAGCTAGCCTGGAAAGCTGTTGCTCAGCCTCATCTGCCCATGGCACTGCTCGCACAGAGGCACAGAGACTGGGGCTGCTTGCTTGTCTTGCCCCCTCAAACTTCAAACGTAGCTTAGGTGGTCTGTGCCGGGCGCCTCGGGCAGCCCTGCTCCGAAAATGCGAACGTCTGCAGATAGCTCGCAGGCAGAAAGAGCTAGCCTGGAAAGCTGTTGCTCAGCCTCATCTGCCCATGGCACTGCTCGCACAGAGGCACAGAGACTGGGGCTGCTTGCTTGTCTTGTCCCCTCAAACTTCAAACGTAGCTTAGGTGGTCTGTGCCGGGCGCCTACGGCAGCCCTGCTCCAAAAATGCGAACGTCTGCAGATAGCTGGCAGGCAGAAAGAGCTAGCCTGGAAAGCTGTTGCTCAGCCTCATCTGCCCATGGCACTGCTCGCACAGAGGCACAGAGACTGAGGCTGCTTGCTTGTCTTGCCCCCTCAAACTTCAAACGTAGCTTAGGTGGTCCTTGCCGGGCGCCTCCGGCAGCCCTGCTCCGAAAATGCGAACGTCTGCAGATAGCTTGCAGCCAGAAAGAGCGAGCCTGGAAAGCTGTTGCTCAGCCTCATCTGCCCATGGCACTGCTCGCACAGAGGCACAGAGACTGGGGCTGCTTGCTTGTCTTGCCCCCTCAAACTTCAAACGTAGCTTAGGTGGTCCGTGCCGGGCGCCTCGGGCAGCCCTGCTCCGAAAATGCGAACGTCTGCAGATAGCTCGCAGGCAGAAAGAGCTAGCCTGGAAAGCTGTTGCTCAGCCTCATCTGCCCATGGCACTGCTCGCACAGAGGCACAGAGACTGAGGCTGCTTGCTTGTCTTGCCCCCTCAAACTTCAAACGTAGCTTAGGTGGTCCTTGCCGGGCGCCTCCGGCAGCCCTGCTCCGAAAATGCGAACGTCTGCAGATAGCTCGCAGGCAGAAAGAGCGAGCCTGGAAAGCTGTTGCTCAGCCTCATCTGCCCATGGCACTGCTCGCACAGAGGCACAGAGACTGGGGCTGCTTGCTTGTCTTGCCCCCTCAAACTTCAAACGTAGCTTAGGTGGTCCATGCCGGGCGCCTCCGGCATCCCTGCTCCGAAAATGCGAACGTCTGCAGATAGGTGGCAGGCAGAAAGAGCTAGCCTGGAAAGCTGTTGCTCAGCCTCATCTGCCCATGGCACTGCTCGCACAGAGGCACAGAGACTGGGGCTGCTTGCTTGTCTTGTCCCCTCAAACTTCAAACGTAGCTTAGGTGGTCTGTGCCGGGCGCCTCCAGCAGCCCTGCTCCGAAAATGCAAACGTCTGCAGATAGCTCGCAGGCAGAAAGAGCTAGCCTGGAAAGCTGTTGCTCAGCCTCATCTGCCCATGGCACTGCTCGCACAGAGGCACAGAGACTGGGGCTGCTTGCTTGTCTTGCCCCCTCAAACTTCAAACGTAGCTTAGGTGGTCAGTGTCGGGCGCCTCGGGCAGCCCTGCTCCGAAAATGCGAACGTCTGCAGATAGCTCGCAGGCAGAAAGAGCTAGCCTGGAAAGCTGTTGCTCAGCCTCATCTGCCCATGGCACTGCTCGCACAGAGGCACAGAGACTGGGGCTGCTTGCTTGTCTTGTCCCCTCAAACTTCAAACGTAGCTTAGGTGGTCTGTGCCGGGCGCCTACGGCAGCCCTGCTCCAAAAATGCAAACGTCTGCAGATAGCTGGCAGGCAGAAAGAGCTAGCCTGGAAAGCTGTTGCTCAGCCTCATCTGCCCATGGCACTGCTCGCACAGAGGCACAGAGACTGAGGCTGCTTGCTTGTCTTGCCCCCTCAAACTTCAAACGTAGCTTAGGTGGTCCTTGCCGGGCGCCTCCGGCAGCCCTGCTCCGAAAATGCGAACGTCTGCAGATAGCTCGCAGCCAGAAAGAGCGAGCCTGGAAAGCTGTTGCTCAGCCTCATCTGCCCATGGCACTGCTCGCACAGAGGCACAGAGACTGGGGCTGCTTGCTTGTCTTGCCCCCTCAAACTTCAAACGTAGCTTAGGTGGTCCGTGCCGGGCGCCTCGGGCAGCCCTGCTCCGAAAATGCGAACGTCTGCAGATAGCTGGCAGGCAGAAAGAGCTAGCCTGGAAAGCTGTTGCTCAGCCTCATCTGCCCATGGCACTGCTCGCACAGAGGCACAGAGACTGAGGCTGCTTGCTTGTCTTGCCCCCTCAAACTTCAAACGTAGCTTAGGTGGTCCTTGCCGGGCGCCTCCGGCAGCCCTGCTCCGAAAATGCGAACGTCTGCAGATAGCTCGCAGCCAGAAAGAGCGAGCCTGGAAAGCTGTTGCTCAGCCTCATCTGCCCATGGCACTGCTCGCACAGAGGCACAGAGACTGGGGCTGCTTGCTTGTCTTGCCCCCTCAAACTTCAAACGTAACTTAGGTGGTCCATGCCGGGCGCCTCCGGCATCCCTGCTCCGAAAATGCGAACGTCTGCAGATAGGTGGCAGGCAGAAAGAGCTAGCCTGGAAAGCTGTTGCTCAGCCTCATCTGCCCATGGCACTGCTCGCACAGAGGCACAGAGACTGGGGCTGCTTGCTTGTCTTGTCCCCTCAAACTTCAAACGTAGCTTAGGTGGTCTGTGCCGGGCGCCTCCAGCAGCCCTGCTCCGAAAATGCAAACGTCTGCAGATAGCTCGCAGGCAGAAAGAGCTAGCCTGGAAAGCTGTTGCTCAGCCTCATCTGCCCATGGCACTGCTCGCACAGAGGCACAGAGACTGGGGCTGCTTGCTTGTCTTGTCCCCTCAAAAATCAAACGTAGCTAGGTGGTCTGTTCCTGGCGCATCTGGCAGGCCTGCTCCAAAAATGCGAACGTCTGCAGATAGCTCGCAGCCAGAAAGAGCTAGCCTGGAAAGCTGTTGCTCAGCCTCATCTGCCCATGGCACTGCTCACACAGAGGCACAGAGACTGGGGCTGCTTGGTTGTTTTGCCCCCTAAAACTCAAACGTAGCTTAGGTGGTCCGTGCCGGGCGCCTCCTGCAGCCCTGCTCCGAAAATGCAAATATCTGCAGATAGCTCGCAGGCAGAAAGAGCTAGCCTGGAAAGCTGTTGCTCAGCCTCATCTGCCCATGGCACTGCTCGCACAGAGGCACAGAGACTGGGGCTGCTTGCTTGTCTTGTCCCCTCAAACTTCAAACGTAGCTTAGGTGGTCCGTGCCGGGCGCCTTCGGCAGCCCTGCTCCGAAAATGCAAACGTCTGCAGATAGCTCACAGGCAGAAAGAGCTAGCCTGGAAAGCTGTTGCTCAGCCTCATCTGCCCATGGCACTGCTCGCACAGAGGCACAGAGACTGGGGCTGCTTGCTTGTCTTGCCCCCTCAAACTTCAAACGTAGCTTAGGTGGTCCATGCCGGGCGCCTCCGGCATCCCTGCTCCGAAAATGCAAACGTCTGCAGATAGCTCGCAGGCAGAAAGAGCTAGCCTGGAAAGCTGTTGCTCAGCCTCATCTGCCCATGGCACTGCTCGCACAGAGGCACAGAGACTGGGGCTGCTTGCTTGTCTTGCACCCTCAAACTTCAAACGTAGCTTAGGTGGTCCGTGCCGGGCGCATCCGGCAGCCCTGCTCCAAAAATGCGAACGTCTGCAGATAGCTCGCAGGCAGAAAGAGCTAGCCTGGAAAGCTGTTGCTCAGCCTCATCTGCCCATGGCACTGCTCGCACAGAGGCACAGAGACTGGGGCTGCTTGCTTGTCTTGCCCCCTCAAACTTCAAACGTAGCTTAGGTGGTCCGTGCCGGGCGCCTCCGGCAGTCCTGCTCCGAAAATGCAAACGTCTGCAGATAGCTCGCAGGCAGAAAGAGCTAGCCTGGAAAGCTGTTGCTCAGCCTCATCTGCCCATGGCACTGCTCGCACAGAGGCACAGAGACTGGGGCTGCTTACTTGTCTTGTCCCCTCAAACTTCAAATGTAGCTTAGGTGGTCCGTTCCTGGCGCATCCGGCAGCCCTGCTCCGAAAATGCAAACGTCTGCAGATAGCTCGCAGCCAGAAAGAGCTAGCCTGGAAAGCTGTTGCTCAGCCTCATCGGCCCATGGCACTGCTCGCACAGAGGCACAGAGACTGGGGCTGCTTGCTTGTCTTGTCCTCTCAAACTTCAAACGTAGCTTAGGTGGTCAGTGCCGGGAGCCTCCGGCAGCCCTGCTCCGAAAATGCAAACGTCTGCAGATAGCTCGCAGGCAGAAAGAGCTAGCCTGGAAAGCTGTTGCTCAGCCTCATCTGCCCATGGCACTGCTCGCACAGAGGCACAGAGACTGGGGCTGCTTGCTTGTCTTGTCCCCTCAAACTTCAAACGTAGCTTAGGTGGTCTGTGCCGGGCGCCTCCGGCAGCCCTGCTCCGAAAAATGCGAAAGTCTGCAGATAGCTTGCAGGCAGAAAGAGCTAGCCTGGAAAGCTGTCGCTCAGCCTCATCTGCCCATGGCACTGCTCGCACAGAGGCACAGAGACTGGGGCTGCTTGCTTGTCTTGCCCCCTCAAACTTCAAACGTAGCTTAGGTGGTCCGTGCCAGGCGCCTCCGGCAGCCCTGCTCCGAAAATGCAAACGTCTGCAGATAGCTCTCAGGCAGAAAGAGCTAGCCTGGAAAGCTGTTGCTCAGCCTCATCTGCCCATGGCACTGCTCGCACAGAGGCACAGAGACTGGGGCTGCTTGCTTGTCTTGCCCCCTCAAACTTCAAACGTAGCTTAGGTGGTCCTTGCTGGGCGCCTCCGGCAGCCCTGCTCCGAAAATGCGAACGTCTGCAGATAGCTCGCAGGCAGAAAGAGCTAGCCTGGAAAGCTGTTGCTCAGCCTCATCTGCCCATGGCACTGCTCGCACAGAGGCACAGAGACTGGGGCTGCTTGCTTGTCTTGTCCCCTCAAACTTCAAACGTAGCTTAGGTGGTCCGTGCCGGGCGCCTCCGGCAGTCCTGCTCCGAAAATGCGAACGTCTGCAGATAGCTCGCAGGCAGAAAGAGCTAGCCTGGAAAGCTGTTGCTCAGCCTCATCTGCCCATGGCACTGCTCGCACAGAGGCACAGAGACTGGGGCTGCTTGCTTGTCTTGTCCCCTCAAACTTCAAACGTAGCTTAGGTGGTCCGTGCCGGGATCCTCCGGCAGCCCTGCTCCGAAAATGCCAACGTCTGCAGATAGCTCGCAGGCAGAAAGAGCTAGCGTGGAAAGCTGTTGCTCAGCCTCATCTGCCCATGGCACTGCTCGCACAGGGCACAGAGACTGGGGCTGCTTGCTTGTTTTGCCCCCTCAAACTTCAAACGTAGCTTAGGTGGTCCGTGCCGGGCGCCTCCGGCAGCCCTGCTCCGAAAATGCGAACGTCTCCAGACAGTTTGCAGGCAGAAATAGGTAGCCTGGAAAGCTGTTGCTCAGCCTCATCTGCCCATGGCACTGCTCGCACAGAGGCACAGAGACTGAGGCTGCTTGCTTGTCTTGCACCCTCAAACTTCAAACGTAGCTTAGGTGGTCCGTGCCGGGCGCCTCCGGCAGCCCTGCTCCGAAAATGCAAACGTCTGCAGATAGCTCTCAGGCAGAAAGAGCTAGCCTGGAAAGCTGTTGCTCAGCCTCATCTGCCCATGGCACTGCTCGCACAGAGGCACAGAGACTGGGGCTGCTTGCTTGTCTTGCCCCCTCAAACTTCAAACGTAGCTTAGGTGGTCAGTGCCGGGCGCCTCGGGCAGCCCTGCTCCGAAAATGTGAATGTCTGCAGATAGCTCGCAGCCAGAAAGAGCTAGCCTGGAAAGCTGTTGCTCAGCCTCATCTGCCCATGGCACTGCTGGCACAGAGGCACAGAGACTGGGGCTGCTTGCTTGTCTTGTCCCCTCAAACTTCAAACGTAGCTTAGGTGGTCTGTGCCGGGCGCCTACGGCAGCCCTGCTCCGAAAATTCGAACGTCTGCAGATAGCTCGCAGGCAGAAAGAGCTAGCCTGGAAAGCTGTTGCTCAGCCTCATCTGCCCATGGCACTGCTCGCACAGAGGCACAGAGACTGAGGCTGCTTGCTTGTCTTGCCCCCTCAAACTTCAAACGTAGCTTAGGTGGTCCTTGCCGGGCGCCTACGGCAGCCCTGCTCCGAAAATGCAAACGTCTGCAGATAGCTCGCAGGCAGAAAGAGCTAGCCTGGAAAGCTGTTGCTCAGCCTCATCTGCCCATGGCACTGCTCGCACAGAGGCACAGAGACTGGGGCTGCTTGCTTGTCTTCCCCCTCAAACTTCAAACGTAACTTAGGTGGTCCATGCCGGGCGCCTCCGGCATCCCTGCTCCGAAAATGCAAACGTCTGCAGATAGCTCGCAGGCAGAAAGAGCTAGCCTGGAAAGCTGTTGCTCAGCCTCATCTGCCCATGGCACTGCTCGCACAGAGGCACAGAGACTGGGGCTGCTTGCTTGTCTTGCCCCCTCAAACTTCAAACGTAGCTTAGGTGGTCCTTGCTGTGCGCCTCCGGCAGCCCTGCTCCGAAAATGCGAACGTCTGCAGATAGCTCGCAGGCAGAAAGAGCTAGCCTGGAAAGCTGTTGCTCAGCCTCATCTGCCCATGGCACTGCTCGCACAGAGGCACAGAGACTGGGGCTGCTTGCTTGTCTTGTCCCCTCAAACTTCAAACGTAGCTTAGGTGGTCCGTGCCGGGCGCCTCCGGCAGTCCTGCTCCGAAAATGCGAACGTCTGCAGATAGCTCGCAGGCAGAAAGAGCTAGCCTGGAAAGCTGTTGCTCAGCCTCATCTGCCCATGGCACTGCTCGCACAGAGGCACAGAGACTGGGGCTGCTTGCTTGTCTTGTCCCCTCAAACTTCAAATGTAGCTTAGGTGGTCCGTGCCCGGCGCCTCCGGCAGCCCTGCTCCGAAAATGCGAACGTCTGCAGATAGCTCGCAGGCAGAAAGAGCTAGCCTGGAAAGCTGTTGCTCAGCCTCATCTGCCCATGGCACTGCTCGCACAGAGGCACAGAGACTGGGGCTGCTTGCTTGTCTTGCCCCCTCAAACTTCAAACGTAGCTTAGGTGGTCCGTGCCGGGCGCCTCCGGCAGTCCTGCTCCGAAAATGCAAACGTCTGCAGATAGCTCGCAGGCAGAAAGAGCTAGCCTGGAAAGCTGTTGCTCAGCCTCATCTGCCCATGGCACTGCTCGCACAGAGGCACAGAGACTGGGGCTGCTTGCTTGTCTTGTCCCCTCAAACTTCAAATGTAGCTTAGGTGGTCCGTTCCTGGCGCATCCGGCAGCCGAGCTCCGAAAATGCAAACGTCTGCAGATAGCTTGCAGGCAGAAAGAGCTAGCCTGGAAAGCTGTTGCTCAGCCTCATCGGCCCATGGCACTGCTCGCACAGAGGCACAGAGACTGGGGCTGCTTGCTTGTCTTGCCCCCTCAAACTTCAAACGTAGCTTAGCTGGTCAGTGCCGGGAGCCTCCGGCAGCCCTGCTCCGAAAATGCAAACGTCTGCAGATAGCTCTCAGGCAGAAAGAGCTAGCCTGGAAAGCTGTTGCTCAGCCTCATCTGCCCATGGCACTGCTCGCACAGAGGCACAGAGACTGGGGCTGCTTGCTTGTCTTGCCCCCTCAAACTTCAAACGTAGCTTAGGTGGTCCTTGCTGGGCGCCTTCGGCAGCCCTGCTCCGAAAATGCGAACGTCTGCAGATAGCTCGCAGGCAGAAAGAGCTAGCCTGGAAAGCTGTTGCTCAGCCTCATCTGCCCATGGCACTGCTCGCACAGAGGCACAGAGACTGGGGCTGCTTGCTTGTCTTGCCCCCTCAAACTTCAAACGTAGCTTAGTTGGTCCGTGCCGGGCGCCTCCGGCAGTCCTGCTCCGAAAATGCGAACGTCTGCAGATAGCTCGCAGGCAGAAAGAGCTAGCCTGGAAAGCTGTTGCTCAGCCTCATCTGCCCATGGCACTGCTCGCACAGAGGCACAGAGACTGGGGCTGCTTGCTTGTCTTGCCCCCTCAAACTTCAAACGTAGCTTAGGTGGTCCTTGCTGGGCGCCTCCGGCAGCCCTGCTCCGAAAATGCGAACGTCTGCAGATAGCTCGCAGGCAGAAAGAGCTAGCCTGGAAAGCTGTTGCTCAGCCTCATCTGCCCATGGCACTGCTCGCACAGAGGCACAGAGACTGGGGCTGCTTGCTTGTCTTGTCCCCTCAAACTTCAAACGTAGCTTAGGTGGTCCGTGCCGGGCGCCTCCGGCAGCCCTGCTCCGAAAATGCAAACGTCTGCAGATAGCTCGCAGGCAGAAAGAGCTAGCCTGGAAAGCTGTTGCTCAGCCTCATCTGCCCATGGCACTGCTCGCACAGAGGCACAGAGACTGGGGCTGCTTGCTTGTTTTGCCCCCTCAAACTTCAAACGTAGCTTAGGTGGTCCGTGCCGGGCGCCTCCGGCAGCCCTGCTCCGAAAATGCGAACGTCTCCAGACAGCTTGCAGGCAGAAAGAGCTAGCCTGGAAAGCTGTTGCTCAGCCTCATCTGCCCATGGCACTGCTCGCACAGAGGCACAGAGACTGGGGCTGCTTGCTTGTCTTGCCCCCTCAAACTTCAAACGTAGCTTAGGTGGTCCGTGCCGGGCGCCTCCGGCAGCCCTGCTCCGAAAATGCGAACGTCTGCAGATAGCTCGCAGGCAGAAAGAGCTAGCCTGGAAAGCTGTTGCTCAGCCTCATCTGCACATGGCACTGCTCGCACAGAGGTACAGAGACTGGGGCTGCTTGCTTTTCTTGTCCCCTCAAACTTCAAACGTAGCTTAGGTGGTCTGTGCCGGGCGCATCCGGCAGCCCTGCTCCAAAATTGCAAACGTCTGCAGATAGCTCGCAGGCAGAAAGAGCTAGCGTGGAAAGCTGTTGCTCAGCCTCATCTGCCCATGGCACTGCTCGCACAGAGGCACAGAGACTGGGGCTGCTTGCTTGTCTTGCCCCCTCAAACTTCAAACGTAGCTTAGGTGGTCCGTGCTGGGCGCCTCCGGCAGTCCTGCTCCGAAAATGCGAACGTCTGCAGATAGCTCGCAGGCAGAAAGAGCTAGCCTGGAAAGCTGTTGCTCAGCCTCATCTGCCCATGGCACTGCTCGCACAGAGGCAAAGAGACTGGGGCTGCTTGCTTGTCTTGTCCCCTCAAACTTCAAACGTATCTTAGGTGGTCCGTGCCGGGTGCCTCCGGCAGTCCTGCTCCGAAAATGCAAACGTCTGCAGATAGCTCGCAGGCAGAAAGAGCGAGCCTGGAAAGCTGTTGCTCAGCCTCATCTGCCCATGGCACTGCTCGCACAGAGGCACAGAGACTGGGGCTGCTTGCTTGTCTTGTCCCCTCAAACTTCAAATGTAGCTTAGGTGGTCCGTTCCTGGCGCATCCGGCAGCCCTGCTCCGAAAATGCAAACGTCTGCAGATAGCTGGCAGGCAGAAAGAGCTAGCCTGGAAAGCTGTTGCTCAGCCTCATCGGCCCATGGCACTGGTCGCACAGAGGCACAGAGACTGGGGCTGCTTGCTTGTCTTGCCCCCTCAAACTTCAAACGTAGCTTAGGTGGTCAGTGCCGGGAGCCTCCGGCAGCCCTGCTCCGAAAATGCAAACGTCTGCAGATAGCTCGCAGGCAGAAAGAGCTAGCCTGGAAAGCTGTTGCTCAGCCTCATCTGCCCATGGCACTGCTCGCACAGAGGCACAGAGACTGGGGCTGCTTGCTTGTCTTGTCCCCTCAAACTTCAAACGTAGCTTAGGTGGTCTGTGCCGGGCGCCTCCGGCAGCCCTGCTCCGAAAAATGCGAACGTCTGCAGATAGCTTGCAGGCAGAAAGAGCTAGCCTGGAAAGCTGTTGCTCAGCCTCATCTGCCCATGGCACTGCTCGCACAGAGGCACAGAGACTGGGGATGCTTGCTTGTCTTGCCCCCTCAAACTTCAAACGTAGCTTAGGTGGTCCGTGCCAGGCGCCTCCGGCAGCCCTGATCCGAAAATGCAAACGTCTGCAGATAGCTCGCAGGCAGAAAGAGCTAGCGTGGAAAGCTGTTGCTCAGCCTCATCTGCCCATGGCACTGCTCGCACAGAGGCACAGAGACTGGGGCTGCTTGCTTGTTTTGCCCCCTCAAACTTCAAACGTAGCTTAGGTGGTCCGTGCCGGGCGCCTCCGGCAGCCCTGCTCCGAAAATGCGAACGTCTCCAGACAGCTTGCAGGCAGAAAGAGCTAGCTTGGAAAGCTGTTGCTCAGCCTCATCTGCCCATGGCACTGCTCGCACAGAGGCACAGAGACTGAGGCTGCTTGCTTGTCTTGCCCCCTCAAACCTCAAACGTAGCTTAGGTGGTCCGTGCCGGGCGCCTCCGGCAGCCCTGCTCCGAAAATGCAAATCTCTGCAGATAGCTCGCAGGCAGAAAGAGCTAGCCTGGAAAGCTGTTGCTCAGCCTCATCTGCCCATGGCACTGCTCGCACAGAGGCACAGAGACTGGGGCTGCTTGCTTGTCTTGTCCCCTCAAACTTGAAATGTAACTTAGGTGGTCCGTGCCGGGCGCCTCTGGCAGCCCTGCTCCGAAAATGCGAACGTCTGCAGATAACTCGCAGGCAGAAAGAGCTAGCCTGGAAAGCTGTTGCTCAGCCTCATCTGCCCATGGCACTGCTCGCACAGAGGCACAGAGACTGGGGCTGCTTGCTTGTCTTGTCCCCTCAAACTTCAAACGTAGCTTAGGTGGTCCTTGCCGGGCGCCTCCGGCAGCCCTGCTCCAAAAATGCGAACGTCTGCAGATACCTCGCAGGCAGAAAGAGCTAGCCTGGAAAGCTGTTGCTCAGCCTCATCTGCCCATGGCACTGCTCGCACAGAGGCACAGAGACTGGGGCTGCTTGCTTGTCTTGCCCCCTCAAACTTCAAACGTAGTTTAGGTGGTCCGTGCCGGGCGCCTCCGGCAGCCCTGCTCCAAAAATGCAAACGTCTACAGATAGCTCGCAGGCAGAAAGATCTAGCCTGGAAAGCTGTTGCTCAGCCTCATCTGCCCATGGCACTGCTCGCACAGAGGCACAGAGACTGGGGATGCTTGCTTGTCTTGCCCCCTCAAACTTCAAACGTAGCTTAGGTGGTCCGTGCCGGGCGCCTCCGGCAGCCCTGCTCCAAAAATGCGAACGTCTGCAGATAGCTGGCAGGCAGAAAGAGCTAGCCTGGAAAGCTGTTGCTCAGCCTCATCTGCCCATGGCACTGCTCGCACAGAGGCACAGAGACTGGGGCTGCTTGCTTGTCTTGCCCCCTCAAACTTCAAATGTAGCTTAGGTGGTCCGTGCCGGGCGCCTCCGGCAGCCCTGCTCCGAAAATGCGAACGTCTGCAGATAGCTGGCAGGCAGAAAGAGCTAGCCTGGAAAGCTGTTGCTCAGCCTCATCTGCCCATGGCACTGCTCGCACAGAGGCACAGAGACTGAGGCTGCTTGCTTGTCTTGCCCCCTCAAACTTCAAACGTAGCTTAGGTGGTCCTTGCCGGGCGCCCCCGGCAGCCCTGCTCCGAAAATGCAAACGTCTGCAGATAGCTCGCAGGCAGAAAGAGCTAGCCTGGAAAGCTGTTGCTCAGCCTCATCTGCCCATGGCACTGCTCGCACAGAGGCACAGAGACTGGGGCTGCTTGCCTGTCTTGCCCCCTCAAACTTCAAACGTAACTTAGGTGGTCCATGCCGGGCGCCTCCGGCAGCCCTGATCCGAAAATGCAAACGTCTGCAGATAGCTCGCAGGCTAAAAGAGCTAGCCTGGAAAGCTGTTGCTCAGCCTCATCTGCCCATGGCACTGCTCGCACAGAGGCACAGAGACTGGGGCTGCTTGCTTGTCTTGCCCCCTCAAACTTCAAACGTAGCTTAGGTGGTCCGTGCCGGGCGCCTCCGGCAGTCCTGCTCCGAAAATGCGAACGTCTGCAGATAGCTGGCAGGCAGAAAGAGCTAGCCTGGAAAGCTGTTGCTCAGCCTCATCTGCCCATGGCACTGCTCGCACAGAGGCACAGAGACTGGGGCTGCTTGCTTGTCTTGTCCCCTCAAACTTCAAACGTATCTTAGGTGGTCTGTGCCGGGCGCCTCCGGCAGCCCTGCTCCGAAAATGCAAACGTCTGCAGATAGCTCGCAGGCAGAAAGAGCTAGCCTGGAAAGCTGTTGCTCAGCCTCATCTGCCCATGGCACTGCTCGCACAGAGGCACAGAGACTGGGGCTGCTTGCTTGTCTTGCCCCCTCAAACTTCAAACGTAGCTTAGGTGGTCAGTGCCGGGCACCTCCGGCAGCCCTGCTCCGAAAATGCGAACGTCTGCAGATAGCTTGCAGCCAGAAAGAGCTAGCCTGGAAAGCTGTTGCTCAGCCTCATCTGCCCATGGCACTGCTCGCACAGAGGCACAGAGACTGGGGCTGCTTGCTTGTCTTGTCCCCTCAAACTTCAAACGTAGCTTAGGTGGTCCGTGCCGGGCGCCTCCGGCAGCCCTGCTCCAAAAATGCGAACGTCTGCAGATAGCTGGCAGGCAGAAAGAGCTAGCCTGGAAAGCTGTTGCTCAGCCTCATCTGCCCATGGCACTGCTCGCACAGAGGCACAGAGACTGGGGCTGCTTGCTTGTCTTGCCCCCTCAAACTTCAAACGTATCTTAGGTGGTCCATGCCGGGCGCCTCCGGCATCCCTGCTCCGAAAATGCAAACGTCTGCAGATAGCTCGCAGGCAGAAAGAGCTAGCCTGGAAAGCTGTTGCTCAGCCTCATCTGCCCATGGCACTGCTCGCACAGAGGCACAGAGACTGGGGCTGCTTGCTTGTCTTGCACCCTCAAACTTCAAACGTAGCTTAGGTGGTCCGTGCCGGGCGCCTCCGGCAGCCCTGCTCCGAAAATGCAGAGGTCTGCAGATAGCTCGCAGGCAGAAAGAGCTAGCCTGGAAAGCTGTTGCTCAGCCTCATCTGCCCATGGCACTGCTCGCACAGAGGCACAGAGACTGAGGCTGCTTGCTTGTCTTGCCCCCTCAAACTTCAAACGTAGCTTAGGTGGTCCGTGCCGGGCGCATCCGGCAGCCCTGCTCCGAAAATGCGAACGTCTGCAGATAGCTCGCAGGCAGAAAGAGCTAGCCTGGAAAGCTGTTGCTCAGCCTCATCTGCCCATGGCACTGCTCGCACAGAGGCACAGAGACTGGGGCTGCTTGCTTGTCTTGCCCCCTCAAACTTCAAACGTAGCTTAGGTGGTCCATGCCGGGCGCCTCCGGCAGTCCTGCTCCGAAAATGCAAACGTCTGCAGATAGCTCGCAGGCAGAAAGAGCTAGCCTGGAAAGCTGTTGCTCAGCCTCATCTGCCCATGGCACTGCTCGCACAGAGGCACAGAGACTGGGGCTGCTTGCTTGTCTTGTCCCCTCAAACTTCAAATGTAGCTTAGGTGGTCCGTTCCTGGCGCATCCGGCAGCCCTGCTCCGAAAATGCAAACGTCTGCAGATAGCTCGCAGGCAGAAAGAGCTAGCCTGGAAAGCTGTTGCTCAGCCTCATCTGCCCATGGCACTGCTCGCACAGAGGCACAGAGACTGGGGCTGCTTGCTTGTCTTGTCCCCTCAAACTTCAAACGTAGCTTAGGTGGTCTGTGCCGGGCGCCTCCGGCAGCCCTGCTCCGAAAAATGCGAACGTCTGCAGATAACTTGCAGGCAGAAAGAGCTAGCCTGGAAAGCTGTTGCTCAGCCTCATCTGCCCATGGCACTGCTCGCACAGAGGCACAGAGACTGGGGCTGCTTGCTTGTCTTGCCCCCTCAAACTTCAAACGTAGCTTAGGTGGTCCTTGCTGGGCGCCTCCGGCAGCCCTGCTCCGAAAATGCGAACGTCTGCAGATAGCTCGCAGGCAGAAAGAGCTAGCCTGGAAAGCTGTTGCTCAGCCTCATCTGCCCATGGCACTGCTCGCACAGAGGCACAGAGACTGGGGCTGCTTGCTTGTCTTGTCCCCTCAAACTTCAAACGTAGCTTAGGTGGTCCGTGCCGGGCGCCTCCGGCAGCCCTGCTCCGAAAATGCCAACGTCTGCAGATAGCTCGCAGGCAGAAAGAGCTAGCCTGGAAAGCTGTTGCTCAGCCTCATCTGCCCATGGCACTGCTCGCACAGAGGCACAGAGACTGGAGCTGCTTGCTTGTTTTTGCTCCCTCAAACTTCAAACGTAGCTTAGGTGGTACGTGCCGGGCGCCTCCGGCAGCCCTGCTCCGAAAATGCGAACGTCTCCAGACAGCTTGCAGGCAGAAAGAGCTAGCTTGGAAAGCTGTTGCTCAGCCTCATCTGCCCATGGCACTGCTCGCACAGAGGCCCAGAGACTGGGGCTGCTTGCTTGTCTTGCCCCCTCAAACTTCAAACGTAGCTTAGGTGGTCCGTGCCGGGCGCGTCCGGCAGCCCTGCTCCGAAAATGCGAACGTCTGCAGATAGCTCGCAGGCAGAAAGAGCTAGCCTGGAAAGCTGTTGCTCAGCCTCATCTGCCCATGGCACTGCTCGCACAGAGGCACAGAGACTGGGGCTGCTTGCTTGTCTTGTCCCCTCAAACTTCAAACGTATCTTAGGTGGTCCGTGCCGGGTGCCTCCGGCAGTCCTGCTCCGAAAATGCAAACGTCTGCAGATAGCTCGCAGGCAGAAAGAGCTAGCCTGGAAAGCTGTTGCTCAGCCTCATCTGCCCATGGCACTGCTCGCACAGAGGCACAGAGACTGGGGCTGCTTGCTTGTCTTGCCCCCTCAAACTTCAAACGTAGCTTAGGTGGTCCGTGCCGGGCACCTCCGGCAGCCCTGCTCCGAAAATGCGAACGTCTGCAGATAGCTGGCAGGCAGAAAGAGCTAGCCTGGAAAGCTGTTGCTCAGCCTCATCTGCCCATGGCAGTGCTCGCACAGAGGCACAGAGACTGAGGCTGCTTGCTTGTCTTGCCCCCTCAAACTTCAAACGTAGCTTAGGTGGTCCTTGCCGGGCGCCTCCGGCAGCCCTGCTCCGAAAATGCAAACGTCTGCAGATAGCTCGCAGGCAGAAAGAGCTAGCCTGGAAAGCTGTTGCTCAGCCTCATCTGCCCATGGCACTGCTCGCACAGAGGCACAGAGACTGGGGCTGCTTGCTTGTCTTGCACCCTCAAACTTGAAACGTAACTTAGGTGGTCCATGCCGGGCGCCTCCGACAGCCCTGCTCCGAAAATGCAAACGTCTGCAGATAGCTCGCAGGCAGAAAGAGCTAGCCTGGAAAGCTGTTGCTCAGCCTCATCTGCCCATGGCACTGCTCGCACAGAGGCACAGAGACTGGGGCTGCTTGCTTGTCTTGTCCCCTCAAACTTCAAACGTAGCTTAGGTGGTCCGTGCCGGGCGCCTCCGGCAGCCCTGCTCCGAAAATGCAAACGTCTGCAGATAGCTCGCAGGCAGAAAGAGCTAGCCTGGAAAGCTGTTGCTCAGCCTCATCTGCCCATGGCACTGCTCGCACAGAGGCACAGAGACTGAGGCTGCTTGCTTGTCTTGTCCCCTCAAACTTCAAACGTAGCTTAGGTGGTCCGTGCCGGGCGCCTCCGGCAGCCCTGCTCCGAAAATTCGAATGTCTGCAGATAGCTCGCAGGCAGAAAGAGCTAGCCTGGAAAGCTGTTGCTCAGCCTCATCTGCCCATGGCACTGCTCGCACAGAGGCACAGAGACTGGGGCTGCTTGCTTGTCTTGTCCCCTCAAACTTCAAACGTATCTTAGGCGGTCCGTGCGGGGCGCATCCGGCAGCCCTGCTCCGAAAATGCGAACGTCTGCAGATAGCTCGCAGGCAGAAAGAGCTAGCCTGGAAAGCTGTTGCTCAGCCTCATCTGCCCATGGCACTGCTCGCACAGAGGCACAGAGACTGGGGCTGCTTGCTTGTCTTGCCCCCTCAAACTTCAAACGTAGCTTAGGTGGTCCGTGCCGGGCGCCTCCGGCAGCCCTGCTCCGAAAATGCGAATGTCTGCAGATAGCTGGCAGGCAGAAAGAGCTAGCCTGGAAAGCTGTTGCTCAGCCTCATCTGCCCATGGCACTGCTCGCACAGAGGCACAGAGACTGGGGCTGCTTGCTTGTCTTGCCCCCTCAAACTTCAAACGTAACTTAGGTGGTCCATGCCGGGCGCCTCCGGCAGCCCTGCTCCGAAAATGCAAACGTCTGCAGATAGCTCGCAGGCAGAAAGAGCTAGCCTGGAAAGCTCTTGCTCAGCCTCATCTGCCCATGGCACTGCTCGCACAGAGGCACAGAGACTGGGGCTGCTTGCTTGTCTTCCCCCTCAAACCTCACACGTAGCTTAGGTTGTCCGTGCCGGGCGCCTCCGGCAGCCCTGCTCCGAAAATGCAAATGTCTGCAGATAGCTCGCAGGCAGAAAGAGCTAGCCTGGAAAGCTGTTGCTCAGCCTCATCTGCCCATGGCACTGCTCGCACAGAGGCACAGAGACTGGGGCTGCTTGCTTGTCTTGTCCCCTCAAACTTGAAATGTAGCTTAGGTGGTCTGTGCCGGGCGCCTCCGGCAGCCCTGCTCCGAAAATGCGAACGTCTGCAGATAGCTCTCAGGCAGAAAGAGCTAGCCTGGAAAGCTGTTGCTCAGCCTCATCTGCCCATGGCACTGCTCGCACAGAGGCACAGAGACTGGGGCTGCTTGCTTGTCTTGTCCCCTCAAACTTCAAACGTACCTTAGGTGGTCCGTGCCGGGCGCCTCCGGCAGCCCTGCTCCGAAAATGCGAACGTCTGCAGATAGCTCACAGGCAGAAAGAGCTAGCCTGGAAAGCTGTTGCTCAGCCTCATCTGCCCATGGCACTGCTCGCACAGAGGCACAGAGACTGGGGCTGCTTGCTTGTCTTGTCCCCTCAAACTTCAAACGTAGCTTAGGTGGTCCGTGCCGGGCGCCTCCGGCAGTCCTGCTCCGAAAATGCGAACGTCTGCAGATAGCTCGCAGGCAGAAAGAGCTATCCTGGAAAGCTGTTGCTCAGCCTCATCTGCCCATGGCACTGCTCGCACAGAGGCACAGAGACTGGGGCTGCTTGCTTGTCTTGTCCCCTCAAACTTGAAATGCAACTTAGGTGGTCCGTGCCGGGCGCCTCCGGCAGCCCTGCTCCGAAAATGCGAACGTCTGCAGATAGCTCGCAGGCAGAAAGAGCTAGCCTGGAAAGCTGTTGCTCAGCCTCATCTGCCCATGGCACTGCTCGCACAGAGGCACAGAGACTGGGGCTGCTTGCTTGTCTTGTCCCCTCAAACTTCAAACGTAGCTTAGGTGGTCCGTGCCGGGCGCCTCCGGCAGTCCTGCTCCAAAAATGCGAATGTCTGCAGATAGCTCGCAGGCAGAAAGAGCTAGCCTGGAAAGCTGTTGCTCAGCCTCATCTGCCCATGGCACTGCTCGCACAGAGGCACAGAGACTGGGGCTGCTTGCTTGTCTTGCCCCCTCAAACTTCAAATGTACCTTAGGTGGTCCGTGCCGGGCGCCTCCGGCAGCCCTGCTCCGAAAATGCAAACGTCTGCAGATAGCTGGCAGGCAGAAAGAGCTAGCCTGGAAAGCTGTTGCTCAGCCTCATCTGCCCATGGCACTGCTCGCACAGAGGCACAGAGACTGAGGCTGCTTGCTTGTCTTGCCCCCTCAAACTTCAAACGTAGCTTAGGTGGTCCTTGCCGTGCGCCCCCGGCAGCCCTGCTCCGAAAATGCGAACGTCTGCAGATAGCTCGCAGGCAGAAAGAGCTAGCCTGGAAAGCTGTTGCTCAGCCTCATCTGCCCATGGCACTGCTCGCACAGAGGCACAGAGACTGGGGCTGCTTGCTTGTCTTGCCCCCTCAAACTTCAAACGTAACTTAGGTGGTCCATGCCGGGTGCCTCCGACAGCCCTGCTCCGAAAATGCAAACGTCTGCAGATAGCTCGCATGCTAAAAGAGCTAGCCTGGAAAGCTGTTGCTCAGCCTCATCTGCCCATGGCACTGCTCGCACAGAGGCACAGAGACTGGGGCTGCTTGCTTGTCTTGTCCCCTCAAACTTCAAACGTAGCTTAGGTGGTCCGTGCCGGGCGCCTCCGGCAGTCCTGCTCCGAAAATGCGAACGTCTGCAGATAGCTGGCAGGCAGAAAGAGCTAGCCTGGAAAGCTCTTGCTCAGCCTCATCTGCCCATGGCACTGCTCGCACAGAGGCACAGAGACTGGGGCTGCTTGCTTGTCTTGTCCCCTCAAACTTCAAACGTAGCTTAGGTGGTCCGTGCCGGGCGACTCCGGCAGCCCTGCTCCGAAAATGCGAACGTCTGCAGATAGCTTGCAGGCAGAAAGAGCTAGCCTGGAAAGCTGTTGCTCAGCCTCATCTGCCCATGGCACTGCTCGCACAGAGGCACAGAGACTGGGGCTGCTTGCTTGTCTTGTCCCCTCAAACTTCAAACGTAGCTTAGGTGGTCCGTGCTGGGCGCCTCCGGCAGCCCTGCTCCGAAAATGCAAACGTCTGCAGATAGCTCGCAGGCAGAAAGAGCTAGCCTGGAAAGCTGTTGCTCAGCCTCATCTGCCCATGGCACTGCTCGCACAGAGGCACAGAGACTGGGGCTGCTTGCTTGTCTTGCCCCCTCAAACTTCAAACGTAGCTTAGGTGGTCAGTGCCGGGCGCCTCCGGCAGCCCTGCTTCGAAAATGCGAACGTCTGCACATAGCTGGCAGGCAGAAAGAGCTAGCCTGGAAAGCTGTTGCTCAGCCTCATCTGCCCATGGCAGTGCTCGCACAGAGGCACAGAGACTGGGGCTGCTTGCTTGTCTTGTCCCCTCAAACTTCAAACGTAGCTTAGGTGGTCCGTGCCGGGCGCCTCCGGCAGCCCTGCTCCAAAAATGCGAACGTCTGCAGATAGCTGGCAGGCAGAAAGAGCTAGCCTGGAAAGCTGTTGCTCAGCCTCATCTGCCCATGGCACTGCTCGCACAGAGGCACAGAGACTGAGGCTGCTTGCTAGTCTTGCCCCCTCAAACTTCAAACGTAGCTTAGGTGGTCCTTGCCGGGCGCCTCCGGACGCCCTGCTCCGAAAATGCGAACGTGTGCAGATAGCTCGCAGGCAGAAAGAGCGAGCCTGGAAAGCTGTTGCTCAGCCTCATCTGCCCATGGCACTGCTCGCACAGAGGCACAGAGACTGGGGCTGCTTGCTTGTCTTGCCCCCTCAAACTTCAAACGTAACTTAGGTGGTCCTTGCCGGGCGCCTCCAGCAGCCCTGCTCCGAAAATGCAAACGTCTGCAGATACCTCGCAGGCAGAAAGAGCTAGCCTGGAAAGCTGTTGCTCAGCCTCATCTGCCCATGGCACTGCTCGCACAGAGGCACAGAGACTGGGGCTGCTTGCTTGTCTTGTCCCCTCAAACTTCAAATGTAGCTTAGGTGGTCCGTTCCTGGCGCATCCGGCAGCCCTGCTCCGAAAATGCGAACGTCTGCAGATAGCTCGCAGGCAGAAAGAGCTAGCCTGGAAAGCTGTTGCTCAGCCTCATCTGCCCATGGCACTGCTCGCACAGAGGCACAGAGACTAGGGCTGCTTGCTTGTCTTGCCCCTTCAAACTTCAAACGTAGCTTATGTGGTCAGTGCCGGGAGCCTCCGGCAGCCCTGCTCCGAAAATGCAAACGTCTGCAGATAGCTCGCAGGCAGAAAGAGCTAGCCTGGAAAGCTGTTGCTCAGCCTCATCTGCCCATGGCACTGCTCGCACAGAGGCACAGAGACTGGGGCTGCTTGCTTGTCTTGTCCCCTCAAACTTCAAACGTAGCTTAGGTGGTCTGTGCCGGGCGCCTCCGGCAGCCCTGCTCCAAAAATGCGAACGTCTGCAGATAGGTCGCAGGCAGAAAGAGCTAGCCTAGAAAGCTGTTGCTCAGCCTCATCTGCCCATGGCACTGCTCGCACAGAGGCACAGAGACTGGGGCTGCTTGCTTGTCTTGCACCCTCAAACTTCAAACGTAGCTTAGGTGGTCCGTGCCAGGCGCCTCCGGCAGCCCTGCTCCGAAAATGCAAACGTCTGCAGATAGCTCGCAGGCAGAAAGAGCTAGCCTGGAAAGCTGTTGCTCAGCCTCATCTGCCCATGGCACTGCTCGCACAGAGGCACAGAGACTGGGGCTGTTTGCTTGTCTTGTCCCCTCAAACTTCAAACATAGCTTAGGTGGTCCTTGCTGGGCGCCTCCGGCAGCCCTGCTCCGAAAATGCGAACGTCTGCAGATAGCTCGCAGGCAGAAAGAGCTAGCCTGGAAAGCTGTTGCTCAGCCTCATCTGCCCATGGCACTGCTCGCACAGAGGCACAGAGACTGGGGCTGCTTGCTTGTCTTGTCCCCTCAAACTTCAAACGTATCTTAGGTGGTCCGTGCCGGGCGCCTCCGGCAGCCCTGCTCCGAAAATGCGAACGTCTGCAGATAGCTCGCAGGCAGAAAGAGCTAGCCTGGAAAGCTGTTGCTCAGCCTCATCTGCCCATGGCACTGCTCGCACAGAGGCACAGAGACTGAGGCTGCTTGCTTGTCTTGCCCCCTCAAAATTCAAACGTAGCTTAGGTGGTCTGTGCCGGGCGCCTCCGGCAGCCCTGCTCCGAAAATGCAAACGTCTGCAGATAGCTCGCAGGCAGAAAGAGCTAGCCTGGAAAGCTGTTGCTCAGCCTCATCTGCCCATGGCACTGCTCGCACAGAGGCACAGAGACTGGGGCTGCTTGCTTGTCTTGCCCCCTCAAACTTCAAACGTAGCTTAGGTGGTCCGTGCAGGGCGCCTCCGGCAGTCCTGCTCCGAAAATGCGAACGTCTGCAGATAGCTCGCAGGCAGAAAGAGCTAGCCTGGAAAGCTGTTGCTCAGCCTCATCTGCCCATGGCACTGCTCGCACAGAGGCACAGAGACTGGGGCTGCTTGCTTGTCTTGCCCCCTCAAACTTCAAACGTAGCTTAGGTGGTCCGTGCTGGGCGCCTCCGGCAGTCCTGCTCCGAAAATGCGAACGTCTGCAGATAGCTCGCAGGCAGAAAGAGCTAGCCTGGAAAGCTGTTGCTCAGCCTCATCTGCCCATGGCAGTGCTCGCACAGAGGCACAGAGACTGGGGCTGCTTGCTTGTCTTGTCCCCTCAAACTTCAAACGTAGCTTAGGTGGTCCTTGCCGGGCGCCTCCCGCAGCCCTGCTCCAAAAATGCGAACGTCTGCAGATAGCTCGCAGGCAGAAAGAGCTAGCCTGGAAAGCTGTTGCTCAGCCTCATCTGCCCATGGCACTGCTCGCACAGAGGCACAGAGACTGGGGCTGCTTGCTTGTCTTGTTCCCTCAAACTTCAGACGTATCTTAGGTGGTCCGTGCCGGGCGCCTCCGGCAGCCCTGTTCCGAAAATGCAAACGTCTGCAGATAGCTGGCAGGCAGAAAGAGCTAGCCTGGAAAGCTGTTGCTCAGCCTCATCTGCCCATGGCACTGCTCGCACAGAGGCACAGAGGCTGGGGCTGCTTGCTTGTCTTGCCCCCTCAAACTTCAAACGTAGCTTAGGTGGTCCGTGCTGGGCGCCTCCGGCAGTCCTGCTCCGAAAATGCGAACGTCTGCAGATAGCTCGCAGGCAGAAAGAGCTAGCCTGGAAAGCTGTTGCTCAGCCTCATCTGCCCATGGCACTGCTCGCACAGAGGCACAGAGACTGGGGCTGCTTGCTTGTCTTGTCCCCTCAAACTTCAAATGTAGCTTAGGTGGTCCGTGCCGGGCGCCTCCGGCAGCCCTGCTCCGAAAATGCAAACGTCTGCAGATAGCTCGCAGGCAGAAAGAGCTAGCCTGGAAAGCTGTTGCTCAGCCTCATCTGCCCATGGCACTGCTCGCACAGAGGCACAGAGACTGAGGCTGCTTGCTTGTCTTGCCCCCTCAAACTTCAAACGTAGCTTAGGTGGTCTGTGCCGGGCGCCTCCGGCAGCCCTGCTCCGAAAATGCGAACGTCTGCAGATAGCTCGCAGGCAGAAAGAGCTAGCCTGGAAAGCTGTTGCTCAGCCTCATCTGCCCATGGCACTGCTCGCACAGAGGCACAGAGATGGGGGCTGCTTGCTTGTCTTGTCCCCTCAACCTTCAAACGTAGCTTAGGTGGTCCGTGCCGGGCGCATCCGGCAGCCCTGCTCCGAAAATGCGAACGTCTGCAGATAGCTCGCAGGCAGAAAGAGCTAGCCTGGAAAGCTGTTGCTCAGCCTCATCTGCCCATGGCACTGCTCGCACAGAGGCACAGAGACTGGGGCTGCTTGCTTGTCTTGTCCCCTCAAACTTCAAACGTAGCTTAGGTGGTCCGTGCCGGGCGCCTCCGGCAACCCTGCTCCAAAAATGCGAACGTCTGCAGATAGCTCGCAGGCAGAAAGAGCTAGCCTGGAAAGCTGTTGCTCAGCCTCATCTGCCCATGGCACTGCTCGCACAGAGGCACAGAGACTGGGGCTGCTTGCTTGTCTTGCCCCCTCAAACTTCAAACGTAGCTTAGGTGGTCCGTGCCGGGCGCCTCCGGCAGCCCTGCTCCAAAAATGCGAACGTCTGCAGAGAGCTGGCAGGCAGAAAGAGCTAGCCTGGAAAGCTGTTGCTCAGCCTCATCTGCCCATGGCACTGCTCGCACAGAGGCACAGAGACTGAGGCTGCTTGCTTGTCTTGCCCCCTCAAACTTCAAACGTAGCTTAGGTGGTCCTTGCCGGGCGCCTCCGGACGCCCTGCTCCGAAAATGCGAATGTCTGCAGATAGCTCTCAGGCAGAAAGAGCTAGCCTGGAAAGCTGTTGCTCAGCCTCATCTGCCCATGGCACTGCTCGCACAGAGGCACAGAGACTGGGGCTGCTTGCTTGTCTTGCCCCCTCAAACTTCAAACGTAACTTAGGTGGTCCATGCCGGGCGCCTCCGACAGCCCTGCTCCGAAAATTCGAACGTCTGCAGATAGCTCGCAGGCAGAAAGAGCTAGCCTGGAAAGCTGTTGCTCAGCCTCATCTGCCCATGGCACTGCTCGCACAGAGGCACAGAGACTGGGGCTGCTTGCTTGTCTTGCCCCCTCAAACTTCAAATGTAGCTTAGGTGGTCCGTGCCGGGCGCCTCCGGCAGCCCTGCTCCAAAAATGCGAACGTCTGCAGATAGCTCGCAGGCAGAAAGAGCTAGCCTGGAAAGCTGTTGCTCAGCCTCATCTGCCCATGGCACTGCTCGCACAGAGGCACAGAGACTGGGGCTGCTTGCTTGTCTTGCCCCCTCAAACTTCAAACGTAGCTTAGGTGGTCCGTGCCGGGCGCCTCCGGCAGCCCTGCTCCGAAAATGCGAACGTCTGCAGATAGCTCGCAGGCAGAAAGAGCTAGCCTGGAAAGCTGTTGCTCAGCCTCATCTGCCCATGGCACTGCTCGCACAGAGGCACAGAGACTGAGGCTGCTTGCTTGTCTTGCCCCCTCAAACTTCAAACGTAGCTTAGGTGGTCCTTGCCGTGCGCCTCCGGCAGCCCTGCTCCGAAAATGCGAACGTCTGCAGATAGCTCGCAGGCAGAAAGAGCTAGCCTGGAAAGCTGTTGCTCAGCCTCATCTGCCCATGGCACTGCTCGCACAGAGGCACAGAGACTGAGGCTGCTTGCTTGTCTTGTCCCCTCAAACTTCAAACGTAGCTTAGGTGGTCCGTGACGTGCGCCTCCGGCAGTCCTGCTCCGAAAATGCGAACGTCTGCAGATAGCTGGCAGGCAGAAAGAGCTAGCCTGGAAAGCTGTTGCTCAGCCTCATCTGCCCATGGCACTGCTCGCACAGAGGCACAGAGACTGAGGCTGCTTGCTTGTCTTGTCCCCTCAAACTTCAAACGTAGCTTAGGTGGTCCGTGCCGGGCGCCTCTGGCAGCCCTGCTCCGAAAATGCGAACGTGTGCAGATAGCTCGCAGGCAGAAAGAGCGAGCCTGGAAAGCTGTTGCTCAGCCTCATCTGCCCATGGCACTGCTCGCACAGAGGCACAGAGACTGGGGCTGCTTGCTTGTCTTGCCCCCTCAAACTTCAAACGTAACTTAGGTGGTCCATGCAGGGCACCTCCAGCATCCCTGCTCCGAAAATGCAAACGTCTGCAGATAGCTCGCAGGCAGAAAGAGCTAGCCTGGAAAGCTGTTGCTCAGCCTCATCTGCCCATGGCACTGCTCGCACAGAGGCACAGAGACTGGGGCTGCTTGCTTGTCTTGCACCCTCAAACTTCAAACGTAGCTTAGGTGGTCCGTGCCGGGCGCCTCCGGCAGCCCTGCTCCGAAAATGCGAACGTCTGCAGATAGCTGGCAGGCAGAAAGAGCTAGCCTGGAAAGCTGTTGCTCAGCCTCATCTGCCCATGGCACTGCTCGCACAGAGGCACAGAGACTGCGGCTGCTTGCTTGTCTTGTCCCCTCAACCTTCAAACGTAGCTTAGGTGGTCCGTGCCGGGCGCATCCGGCAGCCCTGCTCCAAAAATGCGAACGTCTGCAGATAGCTCGCAGGCAGAAAGAGCTAGCCTGGAAAGCTGTTGGTCAGCCTCATCTGCCCATGGCACTGCTCGCACAGAGGCACAGAGACTGGGGCTGCTTGCTTGTCTTGCCCCCTCAAACTTCAAATGTAGCTTAGGTGGTCCGTGCCGGGCGTCTCCGGCAGTCCTGCTCCGAAAATGCAAACGTCTGCAGATAGCTGGCAGTCAGAAAGAGCTAGCCTGGAAAGCTGTTGCTCAGCCTCATCTGTCCATGGCACTGCTCGCACAGAGGCACAGAGACTGGGGCTGCTTGCTTGTCTTGTCCCCTCAATCTTGAAATGAAGCTTAGGTGGTCCATTCCTGGCGCATCCGGCAGCCCTGCTCCGAAAATGCGAACGTCTGCAGATAGCTGGCAGGCAGAAAGAGCTAGCCTGGAAAGCTGTTGCTCAGCCTCATCTGCCCATGGCACTGCTCGCACAGAGGCACAGAGACTGGGGCTGCTTGCTTGTCTTGTCCCCTCAACCTTCAAACGTAGCTTAGGTGGTCCGTGCCGGGCGCATCCGGCAGCCCTGCTCCGAAAATGCGAACGTCTGCAGATAGCTCGCAGGCAGAAAGAGCTAGCCTGGAAAGCTGTTGCTCAGCCTCATCTGCCCATGGCACTGCTCGCACAGAGGCACAGAGACTGGGGCTGCTTGCTTGTCTTGTCCCCTCAAACTTCAAACGTAGCTTAGGTGGTCCGTGCCGGGCGCCTCCGGCAACCCTGCTCCAAAAATGCGAACGTCTGCAGATAGCTCGCAGGCAGAAAGAGCTAGCCTGGAAAGCTGTTGCTCAGCCTCATCTGCCCATGGCACTGCTCGCACAGAGGCACAGAGACTGGGGCTGCTTGCTTGTCTTGCCCCCTCAAACTTCAAACGTAGCTTAGGTGGTCCGTGCCGGGCGCCTCCGGCAGCCCTGCTCCAAAAATGCGAACGTCTGCAGATAGCTCGCAGGCAGAAAGAGCTAGCCTGGAAAGCTGTTGCTCAGCCTCATCTGCCCATGGCACTGCTCGCACAGAGGCACAGAGACTGAGGCTGCTTGCTTGTCTTGCCCCCTCAAACTTCAAACGTAGCTTAGGTGGTCCTTGCCGGGCGCCTCCGGACGCCCTGCTCCGAAAATGCGAATGTCTGCAGATAGCTCTCAGGCAGAAAGAGCTAGCCTGGAAAGCTGTTGCTCAGCCTCATCTGCCCATGGCACTGCTCGCACAGAGGCACAGAGACTGGGGCTGCTTGCTTGTCTTGCCCCCTCAAACTTCAAACGTAACTTATGTGGTCCATGCCGGGCGCCTCCGACAGCCCTGCTCCGAAAATTCGAACGTCTGCAGATAGCTCGCAGGCAGAAAGAGCTAGCCTGGAAAGCTGTTGCTCAGCCTCATCTGCCCATGGCACTGCTCGCACAGAGGCACAGAGACTGGGGCTGCTTGCTTGTCTTGCCCCCTCAAACTTCAAATGTAGCTTAGGTGGTCCGTGCCGGGCGCCTCCGGCAGCCCTGCTCCAAAAATGCGAACGTCTGCAGATAGCTCGCAGGCAGAAAGAGCTAGCCTGGAAAGCTGTTGCTCAGCCTCATCTGCCCATGGCACTGCTCGCACAGAGGCACAGAGACTGGGGCTGCTTGCTTGTCTTGCCCCCTCAAACTTCAAATGTAGCTTAGGTGGTCCGTGCCGGGCGCCTCCGGCAGCCCTGCTCCGAAAATGCGAACGTGTGCAGATAGCTCGCAGGCAGAAAGAGCTAGCCTGGAAAGCTGTTGCTCAGCCTCATCTGGCCATGGCACTGCTCGCACAGAGGCACAGAGACTGGGGCTGCTTGCTTGTCTTGTCCCCTCAATCTTGAAATGAATCTTAGGTGGTCCGTTCCTGGCGCATCCGGCAGCCCTGCTCCGAAAATGCGAACGTCTGCAGATAGCTGGCAGGCAGAAAGAGCTAGCCTGGAAAGCTGTTGCTCAGCCTCATCGGCCCATGGCACTGCTCGCACAGAGGCACAGAGACTGGGGCTGCTTGCTTGTCTTGCCCCCTCAAACTTCAAACGTAGCTTAGGTGGTCTGCGCCGGGAGCCTCCGGCAGCCCTGCTCCGAAAATGCAAACGTCTGCAGATAGCTCGCAGGCAGAAAGAGCTAGCCTGGAAAGCTGTTGCTCAGCCTCATCTGCCCATGGCACTGCTCGCACAGAGGCACAGAGACTGGGGCTGCTTGCTTGTCTTGTCCCCTCAAACTTCAAACGTAGCTTAGGTGGTCTGTGCCGGGCGCCTCCGGCAGCCCTGCTCCGAAAATGCCAACGTCTGCAGATAGCTCGCAGGCAGAAAGAGCTAGCGTGGAAAGCTGTTGCTCAGCCTCATCTGCCCATGGCACTGCTCGCACAGAGGCACAGAGACTGGGGCTGCTTGCTTGTTTTGCCCCCTCAAACTTCAAACGTATCTTAGTTGGTCCGTGTCAGGCGCCTCCGGCAGCCCTGCTCCGAAAATTCTAACGTCTCCATACAGCTCGCAGCCAGAAAGAGCTAGCCTGGAAAGCTGTTGCTCAGCCTCATCTGCCCATGGCACTGCTCGCACAGAGGCACAGAGACTGGGGCTGCTTGCTTGTCTTGCCCCCTCAAACTTCAAACGTAGCTTAGGTGGTCTGTGCCGGGCGCCTCCGGCAGCCCTGCTCCAAAAATGCGAACGTCTGCAGATAGCTGGCAGGCAGAAAGAGCTAGCCTGGAAAGCTGTTGCTCAGCCTCATCTGCCCATGGCACTGCTCGCACAGAGGCACAGAGACTGAGGCTGCTTGCTTGTCTTGCCCCCTCAAACTTCAAACGTAGCTTAGGTGGTCCTTGCCGGGCGCCTCTGGCAGCCCTGCTCCGAAAATGCGAACGTGTGCAGATAGCTCGCAGGCAGAAAGAGCGAGCCTGGAAAGCTGTTGCTCAGCCTCATCTGCCCATGGCACTGCTCGCACAGAGGCACAGAGACTGGGGCTGCTTGCTTGTCTTGTCCCCTCAACCTTCAAACGTAGCTTAGGTGGTCCGTGCCGGGCGCATCCGGCAGCCCTGCTCCAAAAATGCGAACGTCTGCAGATAGCTCGCAGGCAGAAAGAGCTAGCCTGGAAAGCTGTTGGTCAGCCTCATCTGCCCATGGCACTGCTCGCACAGAGGCACAGAGACTGGGGCTGCTTGCTTGTCTTGCCCCCTCAAACTTCAAATGTAGCTTAGGTGGTCCGTGCCGGGCGCCTCCGGCAGTCCTGCTCCGAAAATGCAAACGTCTGCAGATAGCTCGCAGGCAGAAAGAGCTAGCCTGGAAAGCTGTTGCTCAGCCTCATCTGCCCATGGCACTGCTCGCACAGAGGCACAGAGACTGGGGCTGCTTGCTTGTCTTGTCCCCTCAATCTTGAAATGAAGCTTAGGTGGTCCGTTCCTGGCGCATCCGGCAGCCCTGCTCCGAAAATGCGAACGTCTGCAGATAGCTGGCAGGCAGAAAGAGCTAGCCTGGAAAGCTGTTGCTCAGCCTCATCTGCCCATGGCACTGCTCGCACAGAGGCACAGAGACTGGGGCTGCTTGCTTGTCTTGCCCCCTCAAAATTCAAACGTAGCTTAGGTTGTCTGTGCCGGGCGCCTCCGGCAGCCCTGCTCCGAAAATGCAAACGTCTGCAGATAGCTCGCAGGCAGAAAGAGCTAGCCTGGAAAGCTGTTGCTCAGCCTCATCTGCCCATGGCACTGCTCGCACAGAGGCACAGAGACTGGGGCTGCTTGCTTGTCTTGCCCCCTCAAACTTCAAACGTAGCTTAGGTGGTCCGTGCAGGGCGCCTCCGGCAGTCCTGCTCCGAAAATGCGAACGTCTGCAGATAGCTCGCAGGCAGAAAGAGCTAGCCTGGAAAGCTGTTGCTCAGCCTCATCTGCCCATGGCACTGCTCGCACAGAGGCACAGAGACTGGGGCTGCTTGCTTGTCTTGCCCCCTCAAACTTCAAACGTAGCTTAGGTGGTCCGTGCTGGGCGCCTCCGGCAGTCCTGCTCCGAAAATGCGAACGTCTGCAGATAGCTCGCAGGCAGAAAGAGCTAGCCTGGAAAGCTGTTGCTCAGCCTCATCTGCCCATGGCAGTGCTCGCACAGAGGCACAGAGACTGGGGCTGCTTGCTTGTCTTGTCCCCTCAAACTTCAAACGTAGCTTAGGTGGTCAGTGCCGGGCGCCTCTGGCAGCCCTGCTCCAAAAATGCGAACGTCTGCAGATAGCTCGCAGGCAGAAAGAGCTAGCCTGGAAAGCTGTTGCTCAGCCTCATCTGCCCATGGCACTGCTTGCACAGAGGCACAGAGACTGGGGCTGCTTGCTTGTCTTGTTCCCTCAAACTTCAAACGTATCTTAGGTGGTCCGTGCCGGGCGCCTCCGGCAGCCCTGTTCCGAAAATGCAAACGTCTGCAGATAGCTGGCAGGCAGAAAGAGCTAGCCTGGAAAGCTGTTGCTCAGCCTCATCTGCCCATGGCACTGCTCGCACAGAGGCACAGAGACTGGGGCTGCTTGCTTGTCTTGCCCCCTCAAACTTCAAACGTAGCTTAGGTGGTCCGTGCTGGGCGCCTCCGGCAGTCCTGCTCCGAAAATGCGAACGTCTGCAGATAGCTCGCAGGCAGAAAGAGCTAGCCTGGAAAGCTGTTGCTCAGCCTCATCTGCCCATGGCACTGCTCGCACAGAGGCACAGAGACTGGGGCTGCTTGCTTGTCTTGTCCCCTCAAACTTCAAATGTAGCTTAGGTGGTCCGTGCCGGGCGCCTCCGGCAGCCCTGCTCCGAAAATGCAAACGTCTGCAGATAGCTCGCAGGCAGAAAGAGCTAGCCTGGAAAGCTGTTGCTCAGCCTCATCTGCCCATGGCACTGCTCGCACAGAGGCACAGAGACTGGGGCTGCTTGCTTGTCTTGCCCCCTCAAACTTCAAACGTAGCTTAGGTGGTCTGTGCCGGGCGCCTCCGGCAGCCCTGCTCCGAAAATGCGAACGTCTGCAGATAGCTGGCAGGCAGAAAGAGCTAGCCTGGAAAGCTGTTGCTCAGCCTCATCTGCCCATGGCACTGCTCGCACAGAGGCACAGAGACTGGGGCTGCTTGCTTGTCTTGTCCCCTCAACCTTCAAACGTAGCTTAGGTGGTCCGTGCCGGGCGCATCCGGCAGCCCTGCTCCGAAAATGCGAACGTCTGCAGATAGCTCGCAGGCAGAAAGAGCTAGCCTGGAAAGCTGTTGCTCAGCCTCATCTGCCCATGGCACTGCTCGCACAGAGGCACAGAGACTGGGGCTGCTTGCTTGTCTTGTCCCCTCAAACTTCAAACGTAGCTTAGGTGGTCCGTGCCGGGCGCCTCCGGCAACCCTGCTCCAAAAATGCGAACGTCTGCAGATAGCTCGCAGGCAGAAAGAGCTAGCCTGGAAAGCTGTTGCTCAGCCTCATCTGCCCATGGCACTGCTCGCACAGAGGCACAGAGACTGGGGCTGCTTGCTTGTCTTGCCCCCTCAAACTTCAAACGTAGCTTAGGTGGTCCGTGCCGGGCGCCTCCGGCAGCCCTGCTCCAAAAATGCGAACGTCTGCAGATAGCTGGCAGGCAGAAAGAGCTAGCCTGGAAAGCTGTTGCTCAGCCTCATCTGCCCATGGCACTGCTCGCACAGAGGCACAGAGACTGAGGCTGCTTGCTTGTCTTGCCCCCTCAAACTTCAAACGTAGCTTAGGTGGTCCTTGCCGGGCGCCTCCGGACGCCCTGCTCCGAAAATGCGAATGTCTGCAGATAGCTCTCAGGCAGAAAGAGCTAGCCTGGAAAGCTGTTGCTCAGCCTCATCTGCCCATGGCACTGCTCGCACAGAGGCACAGAGACTGGGGCTGCTTGCTTGTCTTGCCCCCTCAAACTTCAAACGTAACTTAGGTGGTCCATGCCGGGCGCCTCCGACAGCCCTGCTCCGAAAATTCGAACGTCTGCAGATAGCTCGCAGGCAGAAAGAGCTAGCCTGGAAAGCTGTTGCTCAGCCTCATCTGCCCATGGCACTGCTCGCACAGAGGCACAGAGACTGGGGCTGCTTGCTTGTCTTGCCCCCTCAAACTTCAAATGTAGCTTAGGTGGTCCGTGCCGGGCGCCTCCGGCAGCCCTGCTCCAAAAATGCGAACGTCTGCAGATAGCTCGCAGGCAGAAAGAGCTAGCCTGGAAAGCTGTTGCTCAGCCTCATCTGCCCATGGCACTGCTCGCACAGAGGCACAGAGACTGGGGCTGCTTGCTTGTCTTGCCCCCTCAAACTTCAAATGTAGCTTAGGTGGTCCGTGCCGGGCGCCTCCGGCAGCCCTGCTCCGAAAATGCGAACGTCTGCAGATAGCTCGCAGGCAGAAAGAGCTAGCCTGGAAAGCTGTTGCTCAGCCTCATCTGGCCATGGCACTGCTCACACAGAGGCACAGAGACTGGGGCTGCTTGCTTGTCTTGTCCCCTCAATCTTGAAATGAAGCTTAGGTGGTCCGTTCCTGGCGCATCCAGCAGCCCTGCTCCGAAAATGCGAACGTCTGCAGATAGCTCGCAGGCAGAAAGAGCTAGCCTGGAAAGCTGTTGCTCAGCCTCATCGGCCCATGGCACTGCTCGCACAGAGGCACAGAGACTGGGGCTGCTTGCTTGTCTTGCCCCCTCAAACTTCAAACGTAGCTTAGGTGGTCTGCGCCGGGAGCCTCCGGCAGCCCTGCTCCGAAAATGCAAACGTCTGCAGATAGCTCGCAGGCAGAAAGAGCTAGCCTGGAAAGCTGTTGCTCAGCCTCATCTGCCCATGGCACTGCTCGCACAGAGGCACAGAGACTGGGGCTGCTTGCTTGTCTTGTCCCCTCAAACTTCAAACGTAGCTTAGGTGGTCTGTGCCGGGCGCCTCCGGCAGCCCTGCTCCGAAAATGCCAACGTCTGCAGATAGCTCGCAGGCAGAAAGAGCTAGCCTGGAAAGCTGTTGCTCAGCCTCATCTGCCCATGGCACTGCTCGCACAGAGGCACAGAGACTGGGGCTGCTTGCTTGTTTTGCCCCCTCAAACTTCAAACGTATCTTAGGTGGTTCGTGCCGGGCGCCTCCGGCAGCCCTGCTCCGAAAATTCGAACGTCTCCATACAGCTCGCAGCCAGAAAGAGCTAGCCTGGAAAGCTGTTGCTCAGCCTCATCTGCCCATGGCACTGCTCGCACAGAGGCACAGAGACTGAGGCTGCTTGCTTGTCTTGCCCCCTCAAACTTCAAACGTAGCTTAGGTGGTCCTTGCCGGGCGCCTCCGGACGCCCTGCTCCGAAAATGCGAACGTGTGCAGATAGCTCGCAGGCAGAAAGAGCGAGCCTGGAAAGCTGTTGCTCAGCCTCATCTGCCCATGGCACTGCTCGCACAGAGGCACAGAGACTGGGGCTGCTTGCTTGTCTTGTCCCCTCAACCTTCAAACGTAGCTTAGGTGGTCCGTGCCGGGCGCATCCGGCAGCCCTGCTCCAAAAATGCGAACGTCTGCAGATAGCTCGCAGGCAGAAAGAGCTAGCCTGGAAAGCTGTTGGTCAGCCTCATCTGCCCATGGCACTGCTCGCACAGAGGCACAGAGACTGGGGCTGCTTGCTTGTCTTGCCCCCTCAAACTTCAAATGTACCTTAGGTGGTCCGTGCCGGGCGCCTCCGGCAGTCCTGCTCCGAAAATGCAAACGTCTGCAGATAGCTCGCAGGCAGAAAGAGCTAGCCTGGAAAGCTGTTGCTCAGCCTCATCTGCCCATGGCACTGCTCGCACAGAGGCACAGAGACTGGGGCTGCTTGCTTGTCTTGTCCCCTCAATCTTGAAATGAAGCTTAGGTGGTCCGTTCCTGGCGCATCCGGCAGCCCTGCTCCGAAAATGCGAACGTCTGCAGATAGCTCGCAGGCAGAAAGAGCTAGCCTGGAAAGCTGTTGCTCAGCCTCATCGGCCCATGGCACTGCTCGCACAGAGGCACAGAGACTGGGGCTGCTTGCTTGTCTTGCCCCCTCAAACTTCAAACGTAGCTTAGGTGGTCCGTGCCGGGCGCCTCAGGCAGCCCTGCTCCGAAAATGCAAACGTCTGCAGATAGCTCGCAGGCAGAAAGAGCTAGCCTGGAAAGCTGTTGCTCAGCCTCATCTGCCCATGGCACTGCTCGCACAGAGGCACAGAGACTGGGGCTGCTTGCTTGTCTTGTCCCCTCAAACTTCAAATGTATCTTTGGTGGTCCGTGCCGGGCGCATCCGGCAGCGCTGCTTCGAAAATGCGAACGTCTGCAGATAGCTCGCAGGCAGAAAGAGCTAGCCTGGAAAGCTGTTGCTCAGCCTCATCTGCCCATGGCACTGCTCGCACAGAGGCACAGAGACTGGGGCTGCTTACTTGTCTTGTCCCCTCAAACTTCAAACGTAGCTTAGGTCATCCGTGCCGGGCGCCTCCGGCAGCCCTGCTCCGAAAATGCAAATGTCTGCAGATAGCTCGCAGGCAGAAAGAGCTAGCCTGGAAAGCTGTTGCTCAGCCTCATCTGCCCATGGCACTGCTCGCACAGAGGCACAGAGACTGGGGCTGCTTGCTTGTCTTGCACCCTCATCCTTCAAACGTAGCTTAGGTGGTCCGTGCCAGGCGCCTCCGGCAGCCCTTCTCCGAAAATGCCAACGTCTGCAGATAGCTCGCAGGCAGAAAGAGCTAGCCTGGAAAGCTGTTGCTCAGCCTCATCTGCCCATGGCACTGCTCGCACAGAGGCACAGAGACTGGGGCTGCTTGCTTGTCTTGTCCCCTCAAACTTCAAACGTAGCTTAGGTGGTCCGTGCCGGGCGCCTCAGGCAGCCCTGCTCCGAAAATGCGAACGTCTGCAGATAGCTCGCAGGCAGAAAGAGCTAGCCTGGAAAGCTGTTGCTCAGCCTCATCTGCCCATGGCACTGCTCGCACAGAGGCACAGAGACTGGGGCTGCTTGCTTGTCTTCTCCCCTCAAACTTCAAATGTATCTTTGGTGGTCCGTGCCGGGCGCATCCGGCAGCGCTGCTCCGAAAATGCGAACGTCTGCAGATAGCTGGCAGTCAGAAAGAGCTAGCCTGGAAAGCTGTTGCTCAGCCTCATCTGCCCATGGCACTGCTCGCACAGAGGCACAGAGACTGGGGCTGCTTACTTGTCTTGTCCCCTCAAACTTCAAACGTAGCTTAGGTCATCCGTGCCGGGCGCCTCCGGCAGCCCTGCTCCGAAAATGCAAATGTCTGCAGATAGCTCGCAGGCAGAAAGAGCTAGCCTGGAAAGCTGTTGCTCAGCCTCATCTGCCCATGGCACTGCTCGCACAGAGGCACAGAGACTGGGGCTGCTTGCTTGTCTTGTCCCCTCAAACTTCAAATGTAGCTTAGGTGGTCCGTGCCGGGCGCCTCCGGCAGCCCTGCTCCGAAAATGCAAACGTCTGCAGATAGCTGGCAGGCAGAAAGAGCTAGCCTGGAAAGCTGTTGCTCAGCCTCATCTGCCCATGGCACTGCTCGCACAGAGGCACAGAGACTGAGGCTGCTTGCTTGTCTTGCCCTCTCAAACTTCAAACGTAGCTTAGGTGGTGCTTGCCGGGCGCCTCCGGCAGCCCTGCTCCGAAAATGCGAACGTCTGCAGATAGCTCTCAGGCAGAAAGAGCTAGCCTGGAAAGCTGTTGCTCAGCCTCATCTGCCCATGGCACTGCTCGCACAGAGGCACAGAGACTGGGGCTGCTTGCTTGTCTTGCCCCCTCAAACTTCAAACGTAACTTAGGTGGTCCATGCCGGGCGCCTCCGGCAGCCCTGCTCCGAAAATGCAAACGTCTGCAGATAGCTCGCAGGCAGAAAGAGCTAGCCTGGAAAGCTGTTGCTCAGCCTCATCTGCCCATGGCACTGCTCGCACAGAGGCACAGAGACTGGGGCTGCTTGCTTGTCTTGCCCCCTCAAACTTCAAACGTAACTTAGGTGGTCCGTGCCGGGCGCCTCCGGCAGCCCTGCTCCGAAAATGCAAACGTCTGCAGATAGCTCGCAGGCAGAAAGAGCTAGCCTGGAAAGCTGTTGCTCAGCCTCATCTGCCCATGGCACTGCTCGCACAGAGGCACAGAGACTGGGGCTGCTTGCTTGTCTTGCACCCTCATCCTTCAAACGTAGCTTAGGTGGTCCGTGCCGGGCGCCTCCGGCAGCCCTTCTCCGAAAATGCCAACGTCTGCAGATAGCTCGCAGGCAGAAAGAGCTAGCCTGGAAAGCTGTTGCTCAGCCTCATCTGCCCATGGCACTGCTCGCACAGAGGCACAGAGACTGGGGCTGCTTGCTTGTCTTGTCCCCTCAAACTTCAAACGTAGCTTAGGTGGTCCGTGCCGGGCGCCTCAGGCAGCCCTGCTCCGAAAATGCGAACGTCTGCAGATAGCTCGCAGGCAGAAAGAGCTAGCCTGGAAAGCTGTTGCTCAGCCTCATCTGCCCATGGCACTGCTCGCACAGAGGCACAGAGACTGGGGCTGCTTGCTTGTCTTGTCCCCTCAAACTTCAAATGTATCTTTGGTGGTCCGTGCCGGGCGCATCCGGCAGCGCTGCTCCGAAAATGCGAACGTCTGCAGATAGCTCGCAGGCAGAAAGAGCTAGCCTGGAAAGCTGTTGCTCAGCCTCATCTGCCCATGGCACTGCTCGCACAGAGGCACAGAGACTGGGGCTGCTTACTTGTCTTGTCCCCTCAAACTTCAAACGTAGCTTAGGTCATCCGTGCCGGGCGCCTCCGGCAGTCCTGCTCCGAAAATGCAAATGTCTGCAGATAGCTCGCAGGCAGAAAGAGCTAGCCTGGAAAGCTGTTGCTCAGCCTCATCTGCCCATGGCACTGCTCGCACAGAGGCACAGAGACTGGGGCTGCTTGCTTGTCTTGTCCCCTCAAACTTCAAACGTAGCTTAGGTGGTCCGTGCCGGGCGCCTCCGGCAGCCCTGCTCCGAAAATGCAAACGTCTGCAGATAGCTGGCAGGCAGAAAGAGCTAGCCTGGAAAGCTGTTGCTCAGCCTCATCTGCCCATGGCACTGCTCGCACAGAGGCACAGAGACTGAGGCTGCTTGCTTGTCTTGCCCTCTCAAACTTCAAACGTAGCTTAGGTGGTGCTTGCCGGGCGCCTCCGGCAGCCCTGCTCCGAAAATGCGAACGTCTGCAGATAGCTCTCAGGCAGAAAGAGCTAGCCTGGAAAGCTGTTGCTCAGCCTCATCTGCCCATGGCACTGCTCGCACAGAGGCACAGAGACTGGGGCTGCTTGCTTGTCTTGCCCCCTCAAACTTCAAACGTAACTTAGGTGGTCCATGCCGGGCGCCTCCGGCAGCCCTGCTCCGAAAATGCAAACGTCTGCAGATAGCTCGCAGGCAGAAAGAGCTAGCCTGGAAAGCTGTTGCTCAGCCTCATCTGCCCATGGCACTGCTCGCACAGAGGCACAGAGACTGGGGCTGCTTGCTTGTCTTGCCCCCTCAAACTTCAAACGTAACTTAGGTGGTCCGTGCCGGGCGCCTCCGGCAGCCCTGCTCCAAAAATGCAAACGTCTGCAGATAGCTCGCAGGCAGAAAGAGCTAGCCTGGAAAGCTGTTGCTCAGCCTCATCTGCCCATGGCACTGCTCGCACAGAGGCACAGAGACTGGGGCTGCTTGCTTGTCTTGCACCCTCATCCTTCAAACGTAGCTTAGGTGGTCCGTGCCGGGCGCCTCCGGCAGCCCTTCTCCGAAAATGCCAACGTCTGCAGATAGCTCGCAGGCATAAAGAGCTAGCCTGGAAAGCTGTTGCTCAGCCTCATCTGCCCATGGCACTGCTCGCACAGAGGCACAGAGACTGGGGCTGCTTGCTTGTCTTGCCCCCTCAAACTTCAAACGTAGCTTAGGTGGTCCGTGCTGGGCGCCTCCGGCAGTCCTGCTCCGAAAATGCGAACGTCTGCAGATAGCTCGCAGGCAGAAAGAGCTAGCCTGGAAAGCTGTTGCTCAGCCTCATCTGCCCATGGCACTGCTCGCACAGAGGCACAGAGACTGGGGCTGCTTGCTTGTCTTGCCCCCTCAAACTTCAAACGTAGCTTAGGTGGTCCGTGCTGGGCGCCTCCGGCGGTCCTGCTCCGAAAATGCGAACGTCTGCAGATAGCAGGCAGGCAGAAAGAGCTAGCCTGGAAAGCTGTTGCTCAGCCTCATCTGCCCATGGCACTGCTCGCACAGAGGCACAGAGACTGGGGCTGCTTGCTTGTCTTGTCCCCTCAAACTTCAAACGTAGCTTAGGTGGTCCGTGCCGGGCGCCTCTGGCAGCCCTGCTCCAAAAATGCGAACGTCTGCAGATAGCTGGCAGGCAGAAAGAGCTAGCCTGGAAAGCTGTTGCTCAGCCTCATCTGCCCATGGCACTGCTCGCACAGAGGCACAGAGACTGGGGTTGCTTGCTTGTCTTGTTCCCTCAAACTTCAAACGTAGCTTAGGTGGTCTGTGCCGGGCGCCTCCGGCAGACCTGCTCCGAAAATGCAAACGTCTGCAGATAGCTCGCAGGCAGAAAGAGCTAGCCTGGAAAGCTGTTGCTCAGCCTCATCTGCCCATGGCACTGCTCGCACAGAGGCACAGAGACTGGGGCTGCTTGCTTGTCTTGTCCCCTCAAACTTCAAACGTAGCTTAGGTGGTCCGTGCTGGGCGCCTCCGGCAGTCCTGCTCCGAAAATGAGAACGTCTGCAAATAGCTTGCAGGCAGAAAGAGCTAGCCTGGAAAGCTGTTGCTCAGCCTCATCTGCCCATGGCACTGCTCGCACAGAGGCACAGAGACTGGGGCTGCTTGCTTGTCTTGTCCCCTCAAACTTCAAACGTAGCTTAGGTGGTCCGTGCCGGGCGCCTTCGGCAGCCCTGCTCCGAAAATGCGAACGTCTGCAGATAGCTGGCAGGCAGAAAGAGCTAGCCTGGAAAGCTGTTGCTCAGCCTCATCTGCCCATGGCACTGCTCGCACAGAGGCACAGAGACTGGGGCTGCTTGCTTGTCTTGTCCCCTCAAACTTCAAACGTAGCTTAGGTGGTCCGTGCTGGGCGCCTCCCGCAGCCCTGCTCCGAAAATGCAAACGTCTGCAGATAGCTCGCAGGCAGAAAGAGCTATCCTGGAAAGCTGTTGCTCAGCCTCATCTGCCCATGGCACTGCTCTCACAGAGGCACAGAGACTGGGGCTGCTTGCTTGTCTTGTCCCCTCAAACTTCAAACGTAGCTTAGGTGGTCTGTGCCGGGCGCCTCCGGCAGCCCTGCTCCAAAAATGCAAACGTCTGCAGATAGCTCGCAGGCAGAAAGAGCTAGCCTGGAAAGCTGTTGCTCAGCCTCATCTGCCCATGGCACTGCTCACACAGAGGCACAGAGACTGGGGCTGCTTGCTTGTCTTGTCCCCTCAAACTTCAAACGTATCTTAGGTGGTCCGTGCCGGGCGCCTCCGGCAGCCCTGCTCCGAAAATGCGAACGTCTGCAGATAGCTCGCAGGCAGAAAGAGCTAGCCTGGAAAGCTGTTGCTCAGCCTCATCTGCCCATGGCACTGCTCGCACAGAGGCACAGAGACTGGGGCTGCTTGCTTGTCTTGTCCCCTCAAACTTCAAATGTATCTTTGGTGGTCCGTGCCGGGCGCATCCTGCAGCGCTGCTCCGAAAATGCGAACGTCTGCAGATAGCTGGCAGGCAGAAAGAGCTAGCCTGGAAAGCTGTTGCTCAGCCTCATCTGCCCATGGCACTGCTCGCACAGAGGCACAGAGACTGAGGCTGCTTGCTTGTCTTGCCCTCTCAAACTTCAAACGTAGCTTAGGTGGTGCTTGCCGGGCGCCTCCGGCAGCCCTGCTCCGAAAATGCGAACGTCTGCAGATAGCTCTCAGGCAGAAAGAGCTAGCCTGGAAAGCTGTTGCTCAGCCTCATCTGCCCATGGCACTGCTCGCACAGAGGCACAGAGACTGGGGCTGCTTGCTTGTCTTGCCCCCTCAAACTTCAAACGTAACTTAGGTGGTCCATGCCGGGCGCCTCCGGCAGCCCTGCTCCGAAAATGCCAACGTCTGCAGATAGCTCGCAGGCAGAAAGAGCTAGCCTGGAAAGCTGTTGCTCAGCCTCATCTGCCCATGGCACTGCTCGCACAGAGGCACAGAGACTGGGGCTGCTTGCTTGTCTTGCCCCCTCAAACTTCAAACGTAACTTAGGTGGTCCGTGCCGGGCGCCTCCGGCAGCCCTGCTCCAAAAATGCAAACGTCTGCAGATAGCTCGCAGGCAGAAAGAGCTAGCCTGGAAAGCTGTTGCTCAGCCTCATCTGCCCATGGCACTGCTCGCACAGAGGCACAGAGACTGGGGCTGCTTGCTTGTCTTGTCCCCTCAAACTTCAAACGTAGCTTAGGTGGTCCGTGCCGGGCGCCTCTGGCAGCCCTGCTCCAAAAATGCGAACGTCTGCAGATAGCTCGCAGGCAGAAAGAGCTAGCCTGGAAAGCTGTTGCTCAGCCTCATCTGCCCATGGCACTGCTCGCACAGAGGCACAGAGACTGGGGCTGCTTGCTTGTCTTGTTCCCTCAAACTTCAAACGTAGCTTAGGTGGTCCGTGCCGGGCGCCTCCGGCAGACCTGCTCCGAAAATGCAAACGTCTGCAGATAGCTCGCAGGCAGAAAGAGCTAGCCTGGAAAGCTGTTGCTCAGCCTCATCTGCCCATGGCACTGCTCGCACAGAGGCACAGAGACTGGGGCTGCTTGCTTGTCTTGTCCCCTCAAACTTCAAACGTAGCTTAGGTGGTCCGTGCTGGGCGCCTCCGGCAGTCCTGCTCCGAAAATGAGAACGTCTGCAAATAGCTTGCAGGCAGAAAGAGCTAGCCTGGAAAGCTGTTGCTCAGCCTCATCTGCCCATGGCACTGCTCGCACAGAGGCACAGAGACTGGGGCTGCTTGCTTGTCTTGTCCCCTCAAACTTCAAACGTAGCTTAGGTGGTCCGTGCCGGGCGCCTCCGGCAGTCCTGCTCCGAAAATGCGAACGTCTGCAGATAGCTCGCAGGCAGAAAGAGCTAGCCTGGAAAGCTGTTGCTCAGCCTCATCTGCCCATGGCACTGCTCGCACAGAGGCACAGAGACTGGGGCTGCTTGCTTGTCTTGTCCCCTCAAACTTCAAACGTAGCTTAGGTGGTCCGTGCCGGGCGCCTCCCGCAGCCCTGCTCCGAAAATGCAAACGTCTGCAGATAGCTCGCAGGCAGAAAGAGCTATCCTGGAAAGCTGTTGCTCAGCCTCATCTGCCCATGGCACTGCTCTCACAGAGGCACAGAGACTGGGGCTGCTTGCTTGTCTTGTCCCCTCAAACTTCAAACGTAGCTTAGGTGGTCTGTGCCGGGCGCCTCCGGCAGCCCTGCTCCAAAAATGCAAACGTCTGCAGATAGCTCGCAGGCAGAAAGAGCTAGCCTGGAAAGCTGTTGCTCAGCCTCATCTGCCCATGGCACTGCTCGCACAGAGGCACAGAGACTGGGGCTGCTTGCTTGTCTTGTCCCCTCAAACTTCAAACGTAGCTTAGGTGGTCCGTGCCGGGCGCCTCCGGCAGCCCTGCTCCGAAAATGCGAACGTCTGCAGATAGCTCGCAGGCAGAAAGAGCTAGCCTGGAAAGCTGTTGCTCAGCCTCATCTGCCCATGGCACTGCTCGCACAGAGGCACAGAGACTGGGGCTGCTTGCTTGTCTTGTCCCCTCAAACTTCAAATGTATCTTTGGTGGTCCGTGCCGGGCGCATCCGGCAGCGCTGCTCCGAAAATGCGAACGTCTGCAGATAGCTCGCAGGCAGAAAGAGCTAGCCTGGAAAGCTGTTGCTCAGCCTCATCTGCCCATGGCACTGCTCACACAGAGGCACAGAGACTGGGGCTGCTTACTTGTCTTGTCCCCTCAAACTTCAAACGTAGCTTAGGTGGTCCGTGCCGGGCGCCTCCGGCAGCCCTGCTCCGAAAATGCAAACGTCTGCAGATAGCTCGCAGGCAGAAAGAGCTAGCCTGGAAAGCTGTTGCTCAGCCTCATCTGCCCATGGCACTGCTCGCACAGAGGCACAGAGACTGGGGCTGCTTGCTTGTCTTGTCCCCTCAAACTTCAAATGTAGCTTAGGTGGTCCGTGCCGGGCGCCTCCGGCAGCCCTGCTCCGAAAATGCAAACGTCTGCAGATAGCTGGCAGGCAGAAAGAGCTAGCCTGGAAAGCTGTTGCTCAGCCTCATCTGCCCATGGCACTGCTCGCACAGAGGCACAGAGACTGAGGCTGCTTGCTTGTCTTGCCCCCTCAAACTTCAAACGTAGCTTAGGTGGTGCTTGCCGGGCGCCTCCGGCAGCCCTGCTCCGAAAATGCGAACGTCTGCAGATAGCTCTCAGGCAGAAAGAGCTAGCCTGGAAAGCTGTTGCTCAGCCTCATCTGCCCATGGCACTGCTCGCACAGAGGCACAGAGACTGGGGCTGCTTGCTTGTCTTGCCCCCTCAAACTTCAAACGTAACTTAGGTGGTCCATGCCGGGCGCCTCCGGCAGCCCTGCTCCGAAAATGCAAACGTCTGCAGATAGCTCGCAGGCAGAAAGAGCTAGCCTGGAAAGCTGTTGCTCAGCCTCATCTGCCCATGGCACTGCTCGCACAGAGGCACAGAGACTGGGGCTGCTTGCTTGTCTTGCCCCCTCAAACTTCAAACGTAACTTAGGTGGTCCGTGCCGGGCGCCTCCGGCAGCCCTGCTCCGAAAATGCAAACGTCTGCAGATAGCTCGCAGGCAGAAAGAGCTAGCCTGGAAAGCTGTTGCTCAGCCTCATCTGCCCATGGCACTGCTCGCACAGAGGCACAGAGACTGGGGCTGCTTGCTTGTCTTGTTCCCTCAAACTTCAAACGTAGCTTAGGTGGTCCGTGCCGGGCGCCTCCGGCAGCCCTGCTCCGAAAATGCAAACGTCTGCAGATAGCTCGCAGGCAGAAAGAGCTAGCCTGGAAAGCTGTTGCTCAGCCTCATCTGCCCATGGCACTGCTCGCACAGAGGCACAGAGACTGGGGCTGCTTGCTTGTCTTGCCCCCTCAAACTTCAAACGTAGCTTAGGTGGTCCGTGCCGGGCGCCTCCGGCAGCCCTGCTCCGAAAATGCAAACGTCTGCAGATAGCTCGCAGGCAGAAAGAGCTAGCCTGGAAAGCTGTTGCTCAGCCTCATCTGCCCATGGCACTGCTCGCACAGAGGCACAGAGACTGGGGCTGCTTGCTTGTCTTGTCCCCTCAAACTTCAAACGTAGCTTAGGTGGTCCGTGCTGGGCGCCTCCGGCAGTCCTGCTCCGAAAATGAGAACGTCTGCAAATAGCTTGCAGGCAGAAAGAGCTAGCCTGGAAAGCTGTTGCTCAGCCTCATCTGCCCATGGCACTGCTCGCACAGAGGCACAGAGACTGGGGCTGCTTGCTTGTCTTGTCCCCTCAAACTTCAAACGTAGCTTAGGTGGTCCGTGCTGGGCGCCTCCGGCAGTCCTGCTCCGAAAATGCGAACGTCTGCAGATAGCTCGCAGGCAGAAAGAGCTAGCCTGGAAAGCTGTTGCTCAGCCTCATCTGCCCATGGCACTGCTCACACAGAGGCACAGAGACTGGGGCTGCTTGCTTGTCTTGTCCCCTCAAACTTCAAACGTAGCTTAGGTGGTCCGTGCCGGGCGCCTCCCGCAGCCCTGCTCCGAAAATGCAAACGTCTGCAGATAGCTCGCAGGCAGAAAGAGCTATCCTGGAAAGCTGTTGCTCAGCCTCATCTGCCCATGGCACTGCTCGCACAGAGGCACAGAGACTGGGGCTGCTTGCTTGTCTTGTCCCCTCAAACTTCAAATGTATCTTTGGTGGTCCGTGCCGGGCGCATCCGGCAGCGCTGCTCCGAAAATGCGAACGTCTGCAGATAGCTGGCAGGCAGAAAGAGCTAGCCTGGAAAGCTGTTGCTCAGCCTCATCTGCCCATGGCACTGCTCGCACAGAGGCACAGAGACTGAGGCTGCTTGCTTGTCTTGCCCTCTCAAACTTCAAACGTAGCTTAGGTGGTGCTTGCCGGGCGCCTCCGGCAGCCCTGCTCCGAAAATGCGAACGTCTGCAGATAGCTCTCAGGCAGAAAGAGCTAGCCTGGAAAGCTGTTGCTCAGCCTCATCTGCCCATGGCACTGCTCGCACAGAGGCACAGAGACTGGGGCTGCTTGCTTGTCTTGCCCCCTCAAACTTCAAACGTAACTTAGGTGGTCCATGCCGGGCGCCTCCGGCAGCCCTGCTCCGAAAATGCCAACGTCTGCAGATAGCTCGCAGGCAGAAAGAGCTAGCCTGGAAAGCTGTTGCTCAGCCTCATCTGCCCATGGCACTGCTCGCACAGAGGCACAGAGACTGGGGCTGCTTGCTTGTCTTGCCCCCTCAAACTTCAAACGTAACTTAGGTGGTCCGTGCCGGGCGCCTCCGGCAGCCCTGCTCCAAAAATGCAAACGTCTGCAGATAGCTCGCAGGCAGAAAGAGCTAGCCTGGAAAGCTGTTGCTCAGCCTCATCTGCCCATGGCACTGCTCGCACAGAGGCACAGAGACTGGGGCTGCTTGCTTGTCTTGTCCCCTCAAACTTCAAACGTAGCTTAGGTGGTCCGTGCCGGGCGCCTCTGGCAGCCCTGCTCCAAAAATGCGAACGTCTGCAGATAGCTCGCAGGCAGAAAGAGCTAGCCTGGAAAGCTGTTGCTCAGCCTCATCTGCCCATGGCACTGCTCGCACAGAGGCACAGAGACTGGGGCTGCTTGCTTGTCTTGTTCCCTCAAACTTCAAACGTAGCTTAGGTGGTCCGTGCCGGGCGCCTCCGGCAGACCTGCTCCGAAAATGCAAACGTCTGCAGATAGCTCGCAGGCAGAAAGAGCTAGCCTGGAAAGCTGTTGCTCAGCCTCATCTGCCCATGGCACTGCTCGCACAGAGGCACAGAGACTGGGGCTGCTTGCTTGTCTTGTCCCCTCAAACTTCAAACGTAGCTTAGGTGGTCCGTGCTGGGCGCCTCCGGCAGTCCTGCTCCGAAAATGAGAACGTCTGCAAATAGCTTGCAGGCAGAAAGAGCTAGCCTGGAAAGCTGTTGCTCAGCCTCATCTGCCCATGGCACTGCTCGCACAGAGGCACAGAGACTGGGGCTGCTTGCTTGTCTTGTCCCCTCAAACTTCAAACGTAGCTTAGGTGGTCCGTGCCGGGCGCCTCCGGCAGTCCTGCTCCGAAAATGCGAACGTCTGCAGATAGCTCGCAGGCAGAAAGAGCTAGCCTGGAAAGCTGTTGCTCAGCCTCATCTGCCCATGGCACTGCTCGCACAGAGGCACAGAGACTGGGGCTGCTTGCTTGTCTTGTCCCCTCAAACTTCAAACGTAGCTTAGGTGGTCCGTGCCGGGCGCCTCCCGCAGCCCTGCTCCGAAAATGCAAACGTCTGCAGATAGCTCGCAGGCAGAAAGAGCTATCCTGGAAAGCTGTTGCTCAGCCTCATCTGCCCATGGCACTGCTCTCACAGAGGCACAGAGACTGGGGCTGCTTGCTTGTCTTGTCCCCTCAAACTTCAAACGTAGCTTAGGTGGTCTGTGCCGGGCGCCTCCGGCAGCCCTGCTCCAAAAATGCAAACGTCTGCAGATAGCTCGCAGGCAGAAAGAGCTAGCCTGGAAAGCTGTTGCTCAGCCTCATCTGCCCATGGCACTGCTCGCACAGAGGCACAGAGACTGGGGCTGCTTGCTTGTCTTGTCCCCTCAAACTTCAAACGTATCTTAGGTGGTCCGTGCCGGGCGCCTCCGGCAGCCCTGCTCCGAAAATGCGAACGTCTGCAGATAGCTCGCAGGCAGAAAGAGCTAGCCTGGAAAGCTGTTGCTCAGCCTCATCTGCCCATGGCACTGCTCGCACAGAGGCACAGAGACTGGGGCTGCTTGCTTGTCTTGTCCCCTCAAACTTCAAATGTATCTTTGGTGGTCCGTGCCGGGCGCATCCGGCAGCGCTGCTCCGAAAATGCGAACGTCTGCAGATAGCTCGCAGGCAGAAAGAGCTAGCCTGGAAAGCTGTTGCTCAGCCTCATCTGCCCATGGCACTGCTCACACAGAGGCACAGAGACTGGGGCTGCTTACTTGTCTTGTCCCCTCAAACTTCAAACGTAGCTTAGGTGGTCCGTGCCGGGCGCCTCCGGCAGCCCTGCTCCGAAAATGCAAACGTCTGCAGATAGCTCGCAGGCAGAAAGAGCTAGCCTGGAAAGCTGTTGCTCAGCCTCATCTGCCCATGGCACTGCTCGCACAGAGGCACAGAGACTGGGGCTGCTTGCTTGTCTTGTCCCCTCAAACTTCAAATGTAGCTTAGGTGGTCCGTGCCGGGCGCCTCCGGCAGCCCTGCTCCGAAAATGCAAACGTCTGCAGATAGCTGGCAGGCAGAAAGAGCTAGCCTGGAAAGCTGTTGCTCAGCCTCATCTGCCCATGGCACTGCTCGCACAGAGGCACAGAGACTGAGGCTGCTTGCTTGTCTTGCCCCCTCAAACTTCAAACGTAGCTTAGGTGGTGCTTGCCGGGCGCCTCCGGCAGCCCTGCTCCGAAAATGCGAACGTCTGCAGATAGCTCTCAGGCAGAAAGAGCTAGCCTGGAAAGCTGTTGCTCAGCCTCATCTGCCCATGGCACTGCTCGCACAGAGGCACAGAGACTGGGGCTGCTTGCTTGTCTTGCCCCCTCAAACTTCAAACGTAACTTAGGTGGTCCATGCCGGGCGCCTCCGGCAGCCCTGCTCCGAAAATGCAAACGTCTGCAGATAGCTCGCAGGCAGAAAGAGCTAGCCTGGAAAGCTGTTGCTCAGCCTCATCTGCCCATGGCACTGCTCGCACAGAGGCACAGAGACTGGGGCTGCTTGCTTGTCTTGCCCCCTCAAACTTCAAACGTAACTTAGGTGGTCCGTGCCGGGCGCCTCCGGCAGCCCTGCTCCGAAAATGCAAACGTCTGCAGATAGCTCGCAGGCAGAAAGAGCTAGCCTGGAAAGCTGTTGCTCAGCCTCATCTGCCCATGGCACTGCTCGCACAGAGGCACAGAGACTGGGGCTGCTTGCTTGTCTTGTTCCCTCAAACTTCAAACGTAGCTTAGGTGGTCCGTGCCGGGCGCCTCCGGCAGCCCTGCTCCGAAAATGCAAACGTCTGCAGATAGCTCGCAGGCAGAAAGAGCTAGCCTGGAAAGCTGTTGCTCAGCCTCATCTGCCCATGGCACTGCTCGCACAGAGGCACAGAGACTGGGGCTGCTTGCTTGTCTTGCCCCCTCAAACTTCAAACGTAGCTTAGGTGGTCCGTGCCGGGCGCCTCCGGCAGCCCTGCTCCGAAAATGCAAACGTCTGCAGATAGCTCGCAGGCAGAAAGAGCTAGCCTGGAAAGCTGTTGCTCAGCCTCATCTGCCCATGGCACTGCTCGCACAGAGGCACAGAGACTGGGGCTGCTTGCTTGTCTTGTCCCCTCAAACTTCAAACGTAGCTTAGGTGGTCCGTGCTGGGCGCCTCCGGCAGTCCTGCTCCGAAAATGAGAACGTCTGCAAATAGCTTGCAGGCAGAAAGAGCTAGCCTGGAAAGCTGTTGCTCAGCCTCATCTGCCCATGGCACTGCTCGCACAGAGGCACAGAGACTGGGGCTGCTTGCTTGTCTTGTCCCCTCAAACTTCAAACGTAGCTTAGGTGGTCCGTGCCGGGCGCCTCCGGCAGTCCTGCTCCGAAAATGCGAACGTCTGCAGATAGCTCGCAGGCAGAAAGAGCTAGCCTGGAAAGCTGTTGCTCAGCCTCATCTGCCCATGGCACTGCTCACACAGAGGCACAGAGACTGGGGCTGCTTGCTTGTCTTGTCCCCTCAAACTTCAAACGTAGCTTAGGTGGTCCGTGCCGGGCGCCTCCCGCAGCCCTGCTCCGAAAATGCAAACGTCTGCAGATAGCTCGCAGGCAGAAAGAGCTATCCTGGAAAGCTGTTGCTCAGCCTCATCTGCCCATGGCACTGCTCTCACAGAGGCACAGAGACTGGGGCTGCTTGCTTGTCTTGTCCCCTCAAACTTCAAACGTAGCTTAGGTGGTCCGTGACGTGCGCCTCCGGCAGCCCTGCTCCAAAAATGCAAACGTCTGCAGATAGCTCGCAGGCAGAAAGAGCTAGCCTGGAAAGCTGTTGCTCAGCCTCATCTGCCCATGGCACTGCTCGCACAGAGGCACAGAGACTGGGGCTGCTTGCTTGTCTTGTCCCCTCAAACTTCAAACGTAGCTTAGGTGGTCCGTGCCGGGCGCCTCCGGCAGCCCTGCTCCGAAAATGCGAACGTCTGCAGATAGCTCGCAGGCAGAAAGAGCTAGCCTGGAAAGCTGTTGCTCAGCCTCATCTGCCCATGGCACTGCTCGCACAGAGGCACAGAGACTGGGGCTGCTTGCTTGTCTTGTCCCCTCAAACTTCAAATGTATCTTTGGTGGTCCGTGCCGGGCGCATCCGGCAGCGCTGCTCCGAAAATGCGAACGTCTGCAGATAGCTCGCAGGCAGAAAGAGCTAGCCTGGAAAGCTGTTGCTCAGCCTCATCTGCCCATGGCACTGCTCACACAGAGGCACAGAGACTGGGGCTGCTTACTTGTCTTGTCCCCTCAAACTTCAAACGTAGCTTAGGTGGTCCGTGCCGGGCGCCTCCGGCAGCCCTGCTCCGAAAATGCAAACGTCTGCAGATAGCTCGCAGGCAGAAAGAGCTAGCCTGGAAAGCTGTTGCTCAGCCTCATCTGCCCATGGCACTGCTCGCACAGAGGCACAGAGACTGGGGCTGCTTGCTTGTCTTGTCCCCTCAAACTTCAAATGTAGCTTAGGTGGTCCGTGCCGGGCGCCTCCGGCAGCCCTGCTCCGAAAATGCAAACGTCTGCAGATAGCTGGCAGGCAGAAAGAGCTAGCCTGGAAAGCTGTTGCTCAGCCTCATCTGCCCATGGCACTGCTCGCACAGAGGCACAGAGACTGAGGCTGCTTGCTTGTCTTGCCCCCTCAAACTTCAAACGTAGCTTAGGTGGTGCTTGCCGGGCGCCTCCGGCAGCCCTGCTCCGAAAATGCGAACGTCTGCAGATAGCTCTCAGGCAGAAAGAGCTAGCCTGGAAAGCTGTTGCTCAGCCTCATCTGCCCATGGCACTGCTCGCACAGAGGCACAGAGACTGGGGCTGCTTGCTTGTCTTGCCCCCTCAAACTTCAAACGTAACTTAGGTGGTCCATGCCGGGCGCCTCCGGCAGCCCTGCTCCGAAAATGCAAACGTCTGCAGATAGCTCGCAGGCAGAAAGAGCTAGCCTGGAAAGCTGTTGCTCAGCCTCATCTGCCCATGGCACTGCTCGCACAGAGGCACAGAGACTGGGGCTGCTTGCTTGTCTTGCCCCCTCAAACTTCAAACGTAACTTAGGTGGTCCGTGCCGGGCGCCTCCGGCAGCCCTGCTCCGAAAATGCAAACGTCTGCAGATAGCTCGCAGGCAGAAAGAGCTAGCCTGGAAAGCTGTTGCTCAGCCTCATCTGCCCATGGCACTGCTCGCACAGAGGCACAGAGACTGGGGCTGCTTGCTTGTCTTGTTCCCTCAAACTTCAAACGTAGCTTAGGTGGTCCGTGCCGGGCGCCTCCGGCAGCCCTGCTCCGAAAATGCAAACGTCTGCAGATAGCTGGCAGGCAGAAAGAGCTAGCCTGGAAAGCTGTTGCTCAGCCTCATCTGCCCATGGCACTGCTCGCACAGAGGCACAGAGACTGGGGCTGCTTGCTTGTCTTGCCCCCTCAAACTTCAAACGTAGCTTAGGTGGTCCGTGCCGGGCGCCTCCGGCAGCCCTGCTCCGAAAATGCAAACGTCTGCAGATAGCTCGCAGGCAGAAAGAGCTAGCCTGGAAAGCTGTTGCTCAGCCTCATCTGCCCATGGCACTGCTCGCACAGAGGCACAGAGACTGGGGATGCTTGCTTGTCTTGTCCCCTCAAACTTCAAATGTAGCTTAGGTGGTCCGTGCCGGGCGCCTCCGGCAGCCCTGCTCCGAAAATGCAAACGTCTGCAGATAGCTCGCAGGCAGAAAGAGCTAGCCTGGAAAGCTGTTGCTCAGCCTCATCTGCCCATGGCACTGCTCGCACAGAGGCACAGAGACTGAGGCTGCTTGCTTGTCTTGCCCCCTCAAACTTCAAATGTAGCTTAGGTGGTCTGTGCCAGGCGCCTCCGTCAGCCCTGCTCCGAAAATGCGAACGTCTGCAGATAGCTCGCAGGCAGAAAGAGCTAGCCTGGAAAGCTGTTGCTCAGCCTCCTCTGCCCATGGCACTGCTCGCACAGAGGCACAGAGACTGGGGCTGCTTGCTTGTCTTGTCCCCTCAAACTTCAAACGTAGCTTAGGTGGTCCGTGCCGGGCGCCTCCGGCAGTCCTGCTCCGAAAATGCGAACGTCTGCAGATAGCTCGCAGGCAGAAAGAGCTAGCCTGGAAAGCTGTTGCTCAGCCTCATCTGCCCATGGCACTGCTCGCACAGAGGCACAGAGACTGGGGCTGCTTGCTTGTCTTGTCCCCTCAAACTTCAAACGTAGCTTAGGTGGTCCGTGCCGGGCGCCTCCCGCAGCCCTGCTCCGAAAATGCAAACGTCTGCAGATAGCTCGCAGGCAGAAAGAGCTATCCTGGAAAGCTGTTGCTCAGCCTCATCTGCCCATGGCACTGCTCTCACAGAGGCACAGAGACTGGGGCTGCTTGCTTGTCTTGTCCCCTCAAACTTCAAACGTAGCTTAGGTGGTCTGTGCCGGGCGCCTTCGGCAGCCCTGCTCCAAAAATGCAAACGTCTGCAGATAGCTCGCAGGCAGAAAGAGCTAGCCTGGAAAGCTGTTGCTCAGCCTCATCTGCCCATGGCACTGCTCGCACAGAGGCACAGAGACTGGGGCTGCTTGCTTGTCTTGTCCCCTCAAACTTCAAACGTATCTTAGGTGGTCCGTGCCGGGCGCCTCCGGCAGCCCTGCTCCGAAAATGCGAACGTCTGCAGATAGCTCGCAGGCAGAAAGAGCTAGCCTGGAAAGCTGTTGCTCAGCCTCATCTGCCCATGGCACTGCTCGCACAGAGGCACAGAGACTGGGGCTGCTTGCTTGTCTTGTCCCCTCAAACTTCAAATGTATCTTTGGTGGTCCGTGCCGGGCGCATCCGGCAGCGCTGCTCCGAAAATGCGAACGTCTGCAGATAGCTCGCAGGCAGAAAGAGCTAGCCTGGAAAGCTGTTGCTCAGCCTCATCTGCCCATGGCACTGCTCGCACAGAGGCACAGAGACTGGGGCTGCTTACTTGTCTTGTCCCCTCAAACTTCAAACGTAGCTTAGGTGGTCCGTGCCGGGCGCCTCCGGCAGCCCTGCTCCGAAAATGCAAACGTCTGCAGATAGCTCGCAGGCAGAAAGAGCTAGCCTGGAAAGCTGTTGCTCAGCCTCATCTGCCCATGGCACTGCTCGCACAGAGGCACAGAGACTGAGGCTGCTTGCTTGTCTTGCCCCCTCAAACTTCAAACGTAGCTTAGGTGGTGCTTGCCGGGCGCCTCCGGCAGCCCTGCTCCGAAAATGCGAACGTCTGCAGATAGCTCTCAGGCAGAAAGAGCTAGCCTGGAAAGCTGTTGCTCAGCCTCATCTGCCCATGGCACTGCTCGCACAGAGGCACAGAGACTGGGGCTGCTTGCTTGTCTTGCCCCCTCAAACTTCAAACGTAACTTAGGTGGTCCATGCCGGGCGCCTCCGGCAGCCCTGCTCCGAAAATGCAAACGTCTGCAGATAGCTCGCAGGCAGAAAGAGCTAGCCTGGAAAGCTGTTGCTCAGCCTCATCTGCCCATGGCACTGCTCGCACAGAGGCACAGAGACTGGGGCTGCTTGCTTGTCTTGCCCCCTCAAACTTCAAACGTAACTTAGGTGGTCCGTGCCGGGCGCCTCCGGCAGCCCTGCTCCGAAAATGCAAACGTCTGCAGATAGCTCGCAGGCAGAAAGAGCTAGCCTGGAAAGCTGTTGCTCAGCCTCATCTGCCCATGGCACTGCTCGCACAGAGGCACAGAGACTGGGGCTGCTTGCTTGTCTTGCCCCCTCAAACTTCAAACGTAGCTTAGGTGGTCCGTGCCGGGCGCCTCCGACAGCCCTGCTCCGAAAATGCGAACGTCTGCAGATAGCTCGCAGGCAGAAAGAGCTAGCCTGGAAAGCTGTTGCTCAGCCTCATCTGCCCATGGCACTGCTCGCACAGAGGCACAGAGACTGGGGCTGCTTGCTTGTCTTGCCCCCTCAAACTTCAAACGTAGCTTAGGTGGTCCGTGCCGGGCGCCTCCGGCAGCCCTGCTCCGAAAATGCAAACGTCTGCAGATAGCTCGCAGGCAGAAAGAGCTAGCCTGGAAAGCTGTTGCTCAGCCTCATCTGCCCATGGCACTGCTCGCACAGAGGCACAGAGACTGGGGATGCTTGCTTGTCTTGTCCCCTCAAACTTCAAATGTAGCTTAGGTGGTCCGTGCCGGGCGCCTCCGGCAGCCCTGCTCCGAAAATGCAAACGTCTGCAGATAGCTCGCAGGCAGAAAGAGCTAGCCTGGAAAGCTGTTGCTCAGCCTCATCTGCCCATGGCACTGCTCGCACAGAGGCACAGAGACTGGGGCTGCTTGCTTGTCTTGTCCCCTCAAACTTCAAATGTAGCTTAGGTGGTCCGTGCCAGGCGCCTCCGTCAGCCCTGCTCCGAAAATGCGAACGTCTGCAGATAGCTCGCAGGCAGAAAGAGCTAGCCTGGAAAGCTGTTGCTCAGCCTCCTCTGCCCATGGCACTGCTCGCACAGAGGCACAGAGACTGGGGCTGCTTGCTTGTCTTGTCCCCTCAAACTTCAAATGTAGCTTAGGTGGTCCGTGCCGGGCGCATCTGGCAGCCCTGCTCCGAAAATGCGAACGTCTGCAGATAGCTCGCAGGCAGAAAGAGCTAGCCTGGAAAGCTGTTGCTCAGCCTCATCTGCCCATGGCACTGCTCGCACAGAGGCACAGAGACTGGGGCTGCTTGCTTGTCTTGTCCCCTCAAACTTCAAACGTAGCTTAGGTGGTCTGTGCCGGGCGCCTCCGGCAGCACTGCTCCGAAAATGCGAACGTCTGCAGATAGCTCGCAGGCAGAAAGAGCTAGCCTGGAAAGCTGTTGCTCAGCCTCATCTGCCCATGGCACTGCTCGCACAGAGGCACAGAGACTGGGGCTGCTTGCTTGTCTTGTCCCCTCAAACTTCAAACGTAGCTTAGGTGGTCTGTGCCGGGCGCCTCCGGCAGCCCTGCTCCGAAAATGCAAACGTCTGCAGATAGTTCGCAGGCAGAAAGAGCTAGCCTGGAAAGCTGTTGCTCAGCCTCATCTGCCCATGGCACTGCTCGCACAGAGGCACAGAGACTGGGGCTGCTTGCTTGTCTTGCCCCCTCAAACTTCAAACGTAGCTTAGGTGGTCCATGCCGGGCGCCTCCGGCAGCCCTGCTCCGAAAATGCAAACGTCTGCAGATAGCTCGCAGGCAGAAAGAGCTAGCCTGGAAAGCTGTTGCTCAGCCTCATCTGCCCATGGCACTGCTCGCACAGAGGCACAGAGACTGGGGCTGCTTGCTTGTCTTGTCCCCTCAAACTTCAAACGTAGCTTAGGTGGTCCGTGCCGGGCGCATCCGGCAGCCCTGCTCCGAAAATGCGAACGTCTGCAGATAGCTCGCAGGCAGAAAGAGCTATCCTGGAAAGCTGTTGCTCAGCCTCATCTGCCCATGGCACTGCTCTCACAGAGGCACAGAGACTGGGGCTGCTTGCTTGTCTTGTCCCCTCAAACTTCAAACGTAGCTTAGGTGGTCCGTGACGTGCGCCTCCGGCAGCCCTGCTCCAAAAATGCAAACGTCTGCAGATAGCTCGCAGGCAGAAAGAGCTAGCCTGGAAAGCTGTTGCTCAGCCTCATCTGCCCATGGCACTGCTCGCACAGAGGCACAGAGACTGGGGCTGCTTGCTTGTCTTGTCCCCTCAAACTTCAAACGTAGCTTAGGTGGTCCGTGCCGGGCGCCTCCGGCAGCCCTGCTCCGAAAATGCGAACGTCTGCAGATAGCTCGCAGGCAGAAAGAGCTAGCCTGGAAAGCTGTTGCTCAGCCTCATCTGCCCATGGCACTGCTCGCACAGAGGCACAGAGACTGGGGCTGCTTGCTTGTCTTGTCCCCTCAAACTTCAAATGTATCTTTGGTGGTCCGTGCCGGGCGCATCCGGCAGCGCTGCTCCGAAAATGCGAACGTCTGCAGATAGCTCGCAGGCAGAAAGAGGTAGCCTGGAAAGCTGTTGCTCAGCCTCATCTGCCCATGGCACTGCTCGCACAGAGGCACAGAGACTGGGGCTGCTTGCTTGTCTTGCCCCCTCAAACTTCAAACGTAGCTTAGGTGGTGCTTGCCGGGCGCCTCCGGCAGCCCTGCTCCGAAAATGCGAACGTCTGCAGATAGCTCTCAGGCAGAAAGAGCTAGCCTGGAAAGCTGTTGCTCAGCCTCATCTGCCCATGGCACTGCTCGCACAGAGGCACAGAGACTGGGGCTGCTTGCTTGTCTTGCCCCCTCAAACTTCAAACGTAACTTAGGTGGTCCATGCCGGGCGCCTCCGGCAGCCCTGCTCCGAAAATGCAAACGTCTGCAGATAGCTCGCAGGCAGAAAGAGCTAGCCTGGAAAGCTGTTGCTCAGCCTCATCTGCCCATGGCACTGCTCGCACAGAGGCACAGAGACTGGGGCTGCTTGCTTGTCTTGCCCCCTCAAACTTCAAACGTAACTTAGGTGGTCCGTGCCGGGCGCCTCCGGCAGCCCTGCTCCGAAAATGCAAACGTCTGCAGATAGCTCGCAGGCAGAAAGAGCTAGCCTGGAAAGCTGTTGCTCAGCCTCATCTGCCCATGGCACTGCTCGCACAGAGGCACAGAGACTGGGGCTGCTTGCTTGTCTTGCCCCCTCAAACTTCAAACGTAGCTTAGGTGGTCCGTGCAGGGCGCCTCCGACAGCCCTGCTCCGAAAATGCGAACGTCTGCAGATAGCTCGCAGGCAGAAAGAGCTAGCCTGGAAAGCTGTTGCTCAGCCTCATCTGCCCATGGCACTGCTCGCACAGAGGCACAGAGACTGGGGCTGCTTGCTTGTCTTGTCCCCTCAAACTTCAAACGTAGCTTAAGTGGCCCGTGCCGGGCGCCTCCGGCAGCCCTGCTCCAAAAATGCAAACGTCTGCAGATAGCTCGCAGGCAGAAAGAGCTAGCCTGGAAAGCTGTTGCTCAGCCTCATCTGCCCATGGCACTGCTCGCACAGAGGCACAGAGACTGGGGATGCTTGCTTGTCTTGTCCCCTCAAACTTCAAATGTAGCTTAGGTGGTCCGTGCCGGGCGCCTCCGGCAGCCCTGCTCCGAAAATGCAAACGTCTGCAGATAGCTCGCAGGCAGAAAGAGCTAGCCTGGAAAGCTGTTGCTCAGCCTCATCTGCCCATGGCACTGCTCGCACAGAGGCACAGAGACTGAGGCTGCTTGCTTGTCTTGTCCCCTCAAACTTCAAATGTAGCTTAGGTGGTCCGTGCCAGGCGCCTCCGTCAGCCCTGCTCCGAAAATGCGAACGTCTGCAGATAGCTCGCAGGCAGAAAGAGCTAGCCTGGAAAGCTGTTGCTCAGCCTCCTCTGCCCATGGCACTGCTCGCACAGAGGCACAGAGACTGGGGCTGCTTGCTTGTCTTGTCCCCTCAAACTTCAAATGTAGCTTAGGTGGTCCGTGCCGGGCGCATCCGGCAGCCCTGCTCCGAAAATGCGAACGTCTGCAGATAGCTCGCAGGCAGAAAGAGCTAGCCTGGAAAGCTGTTGCTCAGCCTCATCTGCCCATGGCACTGCTCGCACAGAGGCACAGAGACTGGGGCTGCTTGCTTGTCTTGTCCCCTCAAACTTCAAACGTAGCTTAGGTGGTCTGTGCCGGGCGCCTCCGGCAGCACTGCTCCGAAAATGCAAACGTCTGCAGATAGCTCGCAGGCAGAAAGAGCTAGCCTGGAAAGCTGTTGCTCAGCCTCATCTGCCCATGGCACTGCTCGCACAGAGGCACAGAGACTGGGGCTGCTTGCTTGTCTTGTCCCCTCAAACTTCAAACGTAGCTTAGGTGGTCCGTGCCGGGCGCCTCCGGCAGTCCTGCTCCGAAAATGCGAACGTCTGCAGATAGCTCGCAGGCAGAAAGATCTATCCTGGAAAGCTGTTGCTCAGCCTCATCTGCCCATGGCACTGCTCGCACAGAGGCACAGAGACTGGGGCTGCTTGCTTGTCTTGTCCCCTCAAACTTCAAATGTATCTTTGGTGGTCCGTGCCGGGCGCATCCGGCAGCGCTGCTCCGAAAATGCGAACGTCTGCAGATAGCTCGCAGGCAGAAAGAGCTAGCCTGGAAAGCTGTTGCTCAGCCTCATCTGCCCATGGCACTGCTCGCACAGAGGCACAGAGACTGGGGCTGCTTACTTGTCTTGTCCCCTCAAACTTCAAACGTAGCTTAGGTGGTCCGTGCCGGGCGCCTCCGGCAGCCCTGCTCCGAAAATGCAAACGTCTGCAGATAGCTCGCAGGCAGAAAGAGCTAGCCTGGAAAGCTGTTGCTCAGCCTCATCTGCCCATGGCACTGCTCGCACAGAGGCACAGAGACTGGGGCTGCTTGCTTGTCTTGTCCCCTCAAACTTCAAATGTAGCTTAGGTGGTCCGTGCCGGGCGCCTCCGGCAGCCCTGCTCCGAAAATGCAAACGTCTGCAGATAGCTGGCAGGCAGAAAGAGCTAGCCTGGAAAGCTGTTGCTCAGCCTCATCTGCCCATGGCACTGCTCGCACAGAGGCACAGAGACTGAGGCTGCTTGCTTGTCTTGCCCCCTCAAACTTCAAACGTAGCTTAGGTGGTGCTTGCCGGGCGCCTCCGGCAGCCCTGCTCCGAAAATGCGAACGTCTGCAGATAGCTCTCAGGCAGAAAGAGCTAGCCTGGAAAGCTGTTGCTCAGCCTCATCTGCCCATGGCACTGCTCGCACAGAGGCACAGAGACTGGGGCTGCTTGCTTGTCTTGCCCCCTCAAACTTCAAACGTAGCTTAGGTGGTCCATGCCGGGCGCCTCCGGCAGCCCTGCTCCGAAAATGCAAACGTCTGCAGATAGCTCGCAGGCAGAAAGAGCTAGCCTGGAAAGCTGTTGCTCAGCCTCATCTGCCCATGGCACTGCTCGCACAGAGGCACAGAGACTGGGGCTGCTTGCTTGTCTTGCCCCCTCAAACTTCAAACGTAACTTAGGTGGTCCGTGCCGGGCGCCTCCGGCAGCCCTGCTCCGAAAATGCAAACGTCTGCAGATAGCTCGCAGGCAGAAAGAGCTAGCCTGGAAAGCTGTTGCTCAGCCTCATCTGCCCATGGCACTGCTCGCACAGAGGCACAGAGACTGGGGCTGCTTGCTTGTCTTGCCCCCTCAAACTTCAAACGTAACTTAGGTGGTCCGTGCCGGGCGCCTCCGGCAGCCCTGCTCCGAAAATGCAAACGTCTGCAGATAGCTCGCAGGCAGAAAGAGCTAGCCTGGAAAGCTGTTGCTCAGCCTCATCTGCCCATGGCACTGCTCGCACAGAGGCACAGAGACTGGGGCTGCTTGCTTGTCTTGCCCCCTCAAACTTCAAACGTAGCTTAGGTGGTCCGTGCCGGGCGCCTCCGGCAGCCCTGCTCCGAAAATGCAAACGTCGGCAGATAGCTCGCAGGCAGAAAGAGCTAGCCTGGAAAGCTGTTGCTCAGCCTCATCTGCCCATGGCACTGCTCGCACAGAGGCACAGAGACTGGGGATGCTTGCTTGCCTTGTCCCCTCAAACTTCAAATGTAGCTTAGGTGGTCCGTGCCGGGCGCCTCCGGCAGCCCTGCTCCGAAAATGCAAACGTCTGCAGATAGCTCGCAGGCAGAAAGAGCTAGCCTGGAAAGCTGTTGCTCAGCCTCATCTGCCCATGGCACTGCTCGCACAGAGGCACAGAGACTGAGGCTGCTTGCTTGTCTTGCCCCCTCAAACTTCAAACGTAGCTTAGGTGGTGCTTGCCGGGCGCCTCCGGCAGCCCTGCTCCGAAAATGCGAACGTCTGCAGATAGCTCTCAGGCAGAAAGAGCTAGCCTGGAAAGCTGTTGCTCAGCCTCATCTGCCCATGGCACTGCTCGCACAGAGGCACAGAGACTGGGGCTGCTTGCTTGTCTTGCCCCCTCAAACTTCAAACGTAGCTTAGGTGGTCCATGCCGGGCGCCTCCGGCAGCCCTGCTCCGAAAATGCGAACGTCTGCAGATAGCTCTCAGGCAGAAAGAGCTAGCCTGGAAAGCTGTTGCTCAGCCTCATCTGCCCATGGCACTGCTCGCACAGAGGCACAGAGACTGGGGCTGCTTGCTTGTCTTGCCCCCTCAAACTTCAAACGTAACTTAGGTGGTCCGTGCCGGGCGCCTCCGGCAGCCCTGCTCCGAAAATGCAAACGTCTGCAGATAGCTCGCAGGCAGAAAGAGCTAGCCTGGAAAGCTGTTGCTCAGCCTCATCTGCCCATGGCACTGCTCGCACAGAGGCACAGAGACTGGGGCTGCTTGCTTGTCTTGCCCCCTCAAACTTCAAACGTAACTTAGGTGGTCCGTGCCGGGCGCCTCCGGCAGCCCTGCTCCGAAAATGCAAACGTCTGCAGATAGCTCGCAGGCAGAAAGAGCTAGCCTGGAAAGCTGTTGCTCAGCCTCATCTGCCCATGGCACTGCTCGCACAGAGGCACAGAGACTGGGGCTGCTTGCTTGTCTTGCCCCCTCAAACTTCAAACGTAGCTTAGGTGGTCCGTGCCGGGCGCCTCCGGCAGCCCTGCTCCGAAAATGCAAACGTCGGCAGATAGCTCGCAGGCAGAAAGAGCTAGCCTGGAAAGCTGTTGCTCAGCCTCATCTGCCCATGGCACTGCTCGCACAGAGGCACAGAGACTGGGGATGCTTGCTTGCCTTGTCCCCTCAAACTTCAAATGTAGCTTAGGTGGTCCGTGCCGGGCGCCTCCGGCAGCCCTGCTCCGAAAATGCAAACGTCTGCAGATAGCTCGCAGGCAGAAAGAGCTAGCCTGGAAAGCTGTTGCTCAGCCTCATCTGCCCATGGCACTGCTCGCACAGAGGCACAGAGACTGAGGCTGCTTGCTTGTCTTGTCCCCTCAAACTTCAAATGTAGCTTAGGTGGTCCGTGCCAGGCGCCTCCGTCAGCCCTGCTCCGAAAATGCGAACGTCTGCAGATAGCTCGCAGGCAGAAAGAGCTAGCCTGGAAAGCTGTTGCTCAGCCTCCTCTGCCCATGGCACTGCTCGCACAGAGGCACAGAGACTGGGGCTGCTTGCTTGTCTTGTCCCCTCAAACTTCAAACGTAGCTTAGGTGGTCCGTGCCGGGCGCCTCCGGCAGTCCTGCTCCGAAAATGCGAACGTCTGCAGATAGCTCGCAGGCAGAAAGAGCTAGCCTGGAAAGCTGTTGCTCAGCCTCATCTGCCCATGGCACTGCTCGCACAGAGGCACAGAGACTGGGGCTGCTTGCTTGTCTTGTCCCCTCAAACTTCAAATGTAGCTTAGGTGGTCCGTGCCGGGCGCCTCCCGCAGCCCTGCTCCGAAAATGCAAACGTCTGCAGATAGCTCGCAGGCAGAAAGAGCTATCCTGGAAAGCTGTTGCTCAGCCTCATCTGCCCATGGCACTGCTCTCACAGAGGCACAGAGACTGGGGCTGCTTGCTTGTCTTGTCCCCTCAAACTTCAAACGTAGCTTAGGTGGTCTGTGCCGGGCGCCTCCGGCAGCCCTGCTCCAAAAATGCAAACGTCTGCAGATAGCTCGCAGGCAGAAAGAGCTAGCCTGGAAAGCTGTTGCTCAGCCTCATCTGCCCATGGCACTGCTCGCACAGAGGCACAGAGACTGGGGCTGCTTGCTTGTCTTGTCCCCTCAAACTTCAAACGTATCTTAGGTGGTCCGTGCCGGGCGCCTCCGGCAGCCCTGCTCCGAAAATGCGAACGTCTGCAGATAGCTCGCAGGCAGAAAGAGCTAGCCTGGAAAGCTGTTGCTCAGCCTCATCTGCCCATGGCACTGCTCGCACAGAGGCACAGAGACTGGGGCTGCTTGCTTGTCTTGTCCCCTCAAACTTCAAATGTATCTTTGGTGGTCCGTGCCGGGCGCATCCGGCAGCGCTGCTCCGAAAATGCGAACGTCTGCAGATAGCTCGCAGGCAGAAAGAGCTAGCCTGGAAAGCTGTTGCTCAGCCTCATCTGCCCATGGCACTGCTCGCACAGAGGCACAGAGACTGGGGCTGCTTACTTGTCTTGTCCCCTCAAACTTCAAACGTAGCTTAGGTGGTCCGTGCCGGGCGCCTCCGGCAGCCCTGCTCCGAAAATGCAAACGTCTGCAGATAGCTCGCAGGCAGAAAGAGCTAGCCTGGAAAGCTGTTGCTCAGCCTCATCTGCCCATGGCACTGCTCGCACAGAGGCACAGAGACTGAGGCTGCTTGCTTGTCCTGCCCCCTCAAACTTCAAACGTAGCTTAGGTGGTGCTTGCCGGGCGCCTCCGGCAGCCCTGCTCCGAAAATGCGAACGTCTTCAGATAGCTCTCAGGCAGAAAGAGCTAGCCTGGAAAGCTGTTGCTCAGCCTCATCTGCCCATGGCACTGCTCGCACAGAGGCACAGAGACTGGGGCTGCTTGCTTGTCTTGCCCCCTCAAACTTCAAACGTAACTTAGGTGGTCCATGCCGGGCGCCTCCGGCAGCCCTGCTCCGAAAATGCAAACGTCTGCAGATAGCTCGCAGGCAGAAAGAGCTAGCCTGGAAAGCTGTTGCTCAGCCTCATCTGCCCATGGCACTGCTCGCACAGAGGCACAGAGACTGGGGCTGCTTGCTTGTCTTGCCCCCTCAAACTTCAAACGTAACTTAGGTGGTCCGTGCCGGGCGCCTCCGGCAGCCCTGCTCCGAAAATGCAAACGTCTGCAGATAGCTCGCAGGCAGAAAGAGCTAGCCTGGAAAGCTGTTGCTCAGCCTCATCTGCCCATGGCACTGCTCGCACAGAGGAACAGAGACTGGGGCTGCTTGCTTGTCTTGCCCCCTCAAACTTCAAACGTAGCTTAGGTGGTCCGTGCCGGGCGCCTCCGACAGCCCTGCTCCGAAAATGCGAACGTCTGCAGATAGCTCGCAGGCAGAAAGAGCTAGCCTGGAAAGCTGTTGCTCAGCCTCATCTGCCCATGGCACTGCTCGCACAGAGGCACAGAGACTGGGGCTGCTTGCTTGTCTTGCCCCCTCAAACTTCAAACGTAGCTTAGGTGGTCCGTGCCGGGCGCCTCCGGCAGCCCTGCTCCGAAAATGCAAACGTCTGCAGATAGCTCGCAGGCAGAAAGAGCTAGCCTGGAAAGCTGTTGCTCAGCCTCATCTGCCCATGGCACTGCTCGCACAGAGGCACAGAGACTGGGGATGCTTGCTTGTCTTGTCCCCTCAAACTTCAAATGTAGCTTAGGTGGTCCGTGCCGGGCGCCTCCGGCAGCCCTGCTCCGAAAATGCAAACGTCTGCAGATAGCTCGCAGGCAGAAAGAGCTAGCCTGGAAAGCTGTTGCTCAGCCTCATCTGCCCATGGCACTGCTCGCACAGAGGCACAGAGACTGAGGCTGCTTGCTTGTCTTGTCCCCTCAAACTTCAAATGTAGCTTAGGTGGTCCGTGCCAGGCGCCTCCGTCAGCCCTGCTCCGAAAATGCGAACGTCTGCAGATAGCTCGCAGGCAGAAAGAGCTAGCCTGGAAAGCTGTTGCTCAGCCTCCTCTGCCCATGGCACTGCTCGCACAGAGGCACAGAGACTGGGGCTGCTTGCTTGTCTTGTCCCCTCAAACTTCAAACGTAGCTTAGGTGGTCCGTGCCGGGCGCATCCGGCAGCCCTGCTCCGAAAATGCGAACGTCTGCAGATAGCTCGCAGGCAGAAAGAGCTAGCCTGGAAAGCTGTTGCTCAGCCTCATCTGCCCATGGCACTGCTCGCACAGAGGCACAGAGACTGGGGCTGCTTGCTTGTCTTGTCCCCTCAAACTTCAAACGTAGCTTAGGTGGTCTGTGCCGGGCGCCTCCGGCAGCCCTGCTCCGAAAATGCAAACGTCTGCAGATAGCTCGCAGGCAGAAAGAGCTAGCCTGGAAAGCTGTTGCTCAGCCTCATCTGCCCATGGCACTGCTCGCACAGAGGCACAGAGACTGGGGCTGCTTGCTTGTCTTGTCCCCTCAAACTTCAAACGTATCTTAGGTGGTCCGTGCCGGGCGCCTCCGGCAGCCCTGCTCCGAAAATGCAAACGTCTGCAGATAGCTCGCAGGCAGAAAGAGCTAGCCTGGAAAGCTGTTGCTCAGCCTCATCTGCCCATGGCACTGCTCGCACAGAGGCACAGAGACTGGGGCTGCTTGCTTGTCTTGTCCCCTCAAACTTCAAACGTAGCTTAGGTGGTCCGTGCCGGGCGCCTCCGGCAGCCCTGCTCCGAAAATGCGAACGTCTGCAGATAGCTCGCAGGCAGAAAGAGCTAGCCTGGAAAGCTGTTGCTCAGCCTCATCTGCCCATGGCACTGCTCGCACAGAGGCACAGAGACTGGGGCTGCTTGCTTGTCTTGTCCCCTCAAACTTCAAATGTATCTTTGGTGGTCCGTGCCGGGCGCATCCGGCAGCGCTGCTCCGAAAATGCGAACGTCTGCAGATAGCTCGCAGGCAGAAAGAGCTAGCCTGGAAAGCTGTTGCTCAGCCTCATCTGCCCATGGCACTGCTCGCACAGAGGCACAGAGACTGGGGCTGCTTACTTGTCTTGTCCCCTCAAACTTCAAACGTAGCTTAGGTGGTCCGTGCCGGGCGCCTCCGGCAGCCCTGCTCCGAAAATGCAAACGTCTGCAGATAGCTCGCAGGCAGAAAGAGCTAGCCTGGAAAGCTGTTGCTCAGCCTCATCTGCCCATGGCACTGCTCGCACAGAGGCACAGAGACTGGGGCTGCTTGCTTGTCTTGTCCCCTCAAACTTCAAATGTAGCTTAGGTGGTCCGTGCCGGGCGCCTCCGGCAGCCCTGCTCCGAAAATGCAAACGTCTGCAGATAGCTGGCAGGCAGAAAGAGCTAGCCTGGAAAGCTGTTGCTCAGCCTCATCTGCCCATGGCACTGCTCGCACAGAGGCACAGAGACTGAGGCTGCTTGCTTGTCTTGCCCCCTCAAACTTCAAACGTAGCTTAGGTGGTGCTTGCCGGGCGCCTCCGGCAGCCCTGCTCCGAAAATGCGAACGTCTGCAGATAGCTCTCAGGCAGAAAGAGCTAGCCTGGAAAGCTGTTGCTCAGCCTCATCTGCCCATGGCACTGCTCGCACAGAGGCACAGAGACTGGGGCTGCTTGCTTGTCTTGCACCCTCATCCTTCAAACGTAGCTTAGGTGGTCCGTGCCGGGCGCTCCGGCAGCCCTGCTCCGAAAATGCAAACGTCTGCAGATAGCTCGCAGGCAGAAAGAGCTAGCCTGGAAAGCTGTTGCTCAGCCTCCTCTGCCCATGGCACTGCTCGCACAGAGGCACAGAGACTGGGGCTGCTTGCTTGTCTTGTCCCCTCAAACTTCAAACGTAGCTTAGGTGGTCTGTGCCGGGCGCCTCCAGCAGCCCTGCTCCGAAAATGCAAACGTCTGCAGATAGTTCGCAGGCAGAAAGAGCTAGCCTGGAAAGCTGTTGCTCAGCCTCATCTGCCCATGGCACTGCTCGCACAGAGGCACAGAGACTGGGACTGCTTGCTTGTCTTGTCCCCTCAAACTTCAAATGTATCTTTGGTGGTCCGTGCCGGGCGCATCCGGCAGCGCTGCTCCGAAAATGCGAACGTCTGCAGATAGCTCGCAGGCAGAAAGAGCTAGCCTGGAAAGCTGTTGCTCAGCCTCATCTGCCCATGGCACTGCTCGCACAGAGGCACAGAGACTGGGGCTGCTTACTTGTCTTGTCCCCTCAAACTTCAAACGTAGCTTAGGTGGTCCGTGCCGGGCGCCTCCGGCAGCCCTGCTCCGAAAATGCAAACGTCTGCAGATAGCTCGCAGGCAGAAAGAGCTAGCCTGGAAAGCTGTTGCTCAGCCTCCTCTGCCCATGGCACTGCTCGCACAGAGGCACAGAGACTGGGGCTGCTTGCTTGTCTTGTCCCCTCAAACTTCAAATGTAGCTTAGGTGGTCCGTGCCGGGCGCCTCCGGCAGCCCTGCTCCGAAAATGCAAACGTCTGCAGATAGCTCGCAGGCAGAAAGAGCTAGCCTGGAAAGCTGTTGCTCAGCCTCATCTGCCCATGGCACTGCTCGCACAGAGGCACAGAGACTGGGGATGCTTGCTTGTCTTGTCCCCTCAAACTTCAAATGTAGCTTAGGTGGTCCGTGCCGGGCGCCTCCGGCAGCCCTGCTCCGAAAATGCAAACGTCTGCAGATAGCTCGCAGGCAGAAAGAGCTAGCCTGGAAAGCTGTTGCTCAGCCTCATCTGCCCATGGCACTGCTCGCACAGAGGCACAGAGACTGAGGCTGCTTGCTTGTCTTGTCCCCTCAAACTTCAAATGTAGCTTAGGTGGTCCGTGCCAGGCGCCTCCGTCAGCCCTGCTCCGAAAATGCGAACGTCTGCAGATAGCTCGCAGGCAGAAAGAGCTAGCCTGGAAAGCTGTTGCTCAGCCTCCTCTGCCCATGGCACTGCTCGCACAGAGGCACAGAGACTGGGGCTGCTTGCTTGTCTTGTCCCCTCAAACTTCAAATGTAGCTTAGGTGGTCCGTGCCGGGCGCATCCGGCAGCCCTGCTCCGAAAATGCGAACGTCTGCAGATAGCTCGCAGGCAGAAAGAGCTAGCCTGGAAAGCTGTTGCTCAGCCTCATCTGCCCATGGCACTGCTCGCACAGAGGCACAGAGACTGGGGCTGCTTGCTTGTCTTGTCCCCTCAAACTTCAAACGTAGCTTAGGTGGTCTGTGCCGGGCGCCTCCGGCAGCACTGCTCCGAAAATGCAAACGTCTGCAGATAGCTCACAGGCAGAAAGAGCTAGCCTGGAAAGCTGTTGCTCAGCCTCATCTGCCCATGGCACTGCTCGCACAGAGGCACAGAGACTGGGGCTGCTTGCTTGTCTTGTCCCCTCAAACTTCAAACGTAGCTTAGGTGGTCCATGCCGGGCGCCTCCGGCAGCCCTGCTCCGAAAATGCAAACGTCTGCAGATAGCTCGCAGGCAGAAAGAGCTAGCCTGGAAAGCTGTTGCTCAGCCTCATCTGCCCATGGCACTGCTCGCACAGAGGCACAGAGACTGGGGCTGCTTGCTTGTCTTGTCCCCTCAAACTTCAAACGTAGCTTAGGTGGTCCGTGCCGGGCGCCTCCGGCAGCCCTGCTCCGAAAATGCGAACGTCTGCAGATAGCTCGCAGGCAGAAAGAGCTAGCCTGGAAAGCTGTTGCTCAGCCTCATCTGCCCATGGCACTGCTCGCACAGAGGCACAGAGACTGGGGCTGCTTGCTTGTCTTGTCCCCTCAAACTTCAAATGTATCTTTGGTGGTCCGTGCCGGGCGCATCCGGCAGCGCTGCTCCGAAAATGCGAACGTCTGCAGATAGCTCGCAGGCAGAAAGAGCTAGCCTGGAAAGCTGTTGCTCAGCCTCATCTGCCCATGGCACTGCTCGCACAGAGGCACAGAGACTGGGGCTGCTTACTTGTCTTGTCCCCTCAAACTTCAAACGTAGCTTAGGTGGTCCGTGCCGGGCGCCTCCGGCAGCCCTGCTCCGAAAATGCAAACGTCTGCAGATAGCTCGCAGGCAGAAAGAGCTAGCCTGGAAAGCTGTTGCTCAGCCTCATCTGCCCATGGCACTGCTCGCACAGAGGCACAGAGACTGGGGCTGCTTGCTTGTCTTGTCCCCTCAAACTTCAAATGTAGCTTAGGTGGTCCGTGCCGGGCGCCTCCGGCAGCCCTGCTCCGAAAATGCAAACGTCTGCAGATAGCTGGCAGGCAGAAAGAGCTAGCCTGGAAAGCTGTTGCTCAGCCTCATCTGCCCATGGCACTGCTCGCACAGAGGCACAGAGACTGAGGCTGCTTGCTTGTCTTGCCCCCTCAAACTTCAAACGTAGCTTAGGTGGTGCTTGCCGGGCGCCTCCGGCAGCCCTGCTCCGAAAATGCGAACGTCTGCAGATAGCTCTCAGGCAGAAAGAGCTAGCCTGGAAAGCTGTTGCTCAGCCTCATCTGCCCATGGCACTGCTCGCACAGAGGCACAGAGACTGGGGCTGCTTGCTTGTCTTGCCCCCTCAAACTTCAAACGTAACTTAGGTGGTCCATGCCGGGCGCCTCCGGCATCCCTGCTCCGAAAATGCAAACGTCTGCAGATAGCTCGCAGGCAGAAAGAGCTAGCCTGGAAAGCTGTTGCTCAGCCTCATCTGCCCATGGCACTGCTCGCACAGAGGCACAGAGACTGGGGCTGCTTGCTTGTTTTGCCCCCTCAAACTTCAAACGTAACTTAGGTGGTCCGTGCCGGGCGCCTCCGGCAGCCCTGCTCCGAAAATGCAAACGTCTGCAGATAGCTCGCAGGCAGAAAGAGCTAGCCTGGAAAGCTGTTGCTCAGCCTCATCTGCCCATGGCACTGCTCGCACAGAGGCACAGAGACTGGGGCTGCTTGCTTGTCTTGCACCCTCATCCTTCAAACGTAGCTTAGGTGGTCCGTGCCGGGCGCTCCGGCAGCCCTGCTCCGAAAATGCAAACGTCTGCAGATAGCTCGCAGGCAGAAAGAGCTAGCCTGGAAAGCTGTTGCTCAGCCTCCTCTGCCCATGGCACTGCTCGCACAGAGGCACAGAGACTGGGGCTGCTTGCTTGTCTTGTCCCCTCAAACTTCAAACGTAGCTTAGGTGGTCTGTGCCGGGCGCCTCCGGCAGCCCTGCTCCGAAAATGCAAACGTCTGCAGATAGTTCGCAGGCAGAAAGAGCTAGCCTGGAAAGCTGTTGCTCAGCCTCATCTGCCCATGGCACTGCTCGCACAGAGGCACAGAGACTGGGGCTGCTTGCTTGTCTTGTCCCCTCAAACTTCAAATGTATCTTTGGTGGTCCGTGCCGGGCGCATCCGGCAGCGCTGCTCCGAAAATGCGAACGTCTGCAGATAGCTCGCAGGCAGAAAGAGCTAGCCTGGAAAGCTGTTGCTCAGCCTCATCTGCCCATGGCACTGCTCGCACAGAGGCACAGAGACTGGGGCTGCTTACTTGTCTTGTCCCCTCAAACTTCAAACGTAGCTTAGGTGGTCCGTGCCGGGCGCCTCCGGCAGCCCTGCTCCGAAAATGCAAACGTCTGCAGATAGCTCGCAGGCAGAAAGAGCTAGCCTGGAAAGCTGTTGCTCAGCCTCATCTGCCCATGGCACTGCTCGCACAGAGGCACAGAGACTGGGGCTGCTTGCTTGTCTTGTCCCCTCAAACTTCAAACGTAACTTAGGTGGTCCGTGCCGGGCGCCTCCGGCAGCCCTGCTCCGAAAATGCAAACGTCTGCAGATAGCTCGCAGGCAGAAAGAGCTAGCCTGGAAAGCTGTTACTCAGCCTCATCTGCCCATGGCACTGCTCGCACAGAGGCACAGAGACTGGGGCTGCTTGCTTGTCTTGCACCCTCATCCTTCAAACGTAGCTTAGGTGGTCCGTGCCGGGCGCTCCGGCAGCCCTGCTCCGAAAATGCGAACGTCTGCAGATAGCTCGCAGGCAGAAAGAGCTAGCCTGGAAAGCTGTTGCTCAGCCTCCTCTGCCCATGGCACTGCTCGCACAGAGGCACAGAGACTGGGGCTGCTTGCTTGTCTTGTCCCCTCAAACTTCAAACGTAGCTTAGGTGGTCTGTGCCGGGCGCCTCCGGCAGCCCTGCTCCGAAAATGCAAACGTCTGCAGATAGTTCGCAGGCAGAAAGAGCTAGCCTGGAAAGCTGTTGCTCAGCCTCATCTGCCCATGGCACTGCTCGCACAGAGGCACAGAGACTGGGGCTGCTTGCTTGTCTTGCCCCCTCAAACTTCAAACGTAACTTAGGTGGTCCAGGCCGGGCGCCTCCGGCAGCCCTGCTCCGAAAATGCAAACGTCTGCAGATAGCTCGCAGGCAGAAAGAGCTAGCCTGGAAAGCTGTTGCTCAGCCTCATCTGCCCATGGCACTGCTCGCACAGAGGCACAGAGACTGGGGCTGCTTGCTTGTCTTGCCCCCTCAAACTTCAAACGTAGCTTAGGTGGTCCGTGCCGGGCGCCTCCGGCAGCCCTGCTCCGAAAATGCAAACGTCTGCAGATAGCTCGCAGGCAGAAAGAGCTAGCCTGGAAAGCTGTTGCTCAGCCTCATCTGCCCATGGCACTGCTCGCACAGAGGCACAGAGACTGGGGCTGCTTGCTTGTCTTGTCCCCTCAAACTTCAAATGTAGCTTAGGTGGTCCGTGCCGGGCGCCTCCGGCAGCCCTGCTCCGAAAATGCAAACGTCTGCAGATAGCTCGCAGGCAGAAAGAGCTAGCCTGGAAAGCTGTTGCTCAGCCTCATCTGCCCATGGCACTGCTCGCACAGAGGCACAGAGACTGGGGCTGCTTGCTTGTCTTGTCCCCTCAAACTTCAAATGTAGCTTAGGTGGTCCGTGCCGGGCGCATCCGGCAGCCCTGCTCCGAAAATGCGAACGTCTGCAGATAGCTCGCAGGCAGAAAGAGCTAGCCTGGAAAGCTGTTGCTCAGCCTCATCTGCCCATGGCACTGCTCGCACAGAGGCACAGAGACTGGGGCTGCTTGCTTGTCTTGTCCCCTCAAACTTCAAATGTATGTTTGGTGGTCCGTGACGGGCGCATCCGGCAGCCCTGCTCCGAAAATGCGAACGTCTGCAGATAGCTCGCAGGCAGAAAGAGCTAGCCTGGAAAGCTGTTGCTCAGCCTCATCTGCCCATGGCACTGCTCGCACAGAGGCACAGAGACTGGGGCTGCTTGCTTGTCTTGTCCCCTCAAACTTCAAACGTATCTTTGGTGGTCCGTGCCGGGCGTCTCCGGCAGCCCTGCTCCAAAAATGCAAACGTCTGCAGATAGCTCGCAGGCAGAAAGAGCTAGCCTGGAAAGCTGTTGCTCAGCCTCATCTGCCCATGGCAGTGCTCGCACAGAGGCACAGAGACTGGGGCTGCTTGCTTGTCTTGTCCCCTCAAACTTCAAATGTAGCTTAGGTGGTCCGTGCCGGGCGCCTCCGGCAGCCCTGCTCCGAAAATGCGAACGTCTGCGGATAGCTCGCAGGCAGAAAGAGCTAGCCTGGAAAGCTGTTGCTCAGCCTCATCTGCCCATGGCACTGCTCGCACAGAGGCACAGAGACTGGGGCTGCTTGCTTGTCTTGCCCCCTCAAACTTCAAACGTAGCTTAGGTGGTCCGTGCCGGGCGCCTCCGGCAGCCCTGCTCCGAAAATGCGAACGTCTGCAGATAGCTCTCAGGCAGAAAGAGCTAGCCTGGAAAGCTGTTGCTCAGCCTCATCTGCCCATGGCACTGCTCGCACAGAGGCACAGAGACTGAGGCTGCTTGCTTGTCTTGCCCCCTCAAACTTCAAACGTAGCTTAGGTGGTCTGTGCCGGGCGCCTCCGGCAGCCCTGCTCCAAAAATGCAAACGTCTGCAGATAGCTCGCAGGCAGAAAGAGCTAGCCTGGAAAGCTGTTGCTCAGCCTCATCTGCCCATGGCACTGCTCGCACAGAGGCACAGATACTGGGGCTGCTTGCCTGTCATGTCCCCTCAAACTTCAAACGTATCTTAGGTGGTCCGTGCCGGGCGCCTCCGGCAGCCCTGCTCCGAAAATGCAAACGTCTGCAGATAGCTCGCAGGCAGAAAGAGCTAGCCTGGAAAGCTGTTGCTCAGCCTCATCTGCCCATGGCACTGCTCGCACAGAGGCACAGAGACTGGGGCTGCTTGCTTGTCTTGTCCCCTCAAACTTCAAATGTAGCTTAGGTGGTCCGTGCCGGGCGCATCCGGCAGCCCTGCTCCGAAAATGCGAACGTCTGCAGATAGCTGGCAGGCAGAAAGAGCTAGCCTGGAAAGCTGTTGCTCAGCCTCATCTGCCCATGGCACTGCTCGCACAGAGGCACAGAGACTGGGGCTGCTTGCTTGTCTTGTCCCCTCAAACTTCAAACGTAGCTTAGGTGGTCCGTGCCGGGCGCCTCCGGCAGCCCTGCTCCGAAAATGCGAACGTCTGCAGATAGCTCGCAGGCAGAAAGAGCTAGCCTGGAAAGCTGTTGCTCAGCCTCATCTGCCCATGGCACTGCTCGCACAGAGGCACAGAGACTGGGGCTGCTTGCTTGTCTTGCCCCCTCAAACTTCAAACGTAGCTTAGGTGGTCTGTGCCGGGCGCCTCCGGCAGCCCTGCTCCGAAAATGCGAACGTCTGCAGATAGCTCGCAGGCAGAAAGAGCTAGCCTGGAAAGCTGTTGCTCAGCCTCATCTGCCCATGGCACTGCTCGCACAGAGGCACAGAGACTGGGGCTGCTTGCCTTTTTTGCCCCCTCAAACTTCAAACGTAGCTTAGGTGGTCCGTGCCGGGCGCCTCCGGCAGCCCTGCTCCGAAAATGCGAACGTCTGCGGATAGCTCGCAGGCAGAAAGAGCTAGCCTGGAAAGCTGTTGCTCAGCCTCATCTGCCCATGGCACTGCTCGCACAGAGGCACAGAGACTGGGGCTGCTTGCTTGTCTTGCCCCCTCAAACTTCAAACGTAGCTTAGGTGCTCCGTGCCGGGCGCCTCCGGCAGCCCTGCTCCGAAAATGCGAACGTCTGCAGATAGCTCTCAGGCAGAAAGAGCTAGCCTGGAAAGCTGTTGCTCAGCCTCATCTGCCCATGGCACTGCTCGCACAGAGGCACAGAGACTGAGGCTGCTTGCTTGTCTTGCCCCCTCAAACTTCAAACGTAGCTTAGGTGGTCTGTGCCGGGCGCCTCCGGCAGCCCTGCTCCAAAAATGCAAACGTCTGCAGATAGCTCGCAGGCAGAAAGAGCTAGCCTGGAAAGCTGTTGCTCAGCCTCATCTGCCCATGGCACTGCTCGCACAGAGGCACAGAGACTGGGGCTGCTTGCTTGTCTTGTCCCCTCAAACTTCAAATGTAGCTTAGGTGGTCCGTGCCGGGCGCATCCGGCAGCCCTGCTCCGAAAATGCGAACGTCTGCAGATAGCTGGCAGGCAGAAAGAGCTAGCCTGGAAAGCTGTTGCTCAGCCTCATCTGCCCATGGCACTGCTCGCACAGAGGCACAGAGACTGGGGCTGCTTGCTTGTCTTGTCCCCTCAAACTTCAAACGTAGCTTAGGTGGTCCGTGCCGGGCGCCTCCGGCAGCCCTGCTCCGAAAATGCGAACGTCTGCAGATAGCTCGCAGGCAGAAAGAGCTAGCCTGGAAAGCTGTTGCTCAGCCTCATCTGCCCATGGCACTGCTCGCACAGAGGCACAGAGACTGGGGCTGCTTGCTTGTCTTGTCCCCTCAAACTTCAAACGTAACTTAGGTGGTCCGTGCCGGGCGCATCCGGCAGCCCTGCTCCGAAAATGCAAACGTCTGCTGATAGCTCGCAGGCAGAAAGAGCTAGCCTGGAAAGCTGTTGCTCAGCCTCATCTGCCCATGGCACTGCTCGCACAGAGGCACAGAGACTGAGGCTGCTTGCTTGTCTTGTCCCCTCAAAATTCAAACGTAACTTAGGTGGTCCGTGCCGGGCGCCTCCGGCAGCCCTGCTCCTAAATAGCAAACGTCTGCAGATAGCTCGCAGGCAGAAAGAGCTAGCCTGGAAAGCTGTTGCTCAGCCTCATCTGCCCATGGCACTGCTCGCACAGAGGCACAGAGACTGGGGCTGCTTGCTTGTCTTGTCCCCTCAAACTTCAAACGTAGCTTAGGTGGTCCGTGCCGGGCGCATCCGGCAGCCCTGCTCCGAAAATGCGAACGTCTGCAGATAGCTCTCAGGCAGAAAGAGCTAGCCTGGAAAGCTGTTGCTCAGCCTCATCTGCCCATGGCACTGCTCGCACAGAGGCACAGAGACTGAGGCTGCTTGCTTGTCTTGTCCCCTCAAACTTCAAACGTAGCTTAGGTGGTCCGTGCCGGGCGCCTCCGGCAGCCCTGCTCCGAAAATGCGAACGTCTGCAGATAGCTCGCAGGCAGAAAGAGCTAGCCTGGAAAGCTTTTGCTCAGCCTCATCTGCCCATGGCACTGCTCGCACAGAGGCACAGAGACTGGGGCTGCTTGCTTGTCTTGCCCCCTCAAACTTCAAACGTAGCTTAGGTGGTCTGTGCCGGGCGCCTCCGGCAGCCCTGCTCCAAAAATGCGAACGTCTGCAGATAGCTCGCAGGCAGAAAGAGCTAGCCTGGAAAGCTGTTGCTCAGCCTCATCTGCCCATGGCACTGCTCGCACAGAGGCACAGATACTGGGGCTGCTTGCCTGTCATGTCCCCTCAAACTTCAAACGTATCTTAGGTGGTCCGTGCCGGGCGCCTCCGGCAGCCCTGCTCCGAAAATGCAAACGTCTGCAGATAGCTCGCAGGCAGAAAGAGCTAGCCTGGAAAGCTGTTGCTCAGCCTCATCTACCCATGGCACTGCTCGCACAGAGGCACAGAGACTGGGGCTGCTTGCTTGTCTTGTCCCCTCAAACTTCAAATGTAGCTTAGGTGGTCCGTGCCGGGCGCATCCGGCAGCCCTGCTCCGAAAATGCAAACGTCTGCAGATAGCTCGCAGGCAGAAAGAGCTAGCCTGGAAAGCTGTTGCTCAGCCTCATCTGCCCATGGCACTGCTCGCACAGAGGCACAGAGACTGAGGCTGCTTGCTTGTCTTGTCCCCTCAAAATTCAAACGTAACTTAGGTGGTCCGTGCCGGGCGCCTCCGGCAGCCCTTCTCCTAAATAGCAAACGTCTGCAGATAGCTGGCAGGCAGAAAGAGCTAGCCTGGAAAGCTGTTGCTCAGCCTCATCTGCCCATGGCACTGCTTGCACAGAGGCACAGAGACTGGGGCTGCTTGCTTGTCTTGTCCCCTCAAACTTCAAACGTAACTTAGGTGGTCCGTGCCGGGCGCATCCGGCAGCCCTGCTCCGAAAATGCAAACGTCTGCTGATAGCTCGCAGGCAGAAAGAGCTAGCCTGGAAAGCTGTTGCTCAGCCTCATCTGCCCATGGCACTGCTCGCACAGAGGCACAGAGACTGAGGCTGCTTGCTTGTCTTGTCCCCTCAAAATTCAAACGTAACTTAGGTGGTCCGTGCCGGGCGCCTCCGGCAGCCCTGCTCCTAAATAGCAAACGTCTGCAGATAGCTCGCAGGCAGAAAGAGCTAGCCTGGAAAGCTGTTGCTCAGCCTCATCTGCCCATGGCACTGCTCGCACAGAGGCACAGAGACTGGGGCTGCTTGCTTGTCTTGTCCCCTCAAACTTCAAACGTAGCTTAGGTGGTCCGTGCCGGGCGCATCCGGCAGCCCTGCTCCGAAAATGCGAACGTCTGCAGATAGCTCTCAGGCAGAAAGAGCTAGCCTGGAAAGCTGTTGCTCAGCCTCATCTGCCCATGGCACTGCTCGCACAGAGGCACAGAGACTGAGGCTGCTTGCTTGTCTTGTCCCCTCAAACTTCAAACGTAGCTTAGGTGGTCCGTGCCGGGCGCCTCCGGCAGCCCTGCTCCGAAAATGCGAACGTCTGCAGATAGCTCGCAGGCAGAAAGAGCTAGCCTGGAAAGCTTTTGCTCAGCCTCATCTGCCCATGGCACTGCTCGCACAGAGGCACAGAGACTGGGGCTGCTTGCTTGTCTTGCCCCCTCAAACTTCAAACGTAGCTTAGGTGGTCTGTGCCGGGCGCCTCCGGCAGCCCTGCTCCAAAAATGCGAACGTCTGCAGATAGCTCGCAGGCAGAAAGAGCTAGCCTGGAAAGCTGTTGCTCAGCCTCATCTGCCCATGGCACTGCTCGCACAGAGGCACAGATACTGGGGCTGCTTGCCTGTCATGTCCCCTCAAACTTCAAACGTATCTTAGGTGGTCCGTGCCAGGCGCCTCCGGCAGCCCTGCTCCGAAAATGCAAACGTCTGCAGATAGCTCGCAGGCAGAAAGAGCTAGCCTGGAAAGCTGTTGCTCAGCCTCATCTACCCATGGCACTGCTCGCACAGAGGCACAGAGACTGGGGCTGCTTGCTTGTCTTGTCCCCTCAAACTTCAAATGTAGCTTAGGTGGTCCGTGCCGGGCGCATCCGGCAGCCCTGCTCCGAAAATGCAAACGTCTGCAGATAGCTCGCAGGCAGAAAGAGCTAGCCTGGAAAGCTGTTGCTCAGCCTCATCTGCCCATGGCACTGCTCGCACAGAGGCACAGAGACTGAGGCTGCTTGCTTGTCTTGTCCCCTCAAAATTCAAACGTAACTTAGGTGGTCCGTGCCGGGCGCCTCCGGCAGCCCTTCTCCTAAATAGCAAACGTCTGCAGATAGCTGGCAGGCAGAAAGAGCTAGCCTGGAAAGCTGTTGCTCAGCCTCATCTGCCCATGGCACTGCTTGCACAGAGGCACAGAGACTGGGGCTGCTTGCTTGTCTTGTCCCCTCAAACTTCAAACGTAGCTTAGGTGGTCCGTGCCGGGCGCATCCGGCAGCCCTGCTCCGAAAATGCGAACGTCTGCAGATAGCTCGCAGGCAGAAAGAGCTAGCCTGGAAAGCTGTTGCTCAGCCTCATCTGCCCATGGCACTGCTCGCACAGAGGCACAGAGACTGGGGCTGCTTGCTTGTCTTGTCCCCTCAAACTTCAAACGTATCTTTGGTGGTCCGTGCCGGGCGTCTCCGGCAGCCCTGCTCCAAAAATGCAAACGTCTGCAGATAGCTCGCAGGCAGAAAGAGCTAGCCTGGAAAGCTGTTGCTCAGCCTCATCTGCCCATGGCACTGCTCGCACAGAGGCACAGAGACTGGGGCTGCTTGCTTGTCTTGTCCCCTCAAACTTCAAATGTAGCTTGGGTGGTCCGTGCCGGGCGCCTCCGGCAGCCCTGCTCCGAAAATGCGAACGTCTGCAGATAGCTCGCAGGCAGAAAGAGCTAGCCTGGAAAGCTGTTGCTCAGCCTCATCTGCCCATGGCACTGCTCGCACAGAGGCACAGAGACTGAGGCTGCTTGCTTGTCTTGCCCCCTCAAACTTCAAACGTAGCTTAGGTGGTGCTTGCCGGGCGCCTCCGGCAGCCCTGCTCCGAAAATGCGAACGTCTGCAGATAGCTCGCAGGCAGAAAGAGCTAGCCTGGAAAGCTGTTGCTCAGCCTCATCTGCCCATGGCACTGCTCGCACAGAGGCACAGAGACTGGGGCTGCTTGCTTGTCTTGCCCCCTCGAACTTCAAACGTAACTTAGGTGGTCCATGCCGGGCGCCTCCGGCAGCCCTGCTCCGAAAATGCAAACGTCTGCAGATAGCTCGCAGGCAGAAAGAGCTAGCCTGGAAAGCTGTTGCTCAGCCTCATCTGCCCATGGCACTACTCGCACAGAGGCACAGAGACTGGGGCTGCTTGCTTGTCTTGCCCCCTCAAACTTCAAACGTAACTTAGGTGGTCCGTGCCGGGCGCTCCGGCAGCCCTGCTCCGAAAATGCAAACGTCTGCAGATAGCTCGCAGGCAGAAAGAGCTAGCCTGGAAAGCTGTTGCTCAGCCTCATCTGCCCATGGCACTGCTCGCACAGAGGCACAGAGACTGGGGCTGCTTGCTTGTCTTGCCCCCTCAAACTTCAAACGTAGCTTAGGTGGTCCGTGCCGGGCGCCTCCGACAGCCCTGCTCCAAAAATGCGAACGTCTGCAGATAGCTCGCAGGCAGAAAGAGATAGCCTGGAAAGCTGTTGCTCAGCCTCATCTGCCCATGGCACTGCTCGCACAGAGGCACAGAGACTGGGGCTGCTTGCTTGTCTTGCCCCCTCAAACTTCAAACGTAGCTTAGGTGGTCTGTGCCGGGCGCCTCCGGCAGCCCTGCTCCGAAAATGCGAACGTCTGCAGATAGCTCGCAGGCAGAAAGAGCTAGCCTGGAAAGCTGTTGCTCAGCCTCATCTGCCCATGGCACTGCTCGCACAGAGGCACAGAGACTGGGGCTGCTTGCCTTTTTTGCCCCCTCAAACTTCAAACGTAGCTTAGGTGGTCCGTGCCGGGCGCCTCCGGCAGCCCTGCTCCGAAAATGCGAACGTCTGCGGATAGCTCGCAGGCAGAAAGAGCTAGCCTGGAAAGCTGTTGCTCAGCCTCATCTGCCCATGGCACAGCTCGCACAGAGGCACAGAGACTGGGGCTGCTTGCTTGTCTTGCCCCCTCAAACTTCAAACGTAGCTTAGGTGGTCCGTGCCGGGCGCCTCCGGCAGCCCTGCTCCGAAAATGCGAACGTCTGCAGATAGCTCGCAGGCAGAAAGAGCTAGCCTGGAAAGCTGTTGCTCAGCCTCATCTGCCCATGGCACTGCTCGCACAGAGGCACAGAGACTGAGGCTGCTTGCTTGTCTTGCCCCCTCAAACTTCAAACGTAGCTTAGGTGGTCTGTGCCGGGCGCCTCCGGCAGCCCTGCTCCAAAAATGCAAACGTCTGCAGATAGCTCGCAGGCAGAAAGAGCTAGCCTGGAAAGCTGTTGCTCAGCCTCATCTGCCCATGGCACTGCTCGCACAGAGGCACAGATACTGGGGCTGCTTGCCTGTCATGTCCCCTCAAACTTCAAACGTATCTTAGGTGGTCCGTGCCGGGCGCCTCCGGCAGCCCTGCTCCGAAAATGCAAACGTCTGCAGATAGCTCGCAGGCAGAAAGAGCTAGCCTGGAAAGCTGTTGCTCAGCCTCATCTGCCCATGGCACTGCTCGCACAGAGGCACAGAGACTGGGGCTGCTTGCTTGTCTTGTCCCCTCAAACTTCAAATGTAGCTTAGGTGGTCCGTGCTGGGCGCATCCGGCAGCCCTGCTCCGAAAATGCGAACGTCTGCAGATAGCTGGCAGGCAGAAAGAGCTAGCCTGGAAAGCTGTTGCTCAGCCTCATCTGCCCATGGCACTGCTCGCACAGAGGCACAGAGACTGGGGCTGCTTGCTTGTCTTGTCCCCTCAAACTTCAAACGTAGCTTAGGTGGTCCGTGCCGGGCGCCTCCGGCAGCCCTGCTCCGAAAATGCGAACGTCTGCAGATAGCTCGCAGGCAGAAAGAGCTAGCCTGGAAAGCTGTTGCTCAGCCTCATCTGCCCATGGCACTGCTCGCACAGAGGCACAGAGACTGGGGCTGCTTGCTTGTCTTGTCCCCTCAAACTTCAAACGTAACTTAGGTGGTCCGTGCCGGGCGCATCCGGCAGCCCTGCTCCGAAAATGCAAACGTCTGCTGATAGCTCGCAGGCAGAAAGAGCTAGCCTGGAAAGCTGTTGCTCAGCCTCATCTGCCCATGGCACTGCTCGCACAGAGGCACAGAGACTGAGGCTGCTTGCTTGTCTTGTCCCCTCAAAATTCAAACGTAACTTAGGTGGTCCGTGCCGGGCGCCTCCGGCAGCCCTGCTCCTAAATAGCAAACGTCTGCAGATAGCTCGCAGGCAGAAAGAGCTAGCCTGGAAAGCTGTTGCTCAGCCTCATCTGCCCATGGCACTGCTCGCACAGAGGCACAGAGACTGAGGCTGCTTGCTTGTCTTGTCCCCTCAAACTTCAAACGTAGCTTAGGTGGTCTGTGCCGGGCGCCTCCGGCAGCCCTGCTCCGAAAATGCGAACGTCTGCAGATAGCTCGCAGGCAGAAAGAGCTAGCCTGGAAAGCTTTTGCTCAGCCTCATCTGCCCATGGCACTGCTCGCACAGAGGCACAGAGACTGGGGCTGCTTGCTTGTCTTGCCCCCTCAAACTTCAAACGTAGCTTAGGTGGTCTGTGCCGGGCGCCTCCGGCAGCCCTGCTCCAAAAATGCGAACGTCTGCAGATAGCTCGCAGGCAGAAAGAGCTAGCCTGGAAAGCTGTTGCTCAGCCTCATCTGCCCATGGCACTGCTCGCACAGAGGCACAGATACTGGGGCTGCTTGCCTGTCATGTCCCCTCAAACTTCAAACGTATCTTAGGTGGTCCGTGCCGGGCGCCTCCGGCAGCCCTGCTCCGAAAATGCAAACGTCTGCAGATAGCTCGCAGGCAGAAAGAGCTAGCCTGGAAAGCTGTTGCTCAGCCTCATCTACCCATGGCACTGCTCGCACAGAGGCACAGAGACTGGGGCTGCTTGCTTGTCTTGTCCCCTCAAACTTCAAATGTAGCTTAGGTGGTCCGTGCCGGGCGCATCCGGCAGCCCTGCTCCGAAAATGCAAACGTCTGCAGATAGCTCGCAGGCAGAAAGAGCTAGCCTGGAAAGCTGTTGCTCAGCCTCATCTGCCCATGGCACTGCTCGCACAGAGGCACAGAGACTGAGGCTGCTTGCTTGTCTTGTCCCCTCAAAATTCAAACGTAACTTAGGTGGTCCGTGCCGGGCGCCTCCGGCAGCCCTTCTCCTAAATAGCAAACGTCTGCAGATAGCTGGCAGGCAGAAAGAGCTAGCCTGGAAAGCTGTTGCTCAGCCTCATCTGCCCATGGCACTGCTTGCACAGAGGCACAGAGACTGGGGCTGCTTGCTTGTCTTGTCACCTCAAACTTCAAACGTAGCTTAGGTGGTCCGTGCCGGGCGCATCCGGCAGCCCTGCTCCGAAAATGCGAACGACTGCAGATAGCTCGCAGGCAGAAAGAGCTAGCCTGGAAAGCTGTTGCTCAGCCTCATCTGCCCATGGCACTGCTCGCACAGAGGCACAGAGACTGGGGCTGCTTGCTTGTCTTGTCCCCTCAAACTTCACACGTAGCTTAGGTGGTCTGTGCCGGGCGCCTCCGGCAGCCCTGCTCCGAAAATGCAAACGTCTGCAGATAGCTCGCAGGCAGAAAGAGCTAGCCTGGAAAGCTGTTGCTCAGCCTCATCTGCCCATGGCACTGCTCGCACAGAGGCACAGAGACTGGGGCTGCTTGCTTGTCTTGTCCCCTCAAACTTCAAACGTAGCTTCGGTGGTCTGTGCCGGGCGCCTCCGGCAGCCCTGCTCCGAAAATGCAAACGTCTGCAGATAGCTCGCAGGCAGAAAGAGCTAGCCTGGAAAGCTGTTGCTCAGCCTCATCTGCCCATGGCACTGCTCGCACAGAGGCACAGAGACTGGGGCTGCTTGCTTGTCTTGCCCCCTCAAACTTCAAACGTAACTTAGGTGGTCCATGCCGGGCGCCTCCGGCAGCCCTGCTCCGAAAATGCAAACGTCTGCAGGTAGCTCGCAGGCAGAAAGAGCTAGCCTGGAAAGCTGTTGCTCAGCCTCATCTGCCCATGGCACTGCTCGCACAGAGGCACAGAGACTGAGGCTGCTTGCTTGTCTTGCCCCCTCAAACTTCAAACGTAGCTTAGGTGGTCCATGCCGGGCGCCTCCGGCAGCCCTGCTCCAAAAATGCGAACGTCTGCAGATAGCTCGCAGGCAGAAAGAGCTAGCCTGGAAAGCTGTTGCTCAGCCTCATCTGCCCATGGCACTGCTCGCACAGAGGCACAGAGACTGGGGCTGCTTGCTTGTCTTGCCCCCTCAAACTTCAAACGTAACTTAGGTGGTCCGTGCCGGGCGCCTCCGACAGCCATGCTCCGAAAATGCGAACGTCTGCAGATAGCTCGCAGGCAGAAAGAGCTAGCCTGGAAAGCTGTTGCTCAGCCTCATCTGCCCATGGCACTGCTCGCACAGAGGCACAGAGACTGGGGCTGCTTGCTTGTCTTGCCCCCTCAAACTTCAAACGTAGCTTAGGTGGTCCATGCCGGGCGCCTCCGGCAGCCCTGCTCCAAAAATGCAAATGTCTGCAGATAGCTCGCAGGCAGAAAGAGCTAGCCTGGAAAGCTGTTGCTCAGCCTCATCTGCCCATGGCACTGCTCGCACAGAGGCACAGAGACTGGGGCTGCTTGCTTGTCTTGCCCCCTCAAACTTCAAACGTAGCTTAGGTGGTCCGTGCCGGGCGCCTCCGGCAGCCCTGCTCCGAAAATGCGAACGTCTGCAGATAGCTCGCAGGCAGAAAGAGCTAGCCTGGAAAGCTGTTGCTCAGCCTCATCGGCCCATGGCACTGCTCGCACAGAGGCACAGAGACTGGGGCTGCTTGCTTGTTTTTCCCCCTCAAACTTCAAACGTAGCTTAGGTGGTCCATGCCGGGCGCCTACGGCAGCCCTGCTCTGAAAATGCGAACGTCTGCGGATAGCTCGCAGGCAGAAAGAGCTAGCCTGGAAAGCTGTTGCTCAGCCTCATCTGCCCATGGCACTGCTCGCACAGAGGCACAGAGACTGGGGCTGCTTGCTTGTCTTGCCCCCTCAAACTTCAAACGTAGCTTAGGTGGTCCGTGCCGGGCGCCTCCGGCAGCCCTGCTCCGAAAATGCGAACGTCTGCAGATAGCTCTCAGGCAGAAAGAGATAGCCTGGAAAGCTGTTGCTCAGCCTCATCTGCCCATGGCACTGCTCGCACAGAGGCACAGAGACTGGGGCTGCTTGCTTGTCTTGTCCCCTCAAACTTCAAACGTAGCTTAGGTGGTCCGTGCCGGGCGCATCCGGCAGCCCTGCTCCGAAAATGCGAACGTCTGCAGATAGCTCGCAGGCAGAAAGAGCTAGCCTGGAAAGCTGTTGCTCAGCCTCATCTGCCCATGGCACTGCTCGCACAGAGGCACAGAGACTGGGGCTGCTTGCTTGTCTTGCCCCCTCAAACTTCAAACGTAGCTTAGGTGGTCTGTGCCGGGCGCCTCCGGCAGCCCTGCTCCAAAAATGCAAACGTCTGCAGATAGCTCGCAGGCAGAAAGAGCTAGCCTGGAAAGCTGTTGCTCAGCCTCATCTGCCCATGGCACTGCTCGCACAGAGGCACAGAGACTGGGGCTGCTTGCCTGTCATGTCCCCTCAAACTTCAAACGTATCTTAGGTGGTCCGTGCCGGGCGCCTCCGACAGCCCTGCTCCGAAAATGCAAACGTCTGCAGATAGCTCGCAGGCAGAAAGAGCTAGCCTGGAAAGCTGTTGCTCAGCCTCATCTGCCCATGGCACTGCTCGCACAGAGGCACAGAGACTGGGGCTGCTTGCTTGTCTTGCCCCCTCAAACTTCAAACGTAGCTTAGGTGGTCTGTGCCGGGCGCCTCCGGCAGCCCTGCTCCGAAAATGCGAACGTCTGCAGATAGCTCGCAGGCAGAAAGAGCTAGCCTGGAAAGCTGTTGCTCAGCCTCATCTGCCCATGGCACTGCTCGCACAGAGGCACAGAGACTGGGGCTGCTTGCCTTTTTTGCCCCCTCAAACTTCAAACGTAGCTTAGGTGGTCCGTGCCGGGCGCCTCCGGCAGCCCTGCTCCGAAAATGCGAACGTCTGCGGATAGCTCGCAGGCAGAAAGAGCTAGCCTGGAAAGCTGTTGCTCAGCCTCATCTGCCCATGGCACAGCTCGCACAGAGGCACAGAGACTGGGGCTGCTTGCTTGTCTTGCCCCCTCAAACTTCAAACGTAGCTTAGGTGGTCCGTGCCGGGCGCCTCCGGCAGCCCTGCTCCGAAAATGCGAACGTCTGCAGATAGCTCGCAGGCAGAAAGAGCTAGCCTGGAAAGCTGTTGCTCAGCCTCATCTGCCCATGGCACTGCTCGCACAGAGGCACAGAGACTGAGGCTGCTTGCTTGTCTTGCCCCCTCAAACTTCAAACGTAGCTTAGGTGGTCTGTGCCGGGCGCCTCCGGCAGCCCTGCTCCAAAAATGCAAACGTCTGCAGATAGCTCGCAGGCAGAAAGAGCTAGCCTGGAAAGCTGTTGCTCAGCCTCATCTGCCCATGGCACTGCTCGCACAGAGGCACAGATACTGGGGCTGCTTGCCTGTCATGTCCCCTCAAACTTCAAACGTATCTTAGGTGGTCCGTGCCGGGCGCCTCCGGCAGCCCTGCTCCGAAAATGCGAACGTCTGCAGATAGCTCGCAGGCAGAAAGAGCTAGCCTGGAAAGCTGTTGCTCAGCCTCATCTGCCCATGGCACTGCTCGCACAGAGGCACAGAGACTGGGGCTGCTTGCTTGTCTTGTCCCCTCAAACTTCAAATGTAGCTTAGGTGGTCCGTGCTGGGCGCATCCGGCAGCCCTGCTCCGAAAATGCGAACGTCTGCAGATAGCTGGCAGGCAGAAAGAGCTAGCCTGGAAAGCTGTTGCTCAGCCTCATCTGCCCATGGCACTGCTCGCACAGAGGCACAGAGACTGGGGCTGCTTGCTTGTCTTGTCCCCTCAAACTTCAAACGTAGCTTAGGTGGTCCGTGCCGGGCGCCTCCGGCAGCCCTGCTCCGAAAATGCGAACGTCTGCAGATAGCTCGCAGGCAGAAAGAGCTAGCCTGGAAAGCTGTTGCTCAGCCTCATCTGCCCATGGCACTGCTCGCACAGAGGCACAGAGACTGGGGCTGCTTGCTTGTCTTGTCCCCTCAAACTTCAAACGTAACTTAGGTGGTCCGTGCCGGGCGCATCCGGCAGCCCTGCTCCGAAAATGCAAACGTCTGCTGATAGCTCGCAGGCAGAAAGAGCTAGCCTGGAAAGCTGTTGCTCAGCCTCATCTGCCCATGGCACTGCTCGCACAGAGGCACAGAGACTGAGGCTGCTTGCTTGTCTTGTCCCCTCAAAATTCAAACGTAACTTAGGTGGTCCGTGCCGGGCGCCTCCGGCAGCCCTGCTCCTAAATAGCAAACGTCTGCAGATAGCTCGCAGGCAGAAAGAGCTAGCCTGGAAAGCTGTTGCTCAGCCTCATCTGCCCATGGCACTGCTCGCACAGAGGCACAGAGACTGAGGCTGCTTGCTTGTCTTGTCCCCTCAAACTTCAAACGTAGCTTAGGTGGTCCGTGCCGGGCGCCTCCGGCAGCCCTGCTCCGAAAATGCGAACGTCTGCAGATAGCTCGCAGGCAGAAAGAGCTAGCCTGGAAAGCTGTTGCTCAGCCTCATCTGCCCATGGCACTGCTCGCACAGAGGCACAGAGACTGGGGCTGCTTGCTTGTCTTGCCCCCTCAAACTTCAAACGTAGCTTAGGTGGTCTGTGCCGGGCGCCTCCGGCAGCCCTGCTCCAAAAATGCGAACGTCTGCAGATAGCTCGCAGGCAGAAAGAGCTAGCCTGGAAAGCTGTTGCTCAGCCTCATCTGCCCATGGCACTGCTCGCACAGAGGCACAGATACTGGGGCTGCTTGCCTGTCATGTCCCCTCAAACTTCAAACGTATCTTAGGTGGTCCGTGCCGGGCGCCTCCGGCAGCCCTGCTCCGAAAATGCAAACGTCTGCAGATAGCTCGCAGGCAGAAAGAGCTAGCCTGGAAAGCTGTTGCTCAGCCTCATCTACCCATGGCACTGCTCGCACAGAGGCACAGAGACTGGGGCTGCTTGCTTGTCTTGTCCCCTCAAACTTCAAATGTAGCTTAGGTGGTCCGTGCCGGGCGCATCCGGCAGCCCTGCTCCGAAAATGCAAACGTCTGCAGATAGCTCGCAGGCAGAAAGAGCTAGCCTGGAAAGCTGTTGCTCAGCCTCATCTGCCCATGGCACTGCTCGCACAGAGGCACAGAGACTGAGGCTGCTTGCTTGTCTTGTCCCCTCAAAATTCAAACGTAACTTAGGTGGTCCGTGCCGGGCGCCTCCGGCAGCCCTTCTCCTAAATAGCAAACGTCTGCAGATAGCTGGCAGGCAGAAAGAGCTAGCCTGGAAAGCTGTTGCTCAGCCTCATCTGCCCATGGCACTGCTTGCACAGAGGCACAGAGACTGGGGCTGCTTGCTTGTCTTGTCACCTCAAACTTCAAACGTAGCTTAGGTGGTCCGTGCCGGGCGCATCCGGCAGCCCTGCTCCGAAAATGCGAACGTCTGCAGATAGCTCGCAGGCAGAAAGAGCTAGCCTGGAAAGCTGTTGCTCAGCCTCATCTGCCCATGGCACTGCTCGCACAGAGGCACAGAGACTGGGGCTGCTTGCTTGTCTTGTCCCCTCAAACTTCACACGTAGCTTAGGTGGTCTGTGCCGGGCGCCTCCGGCAGCCCTGCTCCGAAAATGCAAACGTCTGCAGATAGCTCGCAGGCAGAAAGAGCTAGCCTGGAAAGCTGTTGCTCAGCCTCATCTGCCCATGGCACTGCTCGCACAGAGGCACAGAGACTGGGGCTGCTTGCTTGTCTTGTCCCCTCAAACTTCAAACGTAGCTTCGGTGGTCTGTGCCGGGCGCCTCCGGCAGCCCTGCTCCGAAAATGCGAACGTCTGCAGATAGCTCGCAGGCAGAAAGAGCTAGCCTGGAAAGCTGTTGCTCAGCCTCATCTGCCCATGGCACTGCTCGCACAGAGGCACAGAGACTGGGGCTGCTTGCTTGTCTTGCCCCCTCAAACTTCAAACGTAACTTTGGTGGTCCATGCCGGGCGCCTCCGGCAGCCCTGCTCCGAAAATGCAAACGTCTGCAGGTAGCTCGCAGGCAGAAAGAGCTAGCCTGGAAAGCTGTTGCTCAGCCTCATCTGCCCATGGCACTGCTCGCACAGAGGCACAGAGACTGAGGCTGCTTGCTTGTCTTGCCCCCTCAAACTTCAAACGTAGCTTAGGTGGTCCATGCCGGGCGCCTCCGGCAGCCCTGCTCCAAAAATGCGAACGTCTGCAGATAGCTCGCAGGCAGAAAGAGCTAGCCTGGAAAGCTGTTGCTCAGCCTCATCTGCCCATGGCACTGCTCGCACAGAGGCACAGAGACTGGGGCTGCTTGCTTGTCTTGCCCCCTCAAACTTCAAACGTAACTTAGGTGGTCCGTGCCGGGCGCCTCCGACAGCCATGCTCCGAAAATGCGAACGTCTGCAGATAGCTCGCAGGCAGAAAGAGCTAGCCTGGAAAGCTGTTGCTCAGCCTCATCTGCCCATGGCACTGCTCGCACAGAGGCACAGAGACTGGGGCTGTTTGCTTGTCTTGCCCCCTCAAACTTCAAACGTAGCTTAGGTGGTCCATGCCGGGCGCCTCCGGCAGCCCTGCTCCAAAAATGCAAACGTCTGCAGATAGCTCGCAGGCAGAAAGAGCTAGCCTGGAAAGCTGTTGCTCAGCCTCATCTGCCCATGGCACTGCTCGCACAGAGGCACAGAGACTGGGGCTGCTTGCTTGTCTTGCCCCCTCAAACTTCAAACGTAGCTTAGGTGGTCCGTGCCGGGCGCCTCCGGCAGCCCTGCTCCGAAAATGCGAACGTCTGCAGATAGCTCGCAGGCAGAAAGAGCTAGCCTGGAAAGCTGTTGCTCAGCCTCATCGGCCCATGGCACTGCTCGCACAGAGGCACAGAGACTGGGGCTGCTTGCTTGTTTTTCCCCCTCAAACTTCAAACGTAGCTTAGGTGGTCCATGCCGGGCGCCTACGGCAGCCCTGCTCTGAAAATGCGAACGTCTGCGGATAGCTCGCAGGCAGAAAGAGCTAGCCTGGAAAGCTGTTGCTCAGCCTCATCTGCCCATGGCACTGCTCGCACAGAGGCACAGAGACTGGGGCTGCTTGCTTGTCTTGCCCCCTCAAACTTCAAACGTAGCTTAGGTGGTCCGTGCCGGGCGCCTCCGACAGCCCTGCTCCAAAAATGCGAACGTCTGCAGATAGCTCGCAGGCAGAAAGAGCTAGCCTGGAAAGCTGTTGCTCAGCCTCATCTGCCCATGGCACTGCTCGCACAGAGGCACAGAGACTGGGGCTGCTTGCTTGTCTTGCCCCCTCAAAGTTCAAACGTAGCTTAGGTGGTCCATGCCGGGCGCCTCCGGCAGCCCTGCTCCGAAAATGCGAACGTCTGCAGATAGCTCGCAGGCAGAAAGAGCTAGCCTGGAAAGCTGTTGCTCAGCCTCATCTGCCCATGGCACTGCTCGCACAGAGGCACAGAGACTGGGGCTGCTTGCTTGTTTTGCCCCCTCAAACTTCAAACGTAGCTTAGGTGGTCCGTGCCGGGCGCCTCCGGCAGCCCTGCTCCGAAAATGCAAACGTCTGCGGATAGCTCGCAGGCAGAAAGAGCTAGCCTGGAAAGCTGTTGCTCAGCCTCATCTGCCCATGGCACTGCTCGCACAGAGGCACAGAGACTGGGGCTGCTTGCTTGTCTTGCCCCCTCAAACTTCAAACGTAGCTTAGGTGGTCCGTGCCGGGCGCCTCCGGCAGCCCTGCTCCGAAAATGCAAACGTCTGCAGATAGCTCTCAGGCAGAAAGAGCTAGCCTGGAAAGCTGTTGCTCAGCCTCATCTGCCCATGGCACTGCTCGCACAGAGGCACAGAGACTGGGGCTGCTTGCTTGTCTTGCCCCCTCAAACTTCAAACGTAGCTTAGGTGGTCTGTGCCGGGCGCCTCCGGCAGCCCTGCTCCAAAAATGCAAACGTCTGCAGATAGCTCGCAGGCAGAAAGAGCTAGCCTGGAAAGCTGTTGCTCAGCCTCATCTGCCCATGGCACTGCTCGCACAGAGGCACAGAGACTGGGGCTGCTTGCTTGTCTTGTCCCCTCAAACTTCACACGTAGCTTAGGTGGTCTGTGCCGGGCGCCTCCGGCAGCCCTGCTCCGAAAATGCAAACGTCTGCAGATAGCTCGCAGGCAGAAAGAGCTAGCCTGGAAAGCTGTTGCTCAGCCTCATCTGCCCATGGCACTGCTCGCACAGAGGCACAGAGACTGGGGCTGCTTGCTTGTCTTGTCCCCTCAAACTTCAAACGTAGCTTAGGTGGTCCGTGCCGGGCGCCTCTGGCAGCCCTGCTCCGAAAATGCAAACGTCTGCAGATAGCTCGCAGGCAGAAAGAGCTAGCCTGGAAAGCTGTTGCTCAGCCTCATCTGCCCATGGCACTGCTCGCACAGAGGCACAGAGACTGGGGCTGCTTGCTTGTCTTGCCCCCTCAGACTTCAAACGTAACTTAGGTGGTCCATGCCGGGCGCCTCCGGCAGCCCTGCTCCGAAAATGCAAACGTCTGCAGATAGCTCGCAGGCAGAAAGAGCTAGCCTGGAAAGCTGTTGCTCAGCCTCATCTGCCCATGGCACTGCTCGCACAGAGGCACAGAGACTGGGGCTGCTTGCTTGTCTTGCCCCCTCAAACTTCAAACGTAGCTTCGGTGGTCTGTGCCGGGCGCCTCCGGCAGCCCTGCTCCGAAAATGCGAACGTCTGCAGATAGCTCTCAGGCAGAAAGAGCTAGCCTGGAAAGCTGTTGCTCAGCCTCATCTGCCCATGGCACTGCTCGCACAGAGGCACAGAGACTGGGGCTGCTTGCTTGTCTTGCCCCCTCAAACTTCAAACGTAGCTTAGGTGGTCCATGCCGGGCGCCTCCGGCAGCCCTGCTCCAAAAATGCAAACGTCTGCAGATAGCTCGCAGGCAGAAAGAGCTAGCCTGGAAAGCTGTTGCTCAGCCTCATCTGCCCATGGCACTGCTCGCACAGAGGCACAGAGACTGGGGCTGCTTGCTTGTCTTGTCCCCTCAAACTTCAAATGTAGCTTAGGTGGTCTGTGCCGGGCTCCTCCGGCAGCCCTGCTCCGAAAATGCAAACGTCTGCAGATAGCTCGCAGGCAGAAAGAGCTAGCCTGGAAAGCTGTTGCTCAGCCTCATCTGCCCATGGCACTGCTCGCACAGAGGCACAGAGACTGGGGCTGCTTGCTTGTCTTGTCCCCTCAAACTTCAAACGTAGCTTTGGTGGTCCGTGCCGGGCATCTCCGGCAGCCCTGCTCCAAAAACGCAAACGTCTGCAGATAGCTGGCAGGCAGAAAGAGCTAGCCTGGAAAGCTGTTGCTCAGCCTCATCTGCCCATGGCAGTGCTCGCACAGAGGCACAGAGACTGGGGCTGCTTGCTTGTCTTGTCCCCTCAAACTTCAAATGTAGCTTAGGTGGTCCGTGCCGGGCGCCTCCGGCAGCCCTGCTCCGAAAATGCGAACGTCTGCAGATAGCTCGCAGGCAGAAAGAGCTAGCCTGGAAAGCTGTTGCTCAGCCTCATCTGCCCATGGCACTGCTCGCACAGAGGCACAGAGACTGAGGCTGCTTGCTTGTCTTGCCCCCTCAAACTTCAAACGTAGCTTAGGTGGTCTGTGCCGGGCGCCTCCGGCAGCCCTGCTTTGAAAATGCGAACGTCTGCAGATAGCTCGCAGGCAGAAAGAGCTAGCCTGGAAAGCTGTTGCTCAGCCTCATCTGCCCATGGCACTGCTCGCACAGAGGCACATTGACTGGGGCTGCTTGCTTGTTTAGCCCCCTCGAACTTCAAACGTAACTTAGGTGGTCCATGCCGGGCGCCTCCGGCAGCCCTGCTCCGAAAATGCGAACGTCTGCAGATAGCTCGCAGGCAGAAAGAGCTAGCCTGGAAAGCTGTTGCTCAGCCTCATCTGCCCATGGCACTGCTCGCACAGAGGCACAGAGACTGGGGCTGCTTGCTTGTCTTGCCCCCTCAAACTTCAAACGTAGCTTAGGTGGTCCGTGCCGGGCGCCTCCGGCAGCCCTGCTCCGAAAATGCAAACGTCTGCAGATAGCTCGCAGGCAGAAAGAGCTAGCCTGGAAAGCTGTTGCTCAGCCTCATCTGCCCATGGCACTGCTCGCACAGAGGCACAGAGACTGGGGCTGCTTGCTTGTCTTGCACCCTCAACCTTCAAACGTAGCTTAGGTGGTCCGTGCCGGGCGCTCCGGCAGCCCTGCTCCGAAAATGCAAACGTCTGCAGATAGCTCGCAGGCAGAAAGAGCTAGCCTGGAAAGCTGTTGCTCAGCCTCATCTGCCCATGGCACTGCTCGCACAGAGGCACAGAGACTGGGGCTGCTTGCTTGTCTTGCCCCCTCAAACTTCTAACGTAGCTTAGGTGGTCCGTGCCGGGCGCCTCCGACAGCCCTGCTCCAAAAATGCGAACGTCTGCAGATAGCTCGCAGGCAGAAAGAGCTAGCCTGGAAAGCTGTTGCTCAGCCTCATCTGCCCATGGCACTGCTCGCACAGAGGCACAGAGACTGGGGCTGCTTGCTTGTCTTGCCCCCTCAAACTTCAAACGTAGCTTAGGTGGTCCATGCCGGGCGCCTCCGGCAGCCCTGCTCCGAAAATGCGAACGTCTGCAGATAGCTCGCAGGCAGAAAGAGCTAGCCTGGAAAGCTGTTGCTCAGCCTCATCTGCCCATGGCACTGCTCGCACAGAGGCACAGAGACTGGGGCTGCTTGCTTGTTTTGCCCCCTCAAACTTCAAACGTAGCTTAGGTGGTCCGTGCCGGGCGCCTCCGGCAGCCCTGCTCCGAAAATGCGAACGTCTGCGGATAGCTCGCAGGCAGAAAGAGCTAGCCTGGAAAGCTGTTGCTCAGCCTCATCTGCCCATGGCACTGCTCGCACAGAGGCACAGAGACTGGGGCTGCTTGCTTGTCTTGCCCCCTCAAACTTCAAACGTAGCTTAGGTGGTCCGTGCCGGGCGCCTCCCTCAGCCCTGCTCCGAAAATGCAAACGTCTGCAGATAGCTCGCAGGCAGAAAGAGCTAGCCTGGAAAGCTGTTGCTCAGCCTCATCTGCCCATGGCACTGCTCGCACAGAGGCACAGAGACTGGGGCTGCTTGCTTGTCTTGCCCCCTCAAACTTCAAACGTAGCTTAGGTGGTCTGTGCCGGGCGCCTCCGGCAGCCCTGCTCCAAAAATGCAAACGTCTGCAGATAGCTCGCAGGCAGAAAGAGCTAGCCTGGAAAGCTGTTGCTCAGCCTCATCTGCCCATGGCACTGCTCGCACAGAGGCACAGAGACTGGGGCTGCTTGCTTGTCTTGCCCCCTCAAACTTCAAACGTAGCTTAGGTGGTCCATGCCGGGCGCCTCCGGCAGCCCTGCTCCGAAAATGCGAACGTCTGCAGATAGCTCGCAGGCAGAAAGAGCTAGCCTGGAAAGCTGTTGCTCAGCCTCATCTGCCCATGGCACTGCTCGCACAGAGGCACAGAGACTGGGGCTGCTTGCTTGTTTTGCCCCCTCAAACTTCAAACGTAGCTTAGGTGGTCCGTGCCGGGCGCCTCCGGCAGCCCTGCTCCGAAAATGCGAACGTCTGCGGATAGCTCGCAGGCAGAAAGAGCTAGCCTGGAAAGCTGTTGCTCAGCCTCATCTGCCCATGGCACTGCTCGCACAGAGGCACAGAGACTGGGGCTGCTTGCTTGTCTTGCCCCCTCAAACTTCAAACGTAGCTTAGGTGGTCCGTGCCGGGCGCCCCCGGCAGCCCTGCTCCGAAAATGCGAACGTCTGCAGATAGCTCGCAGGCAGAAAGAGCTAGCCTGGAAAGCTGTTGCTCAGCCTCATCTGCCCATGGCACTGCTCGCACAGAGGCACAGAGACTGAGGCTGCTTGCTTGTCTTGCCCCCTCAAACTTCAAACGTAGCTTAGGTGGTCTGTGCCGGGCGCCTCCGGCAGCCCTGCTCCGAAAATGCGAACGTCTGCAGATAGCTCGCAGGCAGAAAGAGCTAGCCTGGAAAGCTGTTGCTCAGCCTCATCTGCCCATGGCACTGCTCGCACAGAGGCACATTGACTGGGGCTGCTTGCTTGTTTAGCCCCCTCGAACTTCAAACGTAACTTAGGTGGTCCATGCCGGGCGCCTCCGGCAGCCCTGCTCCGAAAATGCGAACGTCTGCAGATAGCTCGCAGGCAGAAAGAGCTAGCCTGGAAAGCTGTTGCTCAGCCTCATCTGCCCATGGCACTGCTCGCACAGAGGCACAGAGACTGGGGCTGCTTGCTTGTCTTGCCCCCTCAAACTTCAAACGTAGCTTAGGTGGTCCGTGCCGGGCGCCTCCGGCAGCCCTGCTCCGAAAATGCAAACGTCTGCAGATAGCTCGCAGGCAGAAAGAGCTAGCCTGGAAAGCTGTTGCTCAGCCTCATCTGCCCATGGCACTGCTCGCACAGAGGCACAGAGACTGGGGCTGCTTGCTTGTCTTGCCCCCTCAAACTTCTAACGTAGCTTAGGTGGTCCGTGCCGGGCGCCTCCGACAGCCCTGCTCCAAAAATGCGAACGTCTGCAGATAGCTCGCAGGCAGAAAGAGCTAGCCTGGAAAGCTGTTGCTCAGCCTCATCTGCCCATGGCACTGCTCGCACAGAGGCACAGAGACTGGGGCTGCTTGCTTGTCTTGCCCCCTCAAACTTCAAACGTAGCTTAGGTGGTCCATGCCGGGCGCCTCCGGCAGCCCTGCTCCGAAAATGCGAACGTCTGCAGATAGCTCGCAGGCAGAAAGAGCTAGCCTGGAAAGCTGTTGCTCAGCCTCATCTGCCCATGGCACTGCTCGCACAGAGGCACAGAGACTGGGGCTGCTTGCTTGTTTTGCCCCCTCAAACTTCAAACGTAGCTTAGGTGGTCCGTGCCGGGCGCCTCCGGCAGCCCTGCTCCGAAAATGCGAACGTCTGCGGATAGCTCGCAGGCAGAAAGAGCTAGCCTGGAAAGCTGTTGCTCAGCCTCATCTGCCCATGGCACTGCTCGCACAGAGGCACAGAGACTGGGGCTGCTTGCTTGTCTTGCCCCCTCAAACTTCAAACGTAGCTTAGGTGGTCCGTGCCGGGCGCCTCCGGCAGCCCTGCTCCGAAAATGCAAACGTCTGCAGATAGCTCGCAGGCAGAAAGAGCTAGCCTGGAAAGCTGTTGCTCAGCCTCATCTGCCCATGGCACTGCTCGCACAGAGGCACAGAGACTGGGGCTGCTTGCTTGTCTTGCCCCCTCAAACTTCAAACGTAGCTTAGGTGGTCTGTGCCGGGCGCCTCCGGCAGCCCTGCTCCAAAAATGCAAACGTCTGCAGATAGCTCGCAGGCAGAAAGAGCTAGCCTGGAAAGCTGTTGCTCAGCCTCATCTGCCCATGGCACTGCTCGCACAGAGGCACAGAGACTGGGGCTGCTTGCTTGTCTTGTCCCCTCAAACTTCACACGTAGCTTAGGTGGTCTGTGCCGGGCGCCTCCGGCAGCCCTGCTCCGAAAATGCAAACGTCTGCAGATAGCTCGCAGGCAGAAAGAGCTAGCCTGGAAAGCTGTTGCTCAGCCTCATCTGCCCATGGCACTGCTCGCACAGAGGCACAGAGACTGGGGCTGCTTGCTTGTCTTGTCCCCTCAAACTTCAAACGTAGCTTAGGTGGTCCGTGCCGGGCGCCTCTGGCAGCCCTGCTCCGAAAATGCAAACGTCTGCAGATAGCTCGCAGGCAGAAAGAGCTAGCCTGGAAAGCTGTTGCTCAGCCTCATCTGCCCATGGCACTGCTCGCACAGAGGCACAGAGACTGGGGCTGCTTGCTTGTCTTGCCCCCTCAGACTTCAAACGTAACTTAGGTGGTCCATGCCGGGCGCCTCCGGCAGCCCTGCTCCGAAAATGCAAACGTCTGCAGATAGCTCGCAGGCAGAAAGAGCTAGCCTGGAAAGCTGTTGCTCAGCCTCATCTGCCCATGGCACTGCTCGCACAGAGGCACAGAGACTGGGGCTGCTTGCTTGTCTTGCCCCCTCAAACTTCAAACGTAGCTTCGGTGGTCTGTGCCGGGCGCCTCCGGCAGCCCTGCTCCGAAAATGCGAACGTCTGCAGATAGCTCGCAGGCAGAAAGAGCTAGCCTGGAAAGCTGTTGCTCAGCCTCATCTGCCCATGGCACTGCTCGCACAGAGGCACAGAGACTGGGGCTGCTTGCTTGTCTTGCCCCCTCAAACTTCAAACGTAGCTTAGGTGGTCCATGCCGGGCGCCTCCGGCAGCCCTGCTCCAAAAATGCAAACGTCTGCAGATAGCTTGCAGGCAGAAAGAGCTAGCCTGGAAAGCTGTTGCTCAGCCTCATCTGCCCATGGCACTGCTCGCACAGAGGCACAGAGACTGGGGCTGCTTGCTTGTCTTGTCCCCTCAAACTTCAAATGTAGCTTAGGTGGTCTGTGCCGGGCTCCTCCGGCAGCCCTGCTCCGAAAATGCAAACGTCTGCAGATAGCTCGCAGGCAGAAAGAGCTAGCCTGGAAAGCTGTTGCTCAGCCTCATCTGCCCATGGCACTGCTCGCACAGAGGCACAGAGACTGGGGCTGCTTGCTTGTCTTGTCCCCTCAAACTTCAAACGTAGCTTTGGTGGTCCGTGCCGGGCATCTCCGGCAGCCCTGCTCCAAAAACGCAAACGTCTGCAGATAGCTCGCAGGCAGAAAGAGCTAGCCTGGAAAGCTGTTGCTCAGCCTCATCTGCCCATGGCAGTGCTCGCACAGAGGCACAGAGACTGGGGCTGCTTGCTTGTCTTGTCCCCTCAAACTTCAAATGTAGCTTAGGTGGTCCGTGCCGGGCGCCTCCGGCAGCCCTGCTCCGAAAATGCGAACGTCTGCAGATAGCTCGCAGGCAGAAAGAGCTAGCCTGGAAAGCTCTTGCTCAGCCTCATCTGCCCATGGCACTGCTCGCACAGAGGCACAGAGACTGAGGCTGCTTGCTTGTCTTGCCCCCTCAAACTTCAAACGTAGTTAGGTGGTCTGTGCCGGGCGCCTCCGGCAGCCCTGCTCCGAAAATGCGAACGTCTGCAGATAGCTCGCAGGCAGAAAGAGCTAGCCTGGAAAGCTGTTGGTCAGCCTCATCTGCCCATGGCACTGCTCGCACAGAGGCACAGAGACTGGGGCTGCTTGCTTGTTTAGCCCCCTCGAACTTCAAACGTAACTTAGGTGGTCCATGCCGGGCGCCTCCGGCAGCCCTGCTCCGAAAATGCGAACGTCTGCAGATAGCTCGCAGGCAGAAAGAGCTAGCCTGGAAAGCTGTTGCTCAGCCTCATCTGCCCATGGCACTGCTCGCACAGAGGCACAGAGACTGGGGCTGCTTGCTTGTCTTGCCCCCTCAAACTTCAAACGTAGCTTAGGTGGTCCGTGCCGGGCGCCTCCGGCAGCCCTGCTCCGAAAATGCAAACGTCTGCAGATAGCTCGCAGGCAGAAAGAGCTAGCCTGGAAAGCTGTTGCTCAGCCTCATCTGCCCATGGCACTGCTCGCACAGAGGCACAGAGACTGGGGCTGCTTGCTTGTCTTGCACCCTCAACCTTCAAACGTAGCTTAGGTGGTCCGTGCCGGGCGCTCCGGCAGCCCTGCTCCGAAAATGCAAACGTCTGCAGATAGCTCGCAGGCAGAAAGAGCTAGCCTGGAAAGCTGTTGCTCAGCCTCATCTGCCCATGGCACTGCTCGCACAGAGGCACAGAGACTGGGGCTGCTTGCTTGTCTTGCCCCCTCAAACTTCAAACGTAGCTTAGGTGGTCCGTGCCGGGCGCCTCCGACAGCCCTGCTCCGAAAATGCAAACGTCTGCAGATAGCTCGCAGGCAGAAAGAGCTAGCCTGGAAAGCTGTTGCTCAGCCTCATCTGCCCATGGCACTGCTCGCACAGAGGCACAGAGACTGCGGCTGCTTGCTTGTCTTGCCCCCTCAAACTTCAAACGTAGCTTAGGTGGTCTGTGCCGGGCGCCTCCGGCAGCCCTGCTCCGAAAATGCCAACGTTTGCAGATAGCTCTCAGGCAGAAAGAGCTAGCCTGGAAAGCTGTTGCTCAGCCTCATCTGCCCATGGCACTGCTCGCACAGAGGCACAGAGACTGAGGCTGCTTGCTTGTCTTGTCCCCTCAAACTTCAAACGTAGCTTAGGTGGTCCGTGCCGGGCGCCTCCGGCAGCCCTGCTCCGAAAATGCGAACCTCTGCAGATAGCTCGCAGGCAGAAAGAGCTAGCCTGGAAAGCTGTTGCTCAGCCTCATCTGCCCATGGCACTGCTCGCACAGAGGCACAGAGACTGGGGCTGCTTGCTTGTCTTGTCCCCTCAAACTTCAAACGTAGCTTAGGTGGTCCGTGCCGGGCGCCTCCGGCAGCCCTGCTCCAAAAATGCAAACGTCTGCAGATAGCTCGCAGGCAGAAAGAGCTAGCCTGGAAAGCTGTTGCTCAGCCTCATCTGCCCATGGCACTGCTCGCACAGAGGCACAGAGACTGGGGCTGCTTGCTTGTCTTGCCCCCTCAAACTTCAAACGTAGCTTAGGTGGTCCATGCCGGGCGCCTCCGGCAGCCCTGCTCCGAAAATGCAAACGTCTGCAGATAGCTCGCAGGCAGAAAGAGCTAGCCTGGAAAGCTGTTGCTCAGCCTCATCTGCCCATGGCACTGCTCGCACAGAGGCACAGAGACTGGGGCTGCTTGCTTGTCTTGTCCCCTCAAACTTCAAATGTAGCTTAGGTGGTCTGTGCCGGGCGCCTCCGCAGCCCTGCTCCTAAAATGCAAACGTCTGCAGATAGCTCGCAGGCAGAAAGAGCTAGCCTGGAAAGCTGTTGCTCAGCCTCATCTGCCCATGGCACTGCTTGCACAGAGGCACAGAGACTGGGGCTGCTTGCTTGTCTTGTCCCCTCAAACTTCAAATGTATCTTTGGTGGTCCGTGCCGGGCGCCTCCGGCAGCCCTGCTCCGAAAATGCGAACGTCTGCAGATAGCTCGCAGGCAGAAAGAGCTAGCCTGGAAAGCTGTTGCTCAGCCTCATCTGCCCATGGCACTGCTCGCACAGAGGCACAGAGACTGGGGCTGCTTGCTTGTCTTGTCCCCTCAAACTTCAAATGTATCTTTGGTGGTCCGTGACGGGCGCATCCGGCAGCGCTGCTCCGAAAATGCGAACGTCTGCAGATAGCTCGCAGGCAGAAAGAGCTAGCCTGGAAAGCTGTTGCTCAGCCTCATCTGCCCATGGCACTGCTCGCACAGAGGCACAGAGACTGGGGCTGCTTGCTTGTCTTGTCCCCTCAAACTTCACACGTAGCTTTGGTGGTCCGTGCCGGGCATCTCCGGCAGCCCTGCTCCAAAAACGCAAACGTCTGCAGATAGCTCGCAGGCAGAAAGAGCTAGCCTGGAAAGCTGTTGCTCAGCCTCATCTGCCCATGGCAGTGCTCGCACAGAGGCACAGAGACTGGGGCTGCTTGCTTGTCTTGCCCCCTCAAACTTCAAACGTAGCTTAGGTGGTCCGTGCCGGGCGCCTCCGACAGCCCTGCTCCAAAAATGCGAACGTCTGCAGATAGCTCGCAGGCAGAAAGAGCTAGCCTGGAAAGCTGTTGCTCAGCCTCATCTGCCCATGGCACTGCTCGCACAGAGGCACAGAGACTGGGGCTGCTTGCTTGTCTTGCCCCCTCAAACTTCAAACGTAGCTTAGGTGGTCCATGCCGGGCGCCTCCGGCAGCCCTGCTCCGAAAATGCGAACGTCTGCAGATAGCTCGCAGGCAGAAAGAGCTAGCCTGGAAAGCTGTTGCTCAGCCTCATCTGCCCATGGCACTGCTCGCACAGAGGCACAGAGACTGGCTCTGCTTGCTTGTTTTGCCCCCTCAAACTTCAAACGTAGCTTAGGTGGTCCGTGCCGGGCGCCTCCGGCAGCCCTGCTCCGAAAATGCGAACGTCTGCGGATAGCTCGCAGGCAGAAAGAGCTAGCCTGGAAAGCTGTTGCTCAGCCTCATCTGCCCATGGCACTGCTCGCACAGAGGCACAGAGACTGGGGCTGCTTGCTTGTCTTGCCCCCTCAAACTTCAAACGTAGCTTAGGTGGTCCGTGCCGGGCGCCTCCGGCAGCCCTGCTCCGAAAATGCAAACGTCTGCAGATAGCTCTCAGGCAGAAAGAGCTAGCCTGGAAAGCTGTTGCTCAGCCTCATCTGCCCATGGCACTGCTCGCACAGAGGCACAGAGACTGGGGCTGCTTGCTTGTCTTGCCCCCTCAAACTTCAAACGTAGCTTAGGTGGTCTGTGCCGGGCGCCTCCGGCAGCCCTGCTCCAAAAATGCAAACGTCTGCAGATAGCTCGCAGGCAGAAAGAGCTAGCCTGGAAAGCTGTTGCTCAGCCTCATCTGCCCATGGCACTGCTCGCACAGAGGCACAGAGACTGGGGCTGCTTGCTTGTCTTGTCCCCTCAAACTTCACACGTAGCTTAGGTGGTCTGTGCCGGGCGCCTCCGGCAGCCCTGCTCCGAAAATGCAAACGTCTGCAGATAGCTCGCAGGCAGAAAGAGCTAGCCTGGAAAGCTGTTGCTCAGCCTCATCTGCCCATGGCACTGCTCGCACAGAGGCACAGAGACTGGGGCTGCTTGCTTGTCTTGTCCCCTCAAACTTCAAACGTAGCTTAGGTGGTCCGTGCCGGGCGCCTCTGGCAGCCCTGCTCCGAAAATGCAAACGTCTGCAGATAGCTCGCAGGCAGAAAGAGCTAGCCTGGAAAGCTGTTGCTCAGCCTCATCTGCCCATGGCACTGCTCGCACAGAGGCACAGAGACTGGGGCTGCTTGCTTGTCTTGCCCCCTGAAACTTCAAACGTAACTTAGGTGGTCCATGCCGGGCGCATCCGGCAGCCGAGCTCCGAAAATGCAAACGTCTGCAGATAGCTCGCAGGCAGAAAGAGCTAGCCTGGAAAGCTGTTGCTCAGCCTCATCTGCCCATGGCACTGCTCGCACAGAGGCACAGAGACTGGGGCTGCTTGCTTGTCTTGCCCCCTCAAACTTCAAACGTAGCTTCGGTGGTCTGTGCCGGGCGCCTCCGGCAGCCCTGCTCCGAAAATGCGAACGTCTGCAGATAGCTCGCAGGCAGAAAGAGCTAGCCTGGAAAGCTGTTGCTCAGCCTCATCTGCCCATGGCACTGCTCGCACAGAGGCACAGAGACTGGGGCTGCTTGCTTGTCTTGCCCCCTCAAACTTCAAACGTAGCTTAGGTGGTCCATGCCGGGCGCCTCCGGCAGCCCTGCTCCAAAAATGCAAACGTCTGCAGATAGCTCGCAGGCAGAAAGAGCTAGCCTGGAAAGCTGTTGCTCAGCCTCATCTGCCCATGGCACTGCTCGCACAGAGGCACAGAGACTGGGGCTGCTTGCTTGTCTTGTCCCCTCAAACTTCAAATGTAGCTTTGGTGGTCCGTGCCGGGCATCTCCGGCAGCCCTGCTCCAAAAACGCAAACGTCTGCAGATAGCTCGCAGGCAGAAAGAGCTAGCCTGGAAAGCTGTTGCTCAGCCTCATCTGCCCATGGCAGTGCTCGCACAGAGGCACAGAGACTGGGGCTGCTTGCTTGTCTTGTCCCCTCAAACTTCACACGTAGCTTTGGTGGTCCGTGCCGGGCATCTCCGGCAGCCCTGCTCCAAAAACGCAAACGTCTGCAGATAGCTCGCAGGCAGAAAGAGCTAGCCTGGAAAGCTGTTGCTCAGCCTCATCTGCCCATGGCAGTGCTCGCACAGAGGCACAGAGACTGGGGCTGCTTGCTTGTCTTGCCCCCTCAAACTTCAAACGTAGCTTAGGTGGTCCGTGCCGGGCGCCTCCGACAGCCCTGCTCCAAAAATGCGAACGTCTGCAGATAGCTCGCAGGCAGAAAGAGCTAGCCTGGAAAGCTGTTGCTCAGCCTCATCTGCCCATGGCACTGCTCGCACAGAGGCACAGAGACTGGGGCTGCTTGCTTGTCTTGCCCCCTCAAACTTCAAACGTAGCTTAGGTGGTCCATGCCGGGCGCCTCCGGCAGCCCTGCTCCGAAAATGCGAACGTCTGCAGATAGCTCGCAGGCAGAAAGAGCTAGCCTGGAAAGCTGTTGCTCAGCCTCATCTGCCCATGGCACTGCTCGCACAGAGGCACAGAGACTGGCTCTGCTTGCTTGTTTTGCCCCCTCAAACTTCAAACGTAGCTTAGGTGGTCCGTGCCGGGCGCCTCCGGCAGCCCTGCTCCGAAAATGCGAACGTCTGCGGATAGCTCGCAGGCAGAAAGAGCTAGCCTGGAAAGCTGTTGCTCAGCCTCATCTGCCCATGGCACTGCTCGCACAGAGGCACAGAGACTGGGGCTGCTTGCTTGTCTTGCCCCCTCAAACTTCAAACGTAGCTTAGGTGGTCCGTGCCGGGCGCCTCCGGCAGCCCTGCTCCGAAAATGCAAACGTCTGCAGATAGCTCTCAGGCAGAAAGAGCTAGCCTGGAAAGCTGTTGCTCAGCCTCATCTGCCCATGGCACTGCTCGCACAGAGGCACAGAGACTGGGGCTGCTTGCTTGTCTTGCCCCCTCAAACTTCAAACGTAGCTTAGGTGGTCTGTGCCGGGCGCCTCCGGCAGCCCTGCTCCAAAAATGCAAACGTCTGCAGATAGCTCGCAGGCAGAAAGAGCTAGCCTGGAAAGCTGTTGCTCAGCCTCATCTGCCCATGGCACTGCTCGCACAGAGGCACAGAGACTGGGGCTGCTTGCTTGTCTTGTCCCCTCAAACTTCACACGTAGCTTAGGTGGTCTGTGCCGGGCGCCTCCGGCAGCCCTGCTCCGAAAATGCAAACGTCTGCAGATAGCTCGCAGGCAGAAAGAGCTAGCCTGGAAAGCTGTTGCTCAGCCTCATCTGCCCATGGCACTGCTCGCACAGAGGCACAGAGACTGGGGCTGCTTGCTTGTCTTGTCCCCTCAAACTTCAAACGTAGCTTAGGTGGTCCGTGCCGGGCGCCTCTGGCAGCCCTGCTCCGAAAATGCAAACGTCTGCAGATAGCTCGCAGGCAGAAAGAGCTAGCCTGGAAAGCTGTTGCTCAGCCTCATCTGCCCATGGCACTGCTCGCACAGAGGCACAGAGACTGGGGCTGCTTGCTTGTCTTGCCCCCTGAAACTTCAAACGTAACTTAGGTGGTCCATGCCGGGCGCATCCGGCAGCCGAGCTCCGAAAATGCAAACGTCTGCAGATAGCTCGCAGGCAGAAAGAGCTAGCCTGGAAAGCTGTTGCTCAGCCTCATCTGCCCATGGCACTGCTCGCACAGAGGCACAGAGACTGGGGCTGCTTGCTTGTCTTGCCCCCTCAAACTTCAAACGTAGCTTCGGTGGTCTGTGCCGGGCGCCTCCGGCAGCCCTGCTCCGAAAATGCGAACGTCTGCAGATAGCTCGCAGGCAGAAAGAGCTAGCCTGGAAAGCTGTTGCTCAGCCTCATCTGCCCATGGCACTGCTCGCACAGAGGCACAGAGACTGGGGCTGCTTGCTTGTCTTGCCCCCTCAAACTTCAAACGTAGCTTAGGTGGTCCATGCCGGGCGCCTCCGGCAGCCCTGCTCCAAAAATGCAAACGTCTGCAGATAGCTCGCAGGCAGAAAGAGCTAGCCTGGAAAGCTGTTGCTCAGCCTCATCTGCCCATGGCACTGCTCGCACAGAGGCACAGAGACTGGGGCTGCTTGCTTGTCTTGTCCCCTCAAACTTCAAATGTAGCTTTGGTGGTCCGTGCCGGGCATCTCCGGCAGCCCTGCTCCAAAAACGCAAACGTCTGCAGATAGCTCGCAGGCAGAAAGAGCTAGCCTGGAAAGCTGTTGCTCAGCCTCATCTGCCCATGGCAGTGCTCGCACAGAGGCACAGAGACTGGGGCTGCTTGCTTGTCTTGTCCCCTCAAACTTCAAATGTAGCTTAGGTGGTCCGTGCCGGGCGCCTCCGGCAGCCCTGCTCCGAAAATGCGAACGTCTGCAGATAGCTCGCAGGCAGAAAGAGCTAGCCTGGAAAGCTGTTGCTCAGCCTCATCTGCCCATGGCACTGCTCGCACAGAGGCACAGAGACTGAGGCTGCTTGCTTGTCTTGCCCCCTCAAACTTCAAACGTAGCTTAGGTGGTCTGTGCCGGGCGCCTCCGGCAGCCCTGCTCCGAAAATGCGAACGTCTGCAGATAGCTCGCAGGCAGAAAAAGCTAGCCTGGAAAGCTGTTGCTCAGCCTCATCTGCCCATGGCACTGCTCGCACAGAGGCACAGAGACTGGGGCTGCTTGCTTGTTTAGCCCCCTCGAACTTCAAACGTAACTTAGGTGGTCCATGCCGGGCGCCTCCGGCAGCCCTGCTCCGAAAATGCAAACGTCTGCAGATAGCTCGCAGGCAGAAAGAGCTAGCCTGGAAAGCTGTTGCTCAGCCTCATCTGCCCATGGCACTGCTCGCACAGAGGCACAGAGACTGGGGCTGCTTGCTTGTCTTGCCCCCTCAAACTTCAAACGTAGCTTAGGTGGTCCGTGCCGGGCGCCTCCGGCAGCCCTGCTCCGAAAATGCAAACGTCTGCAGATAGCTCGCAGGCAGAAAGAGCTAGCCTGGAAAGCTGTTGCTCAGCCTCATCTGCCCATGGCACTGCTCGCACAGAGGCACAGAGACTGGGGCTGCTTGCTTGTCTTGCACCCTCAACCTTCAAACGTAGCTTAGGTGGTCCGTGCCGGGCGCTCCGGCAGCCCTGCTCCGAAAATGCAAACGTCTGCAGATAGCTCGCAGGCAGAAAGAGCTAGCCTGGAAAGCTGTTGCTCAGCCTCATCTGCCCATGGCACTGCTCGCACAGAGGCACAGAGACTGGGGCTGCTTGCTTGTCTTGCCCCCTCAAACTTCAAACGTAGCTTAGGTGGTCCGTGCCGGGCGCCTCCGACAGCCCTGCTCCGAAAATGCAAACGTCTGCAGATAGCTCGCAGGCAGAAAGAGCTAGCCTGGAAAGCTGTTGCTCAGCCTCATCTGCCCATGGCACTGCTCGCACAGAGGCACAGAGACTGGGGCTGCTTGCTTGTCTTGCCCCCTCAAACTTCAAACGTAGCTTAGGTGGTCTGTGCCGGGCGCCTCCGGCAGCCCTGCTCCGAAAATGCCAACGTTTGCAGATAGCTCTCAGGCAGAAAGAGCTAGCCTGGAAAGCTGTTGCTCAGCCTCATCTGCCCATGGCACTGCTCGCACAGAGGCACAGAGACTGAGGCTGCTTGCTTGTCTTGTCCCCTCAAACTTCAAACGTAGCTTAGGTGGTCCGTGCCGGGCGCCTCCGGCAGCCCTGCTCCGAAAATGCGAACGTCTGCAGATAGCTCGCAGGCAGAAAGAGCTAGCCTGGAAAGCTGTTGCTCAGCCTCATCTGCCCATGGCACTGCTCGCACAGAGGCACAGAGACTGGGGCTGCTTGCTTGTCTTGTCCCCTCAAACTTCAAACGTAGCTTAGGTGGTCCGTGCCGGGCGCCTCCGGCAGCCCTGCTCCAAAAATGCAAACGTCTGCAGATAGCTCGCAGGCAGAAAGAGCTAGCCTGGAAAGCTGTTGCTCAGCCTCATCTGCCCATGGCACTGCTCGCACAGAGGCACAGAGACTGGGGCTGCTTGCTTGTCTTGCCCCCTCAAACTTCAAACGTAGCTTAGGTGGTCCATGCCGGGCGCCTCCGGCAGCCCTGCTCCGAAAATGCAAACGTCTGCAGATAGCTCGCAGGCAGAAAGAGCTAGCCTGGAAAGCTGTTGCTCAGCCTCATCTGCCCATGGCACTGCTCGCACAGAGGCACAGAGACTGGGGCTGCTTGCTTGTCTTGTCCCCTCAAACTTCAAATGTAGCTTAGGTGGTCTGTGCCGGGCGCCTCCGCAGCCCTGCTCCTAAAATGCAAACGTCTGCAGATAGCTCGCAGGCAGAAAGAGCTAGCCTGGAAAGCTGTTGCTCAGCCTCATCTGCCCATGGCACTGCTTGCACAGAGGCACAGAGACTGGGGCTGCTTGCTTGTCTTGTCCCCTCAAACTTCAAATGTATCTTTGGTGGTCCGTGCCGGGCGCCTCCGGCAGCCCTGCTCCGAAAATGCGAACGTCTGCAGATAGCTCGCAGGCAGAAAGAGCTAGCCTGGAAAGCTGTTGCTCAGCCTCATCTGCCCATGGCACTGCTCGCACAGAGGCACAGAGACTGGGGCTGCTTGCTTGTCTTGTCCCCTCAAACTTCAAATGTATCTTTGGTGGTCCGTGACGGGCGCATCCGGCAGCGCTGCTCCGAAAATGCGAACGTCTACAGATAGCTCGCAGGCAGAAAGAGCTAGCCTGGAAAGCTGTTGCTCAGCCTCATCTGCCCATGGCACTGCTCGCACAGAGGCACAGAGACTGGGGCTGCTTGCTTGTCTTGTCCCCTCAAACTTCAAACGTAGCTTTGGTGGTCCGTGCCGGGCATCTCCGGCAGCCCTGCTCCAAAAACGCAAACGTCTGCAGATAGCTCGCAGGCAGAAAGAGCTAGCCTGGAAAGCTGTTGCTCAGCCTCATCTGCCCATGGCAGTGCTCGCACAGAGGCACAGAGACTGGGGCTGCTTGCTTGTCTTGTCCCCTCAAACTTCAAATGTAGCTTAGGTGGTCCGTGCCGTGCGCCTCCGACAGCCCTGCTCCAAAAATGCGAACGTCTGCAGATAGCTCGCAGGCAGAAAGAGCTAGCCTGGAAAGCTGTTGCTCAGCCTCATCTGCCCATGGCACTGCTCGCACAGAGGCACAGAGACTGGGGCTGCTTGCTTGTCTTGCCCCCTCAAACTTCAAACGTAGCTTAGGTGGTCTGTGCCGGGCGCCTCCGGCAGCCCTGCTCCGAAAATGCGAACGTCTGCAGATAGCTCGCAGGCAGAAAGAGCTAGCCTGGAAAGCTGTTGCTCAGCCTCATCTGCCCATGGCACTGCTCGCACAGAGGCACATTGACTGGGGCTGCTTGCTTGTTTAGCCCCCTCGAACTTCAAACGTAACTTAGGTGGTCCATGCCAGGCGCCTCCGGCAGCCCTGCTCCGAAAATGCAAACGTCTGCAGATAGCTCGCAGACAGAAAGAGCTAGCCTGGAAAGCTGTTGCTCAGCCTCATCTGCCCATGGCACTGCTCGCACAGAGGCACAGAGACTGGGGCTGCTTGCTTGTCTTGCCCCCTCAAACTTCAAACGTAGCTTAGGTGGTCCGTGCCGGGCGCCTCCGGCAGCCCTGCTCCGAAAATGCAAACGTCTGCAGATAGCTCGCAGGCAGAAAGAGCTAGCCTGGAAAGCTGTTGCTCAGCCTCATCTGCCCATGGCACTGCTCGCACAGAGGCACAGAGACTGGGGCTGCTTGCTTGTCTTGCACCCTCAACCTTCAAACGTAGCTTAGGTGGTCCGTGCCGGGCGCTCCGGCAGCCCTGCTCCGAAAATGCAAACGTCTGCAGATAGCTCGCAGGCAGAAAGAGCTAGCCTGGAAAGCTGTTGCTCAGCCTCATCTGCCCATGGCACTGCTCGCACAGAGGCACAGAGACTGGGGCTGCTTGCTTGTCTTGCCCCCTCAAACTTCAAACGTAGCTTAGGTGGTCCGTGCCGTGCGCCTCCGACAGCCCTGCTCCAAAAATGCGAACGTCTGCAGATAGCTCGCAGGCAGAAAGAGCTAGCCTGGAAAGCTGTTGCTCAGCCTCATCTGCCCATGGCACTGCTCGCACAGAGGCACAGAGACTGGGGCTGCTTGCTTGTCTTGCCCCCTCAAACTTCAAACGTAGCTTAGGTGGTCCGTGCCGGGCGCCTCCGGCAGCCCTGCTCCGAAAATGCCAACGTTTGCAGATAGCTCTCAGGCAGAAAGAGCTAGCCTGGAAAGCTGTTGCTCAGCCTCATCTGCCCATGGCACTGCTCGCACAGAGGCACAGAGACTGAGGCTGCTTGCTTGTCTTGTCCCCTCAAACTTCAAACGTAGCTTAGGTGGTCCGTGCCGGGCGCCTCCGGCAGCCCTGCTCCGAAAATGCGAACGTCTGCAGATAGCTCGCAGGCAGAAAGAGCTAGCCTGGAAAGCTGTTGCTCAGCCTCATCTGCCCATGGCACTGCTCGCACAGAGGCACAGAGACTGGGGCTGCTTGCTTGTCTTGCCCCCTCAAACTTCAAACGTAGCTTAGGTGGTCTGTGCCGGGCGCCTCCGGCAGCCCTGCTCCAAAAATGCAAACGTCTGCAGATAGCTCGCAGGCAGAAAGAGCTAGCCTGGAAAGCTGTTGCTCAGCCTCATCTGCCCATGGCACTGCTCGCACAGAGGCACAGATACTGGGGCTGCTTGCCTGTCATGTCCCCTCAAACTTCAAACGTAACTTAGGTGGTCCGTGCCGGGCGCCTCCGGCAGCCCTGCTCCGAAAATGCAAACGTCTGCAGATAGCTCGCAGGCAGAAAGAGCTAGCCTGGAAAGCTGTTGCTCAGCCTCATCTGCCCATGGCACTGCTCGCACAGAGGCACAGAGACTGGGGCTGCTTTCTTGTCTTGTCCCCTCAAACTTCAAATGTAGCTTAGGTGGTCCGTGCCGGGCGCATCCGGCAGCCCTGCTCCGAAAATGCAAACGTCTGCAGATAGCTCGCAGGCAGAAAGAGCTAGCCTGGAAAGCTGTTGCTCAGCCTCATCTGCCCATGGCACTGCTCGCACAGAGGCACAGAGACTGGGGCTGCTTGCTTGTCTTGCCCCCTCAAACTTCAAACGTAGCTTAGGTGGTCCGTGCCGGGCGCCTCAGGCAGCCCTGCTCCGAAAATGCAAACGTCTGCAGATAGCTCGCAGGCAGAAAGAGCTAGCCTGGAAAGCTGTTGCTCAGCCTCATCTGCCCATGGCACTGCTCGCACAGAGGCACAGAGACTGGGGCTGCTTGCTTGTCTTGTCCCCTCAAACTTCAAATGTAGCTTAGGTGGTCCGTGCCAGGCGCCTCCGGCAGCCCTGCTCCGAAAATGCAAACGTCTGCAGATAGCTCGCAGGCAGAAAGAGCTAGCCTGGAAAGCTGTTGCTCAGCCTCATCTGCCCATGGCACTGCTCGCACAGAGGCACAGAGACTGAGGCTGCTTGCTTGTCTTGTCCCCTCAAAATTCAAACGTAACTTAGGTGGTCTGTGCCGGGCGCCTCCGGCAGCCCTGCTCCGAAATAGCAAACGTCTGCAGATAGCTCGCAGGCAGAAAGAGCTAGCCTGGAAAGCTGTTGCTCAGCCTCATCTGCCCATGGCACTGCTCGCACAGAGGCACAGAGACTGGGGCTGCTTGCTTGTCTTGTCCCCTCAAACTTCAAACGTAGCTTAGGTGGTCCGTGCCGGGCGCCTCCGGCAGCCCTGCTCTGAGAATTCGAACGTCTGCAGATAGCTCGCAGGCAGAAAGAGCTAGCCTGGAAAGCTGTTGCTCAGCCTCATCTGCCCATGGCACTGCTCGCACAGAGGCACAGAGACTGGGGCTGCTTGCTTGTCTTGTCCCCTCAAACTTCACACGTAGCTTAGGTGGTCTGTGCCGTGCGCCTCCGGCAGCCCTGCTCCGAAAATGCAAACGTCTGCAGATAGCTCGCAGGCAGAAAGAGCTAGCCTGGAAAGCTGTTGCTCAGCCTCATCTGCCCATGGCACTGCTCGCACAGAGGCACAGAGACTGGGGCTGCTTGCTTGTCTTGTCCCCTCAAACTTCAAACGTAGCTTAGGTGGTCTGTGCCGGGCGCCTCCGGCAGCCCTGCTCCGAAAATGCAAACGTCTGCAGATAGCTCGCAGGCAGAAAGAGCTAGCCTGGAAAGCTGTTGCTCAGCCTCATCTGCCCATGGCACTGCTCGCACAGAGGCACAGAGACTGGGGCTGCTTGCTTGTCTTGCCCCCTCAAACTTCAAACGTAACTTAGGTGGTCCGTGCCGGGCGCCCCCGGCAGCCCTGCTCCAAAAATGCGAACGTCTGCAGATAGCTCGCAGGCAGAAAGAGCTAGCCTGGAAAGCTGTTGCTCAGCCTCATCTGGCCATGGCACTGCTCGCACAGAGGCACAGAGACTGGGGCTGCTTGCTTGTCTTGTCCCCTCAATCTTCAAACGTAGCTTAGGTGGTCCGTGCCGGGCGCCTCCGGCAGTCCTGCTCCGAAAATGCGAACGTCTGCAGATAGCTCGCAGGCAGAAAGAGCTAGCCTGGAAAGCTGTTGCTCAGCCTCATCTGCCCATGGCACTGCTCGCACAGAGGCACAGAGACTGGGGCTGCTTGCTTGTCTTGCCCCCTCAAACTTCAAACGTAGCTTAGGTGGTCCGTGCCGGGCGCCTCCAGCAGCCCTGCTCCGAAAATGCCAACATCTGCAGATAGCTCGCAGGCAGAAAGAGCTAGCCTGGAAAGCTGTTGCTCAGCCTCATCTGCCCATGGCACTGCTCGCACAGAGGCACAGAGACTGGGGCTGCTTGCTTGTTTTGCCCCCTCAAACTTCAAACGTAGCTTAGGTGGTCCTTGCCGGGCGCCTCCGGCAGCCGTGCTCCGAAAATTCGAACGTCTGCAGATAGCTCGCAGGCAGAAAGAGCTAGCCTGGAAAGCTGTTGCTCAGCCTCATCTGCCCATGGCACTGCTCGCACAGAGGCACAGAGACTGGGGCTGCTTGCTTGTCTTGCCCCCTCAAACCTCAAACGTAGATTAGGTGGTCCGTGCCGGGCGCCTCCGGCAGCCCTGCTCCGAAAATGCGAACGTCTGCAGATAGCTCTCAGGCAGAAAGAGCTAGCCTGGAAAGCTGTTGCTCAGACTCATCTGCCCATGGCACTGCTCGCACAGAGGCACAGAGACTGGGGCTGCTTGCTTGTTTTGCCCCCTCAAACTTCAAACGTAGCTTAGGTGGTCTGTGCCGGGCGCCTCCGGCAGCCCTGCTCCAAAAATGCGAACGTCTGCAGATAGCTCGCAGGCAGAAAGAGCTAGCCTGGAAAGCTGTTGCTCAGCCTCATCTGCCCATGGCACTGCTCGCACAGAGGCACAGAGACTGGGGCTGCTTGCTTGTCTTGTCCCCTCAAACTTCAAACGTAGCTTAGGTGGTCCGTGCCGGGCGCCTCCGGCAGCCCTGCTCCGAAAATACAAACGTCTGCAGATAGCTCGCAGGCAGAAAGAGCTGGCCTGGAAAGCTGTTGCTCAGCTTCATCTGCCCATGGCACTGCTCGCACAGAGGCACAGAGACTGGGGCTGCTTTCTTGTCTTCCCACTCAAACTTCAAACGTAGCTTAGGTGGTCCGTGCCGGGCGCCTCCGGCAGCCCTGCTCCGAAAATGCGAACGTCTGCAGATAGCTCGCAGGCAGAAAGAGCTAGCCTGGAAAGCTGTTGCTCAGCCTCATCTGCCCATGGCACTGCTCTCACAGAGGCACAGAGACTGGGGCTGCTTGCTTGTCTTGTCCCCTCAAACTTCAAATGTAGCTTAGGTGGTCCGTGCCGGGCGCATCCGGCAGCCCTGCTCCGAAAATGCGAACGTCTGCAGATAGCTCGCAGGCAGAAAGAGCTAGCCTGGAAAGCTGTTGCTCAGCCTCATCTGCCCATGGCACTGCTCGCACAGAGGCACAGAGACTGGGGCTGCTTGCTTGTCTTGCCCCTTCAAACTTCAAACGTAGCTTAGGTGGTCCGTGCCGGGCGCATCCGGCAGCCGTGCTCCGAAAATGCAAAGGTCTGCAGATAGCTCGCAGGCAGAAAGAGCTAGCCTGGAAAGCTGTTGCTCAGCCTCATCTGCCCATGGCACTGCTCGCACAGAGGCACAGAGACTGGGGCTGCTTGCTTGTCTTGCCCCCTCAAACTTCAAACGTAGCTTAGGTGGTCCGTGCCGGGCGCCTCCGGCAGCCCTGCTCCGAAAATGCGAACGTCTGCAGATAGCCCTCAGGCAGAAAGAGCTAGCCTGGAAAGCTGTTGCTCAGCCTCATCTGCCCATGGCACTGCTCGCACAGAGGCACAGAGACTGGGGCTGCTTGCTTGTCTTGCCCCCTCAAACTTCAAACGTAGCTTAGGTGGTCCGTGCCGGGCGCCTCCGGCAGCCCTGCTCCAAAAATGCGAACGTCTGCAGATAGCTCGCAGGCAGAAAGAGCTAGCCTGGAAAGCTGTTGCTCAGCCTCATCTGCCCATGGCACTGCTCGCACAGAGGCACAGAGACGGGGGCTGCTTGCTTGTCTTGTCCCTCAAACTTCAAACGTATCTTAGGTGGTCCGTGCCGGGGTCATCCGGCAGCCCTGCTCCGAAAATGCAAACGTCTGCGGATAGCTCGCAGGCAGAAAGAGCTAGCCTGGAAAGCTGTTGCTCAGCCTCATCTGCCCATGGCACTGCTCGCACAGAGGCACAGAGACTGGGGCTGCTTGCTTGTTTTGCCCCCTCAAACTTCAAACGTAGCTTAGGTGGTCCGTGCCGGGCGCCTCCGGCAGCCCTGCTCCGAAAATGCGAACGTCTGCAGATAGCTCGCAGGCAGAAAGAGCTAGCCTGGAAAGCTGTTGCTCAGCCGCATATGCCCATGGCACTGCTCGCACAGAGGCACAGAGAATGGGGCTGCTTGCTTGTCTTGTCCCCTCAAACTTCAAACGTAGCTTAGGTGGTCCGTGCCGGGCGCCTCCGGCAGCCCTGCTCCGAAAATGCAAACGTCTGCAGATAGCACGCAGGCAGAAAGAGCTAGCCTGGAAAGCTGTTGCTCAGCCTCATCTGCCCATGGCACTGCTCGCACAGAGGCACAGAGACTGGGGCTGCTTGCTTGTCTTGTCCCCTCAAACTTCAAATGTAGCTTAGGTGGTCCGTGCCGTGCGCATCCGTCAGCCCTGCTCCGAAAATGCGAACGTCTGCAGATAGCTCGCAGGCAGAAAGAGCTAGCCTGGAAAGCTGTTGCTCAGCCTCATCTGCCCATGGCACTGCTCGCACAGAGGCACAGAGACTGGGGCTGCTTGCTTGTCTTGTCCCCTCAAACTTCAAATGTAGATTAAGTGGTCTGTGCCGGGCGCCTCCGGCAGCCCTGCTCCGAAAATGCGAACGTCTGCAGATAGCTCGCAGGCAGAAAGAGCTAGCCTGGAAAGCTGTTGCTCAGCCTCATCTGGCCATGGCACTGCTCGCACAGAGGCACAGAGACTGAGGCTGCTTGCTTGTCTTGTCCCCTCAAACTTCAAACGTAGCTTAGGTGGTCCGTGCCGGGCGCCTCCGGCAGTCCTGCTCCGAAAATGCAAACGTCTGCAGATAGCTCGCAGGCAGAAAGAGCTAGCCTGGAAAGCTGTTGCTCAGCCTCATCTGCCCATGGCACTGCTCGCACAGAGGCACAGAGACTGGGGCTGCTTGCTTGTCTTGTCCCCTCAAACTTCAAACGTAGCTTAGGTGGTCCGTGCCGGGCGCCTCCGGCAGCCCTGCTCCGAAAATGCGAACGTCTGCAGATAGCTCGCAGGCAGAAAGAGCTAGCCTGGAAAGCTGTTGCTCAGCCTCATCTGGCCATGGCACTGCTCGCACAGAGGCACAGAGACTGAGGCTGCTTGCTTGTCTTGTCCCCTCAAACTTCAAACGTAGCTTAGGTGGTCCGTGCCGGGCGCCTCCGGCAGCCCTGCTCCGAAAATGCAAACGTCTGCAGATAGCTCGCAGCCAGAAAGAGCTAGCCTGGAAAGCTGTTGCTCAGCCTCATCTGCCCATGGCACTGCTCGCACAGAGGCACAGAGACTGGGGCTGCTTGCTTGTCTTGTCCCCTCAAACTTCAAACGTAGCTTAGGTGGTCCGTGCCGGGCGCCTCCGGCAGCCCTGCTCCGAAAATGCGAACGTCTGCAGATAGCTCGCAGGCAGAAAGAGCTAGCCTGGAAAGCTGTTGCTCAGCCTCATCTGCCCATGGCACTGCTCGCACAGAGGCACAGAGACTGGGGCTGCTTGCTTGTCTTGTCCCCTCAAACTTCACACGTAGCTTAGGTGGTCTGTGCCGGGCGCCTCCGGCAGCCCTGCTCCGAAAATGCAAACGTCTGCAGATAGCTCGCAGGCAGAAAGAGCTAGCCTGGAAAGCTGTTGCTCAGCCTCATCTGCCCATGGCACTGCTCGCACAGAGGCACAGAGACTGGGGCTGCTTGCTTGTCTTGTCCCCTCAAACTTCAAACGTAGCTTAGGTGGTCTGTGCCGGGCGCCTCCGGCAGCCCTGCTCCGAAAATGCAAACGTCTGCAGATAGCTCGCAGGCAGAAAGAGCTAGCCTGGAAAGCTGTTGCTCAGCCTCATCTGCCCATGGCACTGCTCGCACAGAGGCACAGAGACTGGGGCTGCTTGCTTGTCTTGCCCCCTCAAACTTCAAACGTAACTTAGGTGGTCCGTGCCGGGCGCCCCCGGCAGCCCTGCTCCAAAAATGCGAACGTCTGCAGATAGCTCGCAGGCAGAAAGAGCTAGCCTGGAAAGCTGTTGCTCAGCCTCATCTGGCCATGGCACTGCTCGCACAGAGGCACAGAGACTGGGGCTGCTTGCTTGTCTTGTCCCCTCAATCTTCAAACGTAGCTTAGGTGGTCCGTGCCGGGCGCCTCCGGCAGTCCTGCTCCGAAAATGCGAACGTCTGCAGATAGCTCGCAGGCAGAAAGAGCTAGCCTGGAAAGCTGTTGCTCAGCCTCATCTGCCCATGGCACTGCTCGCACAGAGGCACAGAGACTGGGGCTGCTTGCTTGTCTTGCCCCCTCAAACTTCAAACGTAGCTTAGGTGGTCCGTGCCGGGCGCCTCCAGCAGCCCTGCTCCGAAAATGCCAACATCTGCAGATAGCTCGCAGGCAGAAAGAGCTAGCCTGGAAAGCTGTTGCTCAGCCTCATCTGCCCATGGCACTGCTCGCACAGAGGCACAGAGACTGGGGCTGCTTGCTTGTTTTGCCCCCTCAAACTTCAAACGTAGCTTAGGTGGTCCTTGCCGGGCGCCTCCGGCAGCCGTGCTCCGAAAATTCGAACGTCTGCAGATAGCTCGCAGGCAGAAAGAGCTAGCCTGGAAAGCTGTTGCTCAGCCTCATCTGCCCATGGCACTGCTCGCACAGAGGCACAGAGACTGGGGCTGCTTGCTTGTCTTGCCCCCTCAAACCTCAAACGTAGATTAGGTGGTCCGTGCCGGGCGCCTCCGGCAGCCCTGCTCCGAAAATGCGAACGTCTGCAGATAGCTCTCAGGCAGAAAGAGCTAGCCTGGAAAGCTGTTGCTCAGACTCATCTGCCCATGGCACTGCTCGCACAGAGGCACAGAGACTGGGGCTGCTTGCTTGTTTTGCCCCCTCAAACTTCAAACGTAGCTTAGGTGGTCTGTGCCGGGCGCCTCCGGCAGCCCTGCTCCAAAAATGCGAACGTCTGCAGATAGCTCGCAGGCAGAAAGAGCTAGCCTGGAAAGCTGTTGCTCAGCCTCATCTGCCCATGGCACTGCTCGCACAGAGGCACAGAGACTGGGGCTGCTTGCTTGTCTTGTCCCCTCAAACTTCAAACGTAGCTTAGGTGGTCCGTGCCGGGCGCCTCCGGCAGCCCTGCTCCGAAAATACAAACGTCTGCAGATAGCTCGCAGGCAGAAAGAGCTGGTCTGGAAAGCTGTTGCTCAGCTTCATCTGCCCATGGCACTGCTCGCACAGAGGCACAGAGACTGGGGCTGCTTTCTTGTCTTCCCACTCAAACTTCAAACGTAGCTTAGGTGGTCCGTGCCGGGCGCCTCCGGCAGCCCTGCTCCGAAAATGCGAACGTCTGCAGATAGCTCGCAGGCAGAAAGAGCTAGCCTGGAAAGCTGTTGCTCAGCCTCATCTGCCCATGGCACTGCTCTCACAGAGGCACAGAGACTGGGGCTGCTTGCTTGTCTTGTCCCCTCAAACTTCAAATGTAGCTTAGGTGGTCCGTGCCGGGCGCATCCGGCAGCCCTGCTCCGAAAATGCGAACGTCTGCAGATAGCTCGCAGGCAGAAAGAGCTAGCCTGGAAAGCTGTTGCTCAGCCTCATCTGCCCATGGCACTGCTCGCACAGAGGCACAGAGACTGGGGCTGCTTGCTTGTCTTGCCCCTTCAAACTTCAAACGTAGCTTAGGTGGTCCGTGCCGGGCGCATCCGGCAGCCGTGCTCCGAAAATGCAAAGGTCTGCAGATAGCTCGCAGGCAGAAAGAGCTAGCCTGGAAAGCTGTTGCTCAGCCTCATCTGCCCATGGCACTGCTCGCACAGAGGCACAGAGACTGGGGCTGCTTGCTTGTCTTGCCCCCTCAAACTTCAAACGTAGCTTAGGTGGTCCGTGCCGGGCGCCTCCGGCAGCCCTGCTCCGAAAATGCGAACGTCTGCAGATAGCTCTCAGGCAGAAAGAGCTAGCCTGGAAAGCTGTTGCTCAGCCTCATCTGCCCATGGCACTGCTCGCACAGAGGCACAGAGACTGGGGCTGCTTGCTTGTCTTGCCCCCTCAAACTTCAAACGTAGCTTAGGTGGTCTGTGCCGGGCGCCTCCGGCAGCCCTGCTCCAAAAATGCGAACGTCTGCAGATAGCTCGCAGGCAGAAAGAGCTAGCCTGGAAAGCTGTTGCTCAGCCTCATCTGCCCATGGCACTGCTCGCACAGAGGCACAGAGACTGAGGCTGCTTGCTTGTCTTGTCCCTCAAACTTCAAACGTATCTTAGGTGGTCCGTGCCGGGGTCATCCGGCAGCCCTGCTCCGAAAATGCAAACGTCTGCGGATAGCTCGCAGGCAGAAAGAGCTAGCCTGGAAAGCTGTTGCTCAGCCTCATCTGCCCATGGCACTGCTCGCACAGAGGCACAGAGACTGGGGCTGCTTGCTTGTTTTGCCCCCTCAAACTTCAAACGTAGCTTAGGTGGTCCGTGCCGGGCGCCTCCGGCAGCCCTGCTCCGAAAATGCGAACGTCTGCAGATAGCTCGCAGGCAGAAAGAGCTAGCCTGGAAAGCTGTTGCTCAGCCGCATATGCCCATGGCACTGCTCGCACAGAGGCACAGAGAATGGGGCTGCTTGCTTGTCTTGTCCCCTCAAACTTCAAACGTAGCTTAGGTGGTCCGTGCCGGGCGCCTCCGGCAGCCCTGCTCCGAAAATGCAAACGTCTGCAGATAGCACGCAGGCAGAAAGAGCTAGCCTGGAAAGCTGTTGCTCAGCCTCATCTGCCCATGGCACTGCTCGCACAGAGGCACAGAGACTGGGGCTGCTTGCTTGTCTTGTCCCCTCAAACTTCAAATGTAGCTTAGGTGGTCCGTGCCGTGCGCATCCGTCAGCCCTGCTCTGAAAATGCGAACGTCTGCAGATAGCTCGCAGGCAGAAAGAGCTAGCCTGGAAAGCTGTTGCTCAGCCTCATCTGCCCATGGCACTGCTCGCACAGAGGCACAGAGACTGGGGCTGCTTGCTTGTCTTGTCCCCTCAAACTTCAAATGTAGATTAAGTGGTCTGTGCCGGGCGCCTCCGGCAGCCCTGCTCCGAAAATGCGAACGTCTGCAGATAGCTCGCAGGCAGAAAGAGCTAGCCTGGAAAGCTGTTGCTCAGCCTCATCTGGCCATGGCACTGCTCGCACAGAGGCACAGAGACTGAGGCTGCTTGCTTGTCTTGTCCCCTCAAACTTCAAACGTAGCTTAGGTGGTCCGTGCCGGGCGCCTCCGGCAGTCCTGCTCCGAAAATGCAAACGTCTGCAGATAGCTCGCAGGCAGAAAGAGCTAGCCTGGAAAGCTGTTGCTCAGCCTCATCTGCCCATGGCACTGCTCGCACAGAGGCACAGAGACTGGGGCTGCTTGCTTGTCTTGTCCCCTCAAACTTCAAACGTAGCTTAGGTGGTCCGTGCCGGGCGCCTCCTGCAGCCCTGCTCCGAAAATGCGAACGTCTGCAGATAGCTCGCAGGCAGAAAGAGCTAGCCTGGAAAGCTGTTGCTCAGCCTCATCTGGCCATGGCACTGCTCGCACAGAGGCACAGAGACTGAGGCTGCTTGCTTGTCTTGTCCCCTCAAACTTCAAACGTAGCTTAGGTGGTCCGTGCCGGGCGCCTCCGGCAGCCCTGCTCCGAAAATGCAAACGTCTGCAGATAGCTCGCAGCCAGAAAGAGCTAGCCTGGAAAGCTGTTGCTCAGCCTCATCTGCCCATGGCACTGCTCGCACAGAGGCACAGAGACTGGGGCTGCTTGCTTGTCTTGTCCCCTCAAACTTCAAACGTAGCTTAGGTGGTCCGTGCCGGGCGCCTCCGGCAGCCCTGCTCCGAAAATGCGAACGTCTGCAGATAGCTCGCAGGCAGAAAGAGCTAGCCTGGAAAGCTGTTGCTCAGCCTCATCTGCCCATGGCACTGCTCGCACAGAGGCACAGAGACTGGGGCTGCTTGCTTGTCTAGTCCCCTCAAACTTCAAATGTAGCTTAGGAGGTCTGTGCCTGGCGCATCCGGCAGCCCTGCTCCGAAAATGCGAACGTCTGCAGATAGCTCGCAGGCAGAAAGAGCTAGCCTGGAAAGCTGTTGCTCAGCCTCATCTGCCCATGGCACTGCTCGCACAGAGGCACAGAGACTGGGGCTGCTTGCTTGTCTTGTCCCCTCAAACTTCAAACGTAGCTTAGGTGGTCCGTGCCGGGCGCCTCCGGCAGCCCTGCTCCGAAAATGCCAACGTCTGCAGATAGCTCGCAGGCAGAAAGAGCTAGCCTGGAAAGCTGTTGCTCAGCCTCATCTGCCCATGGCACTGCTCGCACAGAGGCACAGAGACTGGGGCTGCTTGCTTGTTTTGCCCCCTCAAACTTCAAACGTAGCTTAGGTGGTCCGTGCCGGGCGCGTCCCGCAGCCCTGCTCCGAAAATGCGAACGTCTGCAGATAGCTCGCAGGCAGAAAGAGCTAGCCTGGAAAGCTGTTGCTCAGCCTCATCTGCCCATGGCACTGCTCGCACAGAGGCACAGAGACTGGGGCTGCTTGCTTGTCTTGTCCCCTCAAACTTCAAACGTATCTTAGGTGGTCCGTGCCGGGCGCCTCCGGCAGCCCTGCTCCGAAAATGCCAACGTCTGCAGATAGCTCGCAGGCAGAAAGAGCTAGCCTGGAAAGCTGTTGCTCAGCCTCATCTGCCCATGGCACTGCTCGCACAGAGGCACAGAGACTGGGGCTGCTTGCTTGTCTTGCCCCCTCAAACTTCAAATGTAGCTTAGGTGGTCCGTGCCGGGCGCATCCGGCAGCACTGCTTTGAAAAAGCAAACGTCTGCAGATAGCTCGCAGGCAGAAAGAGCTAGCCTGGAAAGCTGTTGCTCAGCCTCATCTGCCCATGGCACTGCTCGCACAGAGGCACAGAGACTGGGGCTGCTTGCTTGTCTTGCCCCCTCAAACTTCAAACGTAGCTTAGGTGGTCCGTGCCGGGCGCCTCCGGCAGCCCTGCTCCGAAAATGCGAACGTCTGCAGATAGCTCTCAGGCAGAAATAGCTAGCCTGGAAAGCTGTTGCTCAGCCTCATCTGCCCATGGCACTGCTCGCACAGAGGCACAGAGACTGGGGCTGCTTGCTTGTCTTGCCCCCTCAAACTTCAAAAGTAGCTTAGGTGGTCTGTGCCGGGCGCCTCCGGCAGCCCTGCTCCGAAAATGCGAACGTCTGCAGATAGCTCGCAGGCAGAAAGAGCTAGCCTGGAAAGCTGTTGCTCAGCCTCATCTGCCCATGGCACTGCTCGCACAGAGGCACAGAGACTGGGGCTGCTTGCTTGTTTTGCCCCCTCAAACTTCAAACGTAGCTTAGGTGGTCCGTGCCGGGCGCCTCCGGCAGCCCTGCTCCGAAAATGCGAACGTCTGCAGATAGCTCGCAGGCAGAAAGAGCTAGCCTGGAAAGCTGTTGCTCAGCCGCATCTGCCCATGGCACTGCTCGCACAGAGGCACAGAGAATGGGGCTGCTTGCTTGTCTTGTCCCCTCAAACTTCAAACGTAGCTTAGGTGGTCCGTGCCGGGCGCCTCCGGCAGCCCTGCTCCGAAAATGCAAACGTCTGCAGATAGCACGCAGGCAGAAAGAGCTAGCCTGGAAATCTGTTGCTCAGCCTCATCTGCCCATGGCACTGCTCGCACAGAGGCACAGAGACTGGGGCTGCTTGCTTGTCTTGTCCCCTCAAACTTCAAATGTAGCTTAGGTGGTCCGTGCCGTGCGCATCCGTCAGCCCTGCTCCGAAAATGCGAACGTCTGCAGATAGCTCGCAGGCAGAAAGAGCTAGCCTGGAAAGCTGTTGCTCAGCCTCATCTGCCCATGGCACTGCTCGCACAGAGGCACAGAGACTGTGGCTGCTTGCTTGTCTTCCCCCTCAAACTTCAAACGTAGCTTAGGTGGTCTGTGCCGGGCGCCTCCGGCAGCCCTGCTCCGAAAATGCGAACGTCTGCAGATAGCTCGCAGGCAGAAAGAGCTAGCCTGGAAAGCTGTTGCTCAGCCTCATCTGCCCATGGCACTGCTCGCACAGAGGCACAGAGACTGGGGCTGCTTGCTTGTCTTGTCCCCTCAAACTTCAAATGTAGATTAAGTGGTCCGTGCCGGGCGCATCCGGCAGCCCTGCTCCGAAAATGCGAACGTCTGCAGATAGCTCGCAGGCAGAAAGAGCTAGCCTGGAAAGCTGTTGCTCAGCCTCATCTGGCCATGGCACTGCTCGCACAGAGGCACAGAGACTGAGGCTGCTTGCTTGTCTTGTCCCCTCAAACTTCAAACGTAGCTTAGGTGGTCCGTGCCGGGCGCCTCCGGCAGCCCTGCTCCGAAAATGCAAACGTCTGCAGATAGCTCGCAGGCAGAAAGAGCTAGCCTGGAAAGCTGTTGCTCAGCCTCATCTGCCCATGGCACTGCTCGCACAGAGGCACAGAGACTGGGGCTGCTTGCTTGTCTTGTCCCCTCAAACTTCAAACGTAGCTTAGGTGGTCCGTGCCGGGCGCGTCCGGCAGCCCTGCTCCGAAAATGCGAACGTCTGCAGATAGCTCGCAGGCAGAAAGAGCTAGCCTGGAAAGCTGTTGCTCAGCCTCATCTGGCCATGGCACTGCTCGCACAGAGGCACAGAGACTGAGGCTGTTTGCTTGTCTTGTCCCCTCAAACTTCAAACGTAGCTTAGGTGGTCCGTGCCGGGCGCCTCCGGCAGCCCTGCTCCGAAAATGCAAACGTCTGCAGATAGCTCGCAGCCAGAAAGAGCTAGCCTGGAAAGCTGTTGCTCAGCCTCATCTGCCCATGGCACTGCTCGCACAGAGGCACAGAGACTGGGGCTGCTTGCTTGTCTTGCCCCCTCAAACTTCAAACGTAGCTTAGGTGGTCCGTGCCGGGCGCCTCCGGCAGCCCTGCTCCGAAAATGCGAACGTCTGCAGATAGCTCGCAGGCAGAAAGAGCTAGCCTGGAAAGCTGTTGCTCAGCCTCATCTGCCCATGGCACTGCTCGCACAGAGGCACAGAGACTGGGGCTGCTTGCTTGTCTTGTCCCCTCAAACTTCAAACGTAGCTTAGGAGGTCCGTGCCGGGCGCATCCGGCAGCCCTGCTCCGAAAATGCGAACGTCTGCAGATAGCTCGCAGGCAGAAAGAGCTAGCCTGGAAAGCTCTTGCTCAGCCTCATCTGCCCATGGCACTGCTCGCACAGAGGCACAGAGACTGAGGCTGCTTGCTTGTCTTCTCCCTCAAACTTCAAACGTAGCTTAGGTGGTCCGTGCCGGGGTCATGCGGCAGCCCTGCTCCGAAAATGCTAACGTCTGCGGATAGCTCGCAGGCAGAAAGAGCTAGCCTGGAAAGCTGTTGCTCAGCCTCATCTGCCCATGGCACTGCTCGCACAGAGGCACAGAGACTGGGGCTGCTTGCTTGTCTTGTCCCCTCAAACTTCAAACGTAGCTTAGGTGGTCCGTGCCGGGCGCATCCGGCAGCCCTGCTCCGAAAATGCGAACGTCTGCAGATAGCTCGCAGCCAGAAAGAGCTAGCCTGGAAAGATGTTGCTCAGCCTCCTCTGCCCATGGCACTGCTCGCACAGAGGCACAGAGACTGGGGCTGCTTGCTTGTCTTCCCCCTCAAACTTCAAACGTAGCTTAGGTGGTCTGTGCCGGGCCAATCCGGCAGCCCTGCTCCAAAAATGCCAACGTCTGCAGATAGCTCGCAGGCAGAAAGAGCTAGCCTGGAAAGCTGTTGCTCAGCCTCATCTGCCCATGGCACTGCTCGCACAGAGGCACAGAGACTGGGGCTGCTTGCTTGTCTTGCCCCCTCAAACTTCAAATGTAGCTTAGGTGGTCCGTGCCGGGCGCATCCGGCAGCACTGCTCCGAAAAAGCAAACGTCTGCAGATAGCTCGCAGGCAGAAAGAGCTAGCCTGGAAAGCTGTTGCTCAGCCTCATCTGCCCATGGCACTGCTCGCACAGAGGCACAGAGACTGGGGCTGCTTGCTTGTCTTCCCCCTCAAACTTCAAACGTAGCTTAGGTGGTCTGTGCCGGGCGCCTCCGGCAGCCCTGCTCCGAAAATGCCAACGTCTGCAGATAGCTCGCAGGCAGAAAGAGCTAGCCTGGAAAGCTGTTGCTCAGCCTCATCTGCCCATGGCACTGCTCGCACAGAGGCACAGAGACTGGGGCTGCTTGCTTGTTTTGCCCCCTCAAACTTCAAACGTAGCTTAGGTGGTCCGTGCCGGGCGCGTCCCTCAGCCCTGCTCCAAAAATGCAAACGTCTGCAGATAGCTCGCAGGCAGAAAGAGCTAGCCTGGAAAGCTGTTGCTCAGCCTCATCTGCCCATGGCACTGCTCGCACAGAGGCACAGAGACTGGGGCTGCTTGCTTGTCTTGCCCCCTCAAACTTCAAATGTAGCTTAGGTGGTCCGTGCCGGGCGCATCCGGCAGCCCTGCTCCGAAAAAGCAAACGTCTGCAGATAGCTCGCAGGCAGAAAGAGCTAGCCTGGAAAGCTGTTGCTCAGCCTCATCTGCCCATGGCACTGCTCGCACAGAGGCACAGAGACTGGGGCTGCTTGCTTGTCTTGTCCCCTCAAACTTCAAACGTAGCTTAGGTGGTCCGTGCCGGGCGCCTCTGGCAGCCCTGCTCCGAAAATGCAAACGTCTGCAGATAGCTGGCAGGCAGAAAGAGCTAGCCTGGAAAGCTGTTGCTCAGCCTCATCTGCCCATGGCACTGCTCGCACAGAGGCACAGAGACTGGAGCTGCTTGCTTGTTTTGCCCCCTTAAACTTAAAACGTAGCTTAGGTGGTCCGTGCCGGGCGCCTCCGGCAGCCCGGCTCCGAAAATTCGAACGTCTGCAGATAGCTCGCAGCCAGAAAGAGCTAGCCTGGAAAGCTGTTGCTCAGCCTCATCTGCCCATGGCACTGCTCGCACAGAGGCACAGAGACTGGGGCTGCTTGCTTGTCTTGTCCCCTCAAACTTCAAACGTAGCTTAGGTGGTCCGCGCCGGGCGCCTCCGGCAGCCCTGCTCCAAAAATGCAAACGTCTGCAGATAGCTCGCAGGCAGAAAGAGCTAGCCTGGAAAGCTGTTGCTCAGCCTCATCTGCCCATGGCACTGCTCGCACAGAGGCACAGAGACTGGGGCTGCTTGCTTGTTTTGCCACCTCAAACTTCAAACGTAGCTTAGGTGGTCCGTGCCGGGCGCGTCCCGCAGCCCTGCTCCAAAAATGCGAACGTCTGCAGATAGCTCGCAGGCAGAAAGAGCTAGCCTGGAAAGCTGTTGCTCAGCCTCATCTGCCCATGGCACTGCTCGCACAGAGGCACAGAGACTGGGGCTGCTTGCTTGTCTTGTCCCCTCAAACTTCAAATGTAGCTTAGGTGGTCCGTGCCGGGCGCCTCCGGCAGCCCTGCTCCGAAAATGCGAACGTCTGCAGATAGCTCGCAGGCAGAAAGAGCTAGCCTGGAAAGCTGTTGCTCAGCCTCATCTGCCCATGGCACTGCTCGCACAGAGGCACAGAGACTGGGGCTGCTTGCTTGTCTTGTCCCCTCAAACTTCAAACGTAGCTTAGGTGGTCCGTGCCGGGCGCCTCTGGCAGCCCTGCTCCGAAAATGCAAACGTCTGCAGATAGCTGGCAGGCAGAAAGAGCTAGCCTGGAAAGCTGTTGCTCAGCCTCATCTGCCCATGGCACTGCTCGCACAGAGGCACAGAGACTGGAGCTGCTTGCTTGTTTTGCCCCCTTAAACTTAAAACGTAGCTTAGGTGGTCCGTGCCGGGCGCCTCCGGCAGCCCGGCTCCGAAAATTCGAACGTCTGCAGATAGCTCGCAGCCAGAAAGAGCTAGCCTGGAAAGCTGTTGCTCAGCCTCATCTGCCCATGGCACTGCTCGCACAGAGGCACAGAGACTGGGGCTGCTTGCTTGTCTTGTCCCCTCAAACTTCAAACGTAGCTTAGGTGGTCCGCGCCGGGCGCCTCCGGCAGCCCTGCTCCAAAAATGCAAACGTCTGCAGATAGCTCGCAGGCAGAAAGAGCTAGCCTGGAAAGCTGTTGCTCAGCCTCATCTGCCCATGGCACTGCTCGCACAGAGGCACAGAGACTGGGGCTGCTTGCTTGTTTTGCCCCCTCAAACTTCAAACGTAGCTTAGGTGGTCCGTGCCGGGCGCGTCCCGCAGCCCTGCTCCAAAAATGCGAACGTCTGCAGATAGCTCGCAGGCAGAAAGAGCTAGCCTGGAAAGCTGTTGCTCAGCCTCATCTGCCCATGGCACTGCTCGCACAGAGGCACAGAGACTGGGGCTGCTTGCTTGTCTTGTCCCCTCAAACTTCAAATGTAGCTTAGGTGGTCCGTGCCGGGCGCCTCCGGCAGCCCTGCTCCGAAAATGCAAACGTCTGCAGATAGCTCGCAGCCAGAAAGAGCTAGCCTGGAAAGCTGTTGCTCAGCCTCATCTGCCCATGGCACTGCTCGCACAGAGGCACAGAGACTGGGGCTGCTTGCTTGTCTTGTCCCCTCAAACTTCAAACGTAGCTTAGGTGGTCCGTGCCGGGCGCCTCCGGCAGCCCTGCTCCGAAAATGCGAACGTCTGCAGATAGCTCGCAGGCAGAAAGAGCTAGCCTGGAAAGCTGTTGCTCAGCCTCATCTGCCCATGGCACTGCTCGCACAGAGGCACAGAGACTGGGGCTGCTTGCTTGTCTTGTCCCCTCAAACTTCAAACGTAGCTTAGGAGGTCCGTGCCGGGCGCATCCGGCAGCCCTGCTCCGAAAATGCGAACGTCTGCAGATAGCTCGCAGGCAGAAAGAGCTAGCCTGGAAAGCTCTTGCTCAGCCTCATCTGCCCATGGCACTGCTCGCACAGAGGCACAGAGACTGAGGCTGCTTGCTTGTCTTCTCCCTCAAACTTCAAACGTAGCTTAGGTGGTCCGTGCCGGGGTCATGCGGCAGCCCTGCTCCGAAAATGCTAACGTCTGCGGATAGCTCGCAGGCAGAAAGAGCTAGCCTGGAAAGCTGTTGCTCAGCCTCATCTGCCCATGGCACTGCTCGCACAGAGGCACAGAGACTGGGGCTGCTTGCTTGTCTTGTCCCCTCAAACTTCAAACGTAGCTTAGGTGGTCCGTGCCGGGCGCATCCGGCAGCCCTGCTCCGAAAATGCGAACGTCTGCAGATAGCTCGCAGCCAGAAAGAGCTAGCCTGGAAAGATGTTGCTCAGCCTCCTCTGCCCATGGCACTGCTCGCACAGAGGCACAGAGACTGGGGCTGCTTGCTTGTCTTGTCCCCTCAAACTTCAAACGTAGCTTAGGTGGTCTGTGCCGGGCCAATCCGGCAGCCCTGCTCCAAAAATGCCAACGTCTGCAGATAGCTCGCAGGCAGAAAGAGCTAGCCTGGAAAGCTGTTGCTCAGCCTCATCTGCCCATGGCACTGCTCGCACAGAGGCACAGAGACTGGGGCTGCTTGCTTGTCTTGCCCCCTCAAACTTCAAATGTAGCTTAGGTGGTCCGTGCCGGGCGCATCCGGCAGCACTGCTCCGAAAAAGCAAACGTCTGCAGATAGCTCGCAGGCAGAAAGAGCTAGCCTGGAAAGCTGTTGCTCAGCCTCATCTGCCCATGGCACTGCTCGCACAGAGGCACAGAGACTGGGGCTGCTTGCTTGTCTTCCCCCTCAAACTTCAAACGTAGCTTAGGTGGTCTGTGCCGGGCGCCTCCGGCAGCCCTGCTCCGAAAATGCCAACGTCTGCAGATAGCTCGCAGGCAGAAAGAGCTAGCCTGGAAAGCTGTTGCTCAGCCTCATCTGCCCATGGCACTGCTCGCACAGAGGCACAGAGACTGGAGCTGCTTGCTTGTTTTGCCCCCTCAAACTTCAAACGTAGCTTAGGTGGTCCGTGCCGGGCGCGTCCCTCAGCCCTGCTCCAAAAATGCAAACGTCTGCAGATAGCTCGCAGGCAGAAAGAGCTAGCCTGGAAAGCTGTTGCTCAGCCTCATCTGCCCATGGCACTGCTCGCACAGAGGCACAGAGACTGGGGCTGCTTGCTTGTCTTGCCCCCTCAAACTTCAAATGTAGCTTAGGTGGTCCGTGCCGGGCGCATCCGGCAGCCCTGCTCCGAAAAAGCAAACGTCTGCAGATAGCTCGCAGGCAGAAAGAGCTAGCCTGGAAAGCTGTTGCTCAGCCTCATCTGCCCATGGCACTGCTCGCACAGAGGCACAGAGACTGGGGCTGCTTGCTTGTCTTGTCCCCTCAAACTTCAAACGTAGCTTAGGTGGTCCGTGCCGGGCGCCTCTGGCAGCCCTGCTCCGAAAATGCAAACGTCTGCAGATAGCTGGCAGGCAGAAAGAGCTAGCCTGGAAAGCTGTTGCTCAGCCTCATCTGCCCATGGCACTGCTCGCACAGAGGCACAGAGACTGGAGCTGCTTGCTTGTTTTGCCCCCTTAAACTTAAAACGTAGCTTAGGTGGTCCGTGCCGGGCGCCTCCGGCAGCCCGGCTCCGAAAATTCGAACGTCTGCAGATAGCTCGCAGCCAGAAAGAGCTAGCCTGGAAAGCTGTTGCTCAGCCTCATCTGCCCATGGCACTGCTCGCACAGAGGCACAGAGACTGGGGCTGCTTGCTTGTCTTGTCCCCTCAAACTTCAAACGTAGCTTAGGTGGTCCGCGCCGGGCGCCTCCGGCAGCCCTGCTCCAAAAATGCAAACGTCTGCAGATAGCTCGCAGGCAGAAAGAGCTAGCCTGGAAAGCTGTTGCTCAGCCTCATCTGCCCATGGCACTGCTCGCACAGAGGCACAGAGACTGGGGCTGCTTGCTTGTTTTGCCCCCTCAAACTTCAAACGTAGCTTAGGTGGTCCGTGCCGGGCGCGTCCCGCAGCCCTGCTCCAAAAATGCGAACGTCTGCAGATAGCTCGCAGGCAGAAAGAGCTAGCCTGGAAAGCTGTTGCTCAGCCTCATCTGCCCATGGCACTGCTCGCACAGAGGCACAGAGACTGGGGCTGCTTGCTTGTCTTGTCCCCTCAAACTTCAAATGTAGCTTAGGTGGTCCGTGCCGGGCGCCTCCGGCAGCCCTGCTCCGAAAATGCGAACGTCTGCAGATAGCTCGCAGGCAGAAAGAGCTAGCCTGGAAAGCTGTTGCTCAGCCTCATCTGCCCATGGCACTGCTCGCACAGAGGCACAGAGACTGGGGCTGCTTGCTTGTCTTGTCCCCTCAAACTTCAAACGTAGCTTAGGTGGTCCGTGCCGGGCGCCTCTGGCAGCCCTGCTCCGAAAATGCAAACGTCTGCAGATAGCTGGCAGGCAGAAAGAGCTAGCCTGGAAAGCTGTTGCTCAGCCTCATCTGCCCATGGCACTGCTCGCACAGAGGCACAGAGACTGGAGCTGCTTGCTTGTTTTGCCCCCTTAAACTTAAAACGTAGCTTAGGTGGTCCGTGCCGGGCGCCTCCGGCAGCCCGGCTCCGAAAATTCGAACGTCTGCAGATAGCTCGCAGCCAGAAAGAGCTAGCCTGGAAAGCTGTTGCTCAGCCTCATCTGCCCATGGCACTGCTCGCACAGAGGCACAGAGACTGGGGCTGCTTGCTTGTCTTGTCCCCTCAAACTTCAAACGTAGCTTAGGTGGTCCGCGCCGGGCGCCTCCGGCAGCCCTGCTCCAAAAATGCAAACGTCTGCAGATAGCTCGCAGGCAGAAAGAGCTAGCCTGGAAAGCTGTTGCTCAGCCTCATCTGCCCATGGCACTGCTCGCACAGAGGCACAGAGACTGGGGCTGCTTGCTTGTTTTGCCCCCTCAAACTTCAAACGTAGCTTAGGTGGTCCGTGCCGGGCGCGTCCCGCAGCCCTGCTCCAAAAATGCGAACGTCTGCAGATAGCTCGCAGGCAGAAAGAGCTAGCCTGGAAAGCTGTTGCTCAGCCTCATCTGCCCATGGCACTGCTCGCACAGAGGCACAGAGACTGGGGCTGCTTGCTTGTCTTGTCCCCTCAAACTTCAAATGTAGCTTAGGTGGTCCGTGCCGGGCGCCTCCGGCAGCCCTGCTCCGAAAATGCGAACGTCTGCAGATAGCTCGCAGGCAGAAAGAGCTAGCCTGGAAAGCTGTTGCTCAGCCTCATCTGCCCATGGCACTGCTCGCACAGAGGCACAGAGACTGGGGCTGCTTGCTTGTCTTGTCCCCTCAAACTTCAAACGTAGCTTAGGTGGTCCGTGCCGGGCGCCTCTGGCAGCCCTGCTCCGAAAATGCGAACGTCTGCAGATAGCTCGCAGCCAGAAAGAGCTAGCCTGGAAAGCTGTTGCTCAGCCTCATCTGCCCATGGCACTGCTCGCACAGAGGCACAGAGACTGGGGCTGCTTGCTTGTCTTGTCCCCTCAAACTTCAAACGTATCTTAGGTGGTCCGTGCCGGGCGCCTCCGGCAGCCCTGCTCCGAAAATGCAAACGTCTGCAGATAGCTTGCAGGCAGAAAGAGCTAGCCTGGAAAGCTGTTGCTCAGCCTCATCTGCCCATGGCACTGCTCGCACAGAGGCACAGAGACTAGGGCTGCTTGCTTGTCTTGCCCCCTCAAACTTCAAATGTAGCTTAGGTGGTCCGTGCCGGGCGCATCCGGCAGCACTGCTCCGAAAAAGCAAGCGTCTGCAGATAGCTCGCAGGCAGAAAGAGCTAGCCTGGAAAGCTGTTGCTCAGCCTCATCAGCCCATGGCACTGCTCGCACAGAGGCACAGAGACTGGGGCTGCTTGCTTGTCTTGTCCCCTCAAACTTCAAACGTAGCTTAGGTGGTCCGTGCCGGGCGCCTCCGGCAGCCCTGCTCCGAAAATGCAAACGTCTGCAGATAGCTCGCAGGCAGAAAGAGCTAGCCTGGAAAGCTGTTGCTCAGCCTCATCTGCCCATGGCACTGCTCGCACAGAGGCACAGAGACTGAGGCTGCTTGCTTGTCTTGCCCCCACAAACTTCAAATGTAGCTTAGGTGGTCCGTGCCGGGCGCATCCGGCAGCACTGCTCCGAAAAAGCAAACGTCTGCAGATAGCTCGCAGGCAGAAAGAGCTAGCCTGGAAAGCTGTTGCTCAGCCTCATCTGCCCATGGCACTGCTCGCACAGAGGCACAGAGACTGGGGCTGCTTGCTTGTCTTGCCCCCTCAAACTTCAAACGTAGCTTAGGTGGTCCGTGCCGGGCGCCTCCGGCAGCCCTGCTCCGAAAATGCGAACGTCTGCAGATAGCTCGCAGGCAGAAAGAGCTAGCCTGGAAAGCTGTTGCTCAGCCTCATCTGCCCATGGCACTGCTCGCACAGAGGCACAGAGACTGGGGCTGCTTGCTTGTCTTGTCCCCTCAAACTTCAAACGTAGCTTAAGTGGCCCGTGCCGGGCGCCTCCGGCAGCCCTGCTCCAAAAATGCAAACGTCTGCAGATAGCTCGCAGGCAGAAAGAGCTAGCCTGGAAAGCTGTTGCTCAGCCTCATCTGCCCATGGCACTGCTCGCACAGAGGCACAGAGACTGGGGCTGCTTGCTTGTCTTGTCCCCTCAAACTTCAAACGTAGCTTAGGTGGTCCGTGCCGGGCGCCTCCGGCAGCCCTGCTCCGAAAATGCAAACGTCTGCAGATAGCTCACAGGCAGAAAGAGCTAGCCTGGAAAGCTGTTGCTCAGCCTCATCTGCCCATGGCACTGCTCGCACAGAGGCACAGAGACTGGAGCTGCTTGCTTGTTTTGCCCCCTTAAACTTAAAACGTAGCTTAGGTGGTCCGTGCCGGGCTCCTCCGGCAGCCCTGCTCCGAAAATTCGAACGTCTGCAGATAGCTCGCAGCCAGAAAGAGCTAGCCTGGAAAGCTGTTGCTCAGCCTCATCTGCCCATGGCACTGCTCGCACAGAGGCACAGAGACTGGGGCTGCTTGCTTGTCTTGCACCCTCAAACTTCAAACGTAGCTTAGGTGGTCCGTGCCGGGCGCATCCGGCAGCCCTGCTCCGAAAATGCGAACGTCTGCAGATAGCTTGCAGGCAGAAAGAGCTAGCCTGGAAAGCTGTGGCTCAGCCTCATCTGCCCATGGCACTGCTCGCACAGAGGCACAGAGACTGGGGCTGCTTGCTTGTTTTGCCCCCTCAAACTTCAAATGTAGCTTAGGTGGTCCGTGCCGGGCGCCTCCGGCAGCCCTGCTCCGAAAATGCGAACGTCTGCAGATAGCTCGCAGGCAGAAAGAGCTAGCCTGGAAAGCTGTTGCTCAGCCTCATCTGCCCATGGCACTGCTCGCACAGAGGCACAGAGACTGGGGCTGCTTGCTTGTTTTGCCCCCTTAAACTTCAAACGTAGCTTAGGTGGTCCGTGCCGGGCGCGTCCCGCAGCCCTGCTCCGAAAATGCCAACGTCTGCAGATAGCTCGCAGGCAGAAAGAGCTAGCCTGGAAAGCTGTTGCTCAGCCTCATCTGCCCATGGCACTGCTCGCACAGAGGCACAGAGACTGGGGCTGCTTGCTTGTCTTGTCCCCTCAACCTTCAAACGTAGCTTAGGTGGTCCGTGCCGGGCGCCTCCGGCAGCCCTGCTCCGAAAATGCGAACGTCTGCAGATAGCTCGCAGGCAGAAAGAGCTAGCCTGGAAAGCTGTTGCTCAGCCTCATCTGCCCATGGCACTGCTCGCACAGAGGCACAGAGACTGGGGCTGCTTGCTTGTCTTGTCCCCTCAAACTTCAAACGTAGCTTAGGTGGTCCGTGCCGGGCGCCTCTGGCAGCCCTGCTCCGAAAATGCGAACGTCTGCAGATAGCTCGCAGGCAGAAAGAGCTAGCCTGGAAAGCTGTTGCTCAGCCTCATCTGCCCATGGCACTGCTCGCACAGAGGCACAGAGACTGGGGCTGCTTGCTTGTCTTGTCCCCTCAAACTTCAAACGTATCTTAGGTGGTCCGTGCCGGGCGCCTCCGGCAGCCCTGCTCCGAAAATGCGAACGTCTGCAGATAGCTCGCAGGCAGAAAGAGCTAGCCTGGAAAGCTGTTGCTCAGCCTCATCTGCCCATGGCACTGCTCGCACAGAGGCACAGAGACTGGGGCTGCTTGCTTGTCTTGTCCCCTCAAACTTCAAACGTAGCTTAGGTGGTCCGTGCCGGGCGCCTCTGGCAGCCCTGCTCCGAAAATGCGAACGTCTGCAGATAGCTCGCAGGCAGAAAGAGCTAGCCTGGAAAGCTGTTGCTCAGCCTCATCTGCCCATGGCACTGCTCGCACAGAGGCACAGAGACTGGGGCTGCTTGCTTGTCTTGTCCCCTCAAACTTCAAACGTATCTTAGGTGGTCCGTGCCGGGCGCCTCCGGCAGCCCTGCTCCGAAAATGCAAACGTCTGCAGATAGCTTGCAGGCAGAAAGAGCTAGCCTGGAAAGCTGTTGCTCAGCCTCATCTGCCCATGGCACTGCTCGCACAGAGGCACAGAGACTGGGGCTGCTTGCTTGTCTTGCCCCCTCAAACTTCAAACGTAGCTTAGGTGGTCCGTGCCGGGCGCCTCCGGCAGCCCTGCTCCGAAAATGCGAACGTCTGCAGATAGCTCGCAGGCAGAAAGAGCTAGCCTGGAAAGCTGTTGCTCAGCCTCATCTGCCCATGGCACTGCTCGCACAGAGGCACAGAGACTGGGGCTGCTTGCTTGTCTTGTCCCCTCAAACTTCAAACGTAGCTTAAGTGGCCCGTGCCGGGCGCCTCCGGCAGCCCTGCTCCAAAAATGCAAACGTCTGCAGATAGCTCGCAGGCAGAAAGAGCTAGCCTGGAAAGCTGTTGCTCAGCCTCATCTGCCCATGGCACTGCTCGCACAGAGGCACAGAGACTGGGGCTGCTTGCTTGTCTTGTCCCCTCAAACTTCAAACGTAACTTAGGTGGTCCGTGCCGGGCGCCTCCGGCAGCCCTGCTCCGAAAATGCAAACGTCTGCAGATAGCTCACAGGCAGAAAGAGCTAGCCTGGAAAGCTGTTGCTCAGCCTCATCTGCCCATGGCACTGCTCGCACAGAGGCACAGAGACTGGAGCTGCTTGCTTGTTTTGCCCCCTTAAACTTAAAACGTAGCTTAGGTGGTCCGTGCCGGGCGCCTCCGGCAGCCCTGCTCCGAAAATTCGAACGTCTGCAGATAGCTCGCAGGCAGAAAGAGCTAGCCTGGAAAGCTGTTGCTCAGCCTCATCTGCCCATGGCACTGCTCGCACAGAGGCACAGAGACTGGGGCTGCTTGCTTGTCTTGCACCCTCAAACTTCAAATGTAGCTTAGGTGGTCCGTGCCGGGCGCATCCGGCAGCCCTGCTCCGAAAATGCGAACGTCTGCAGATAGCTGGCAGGCAGAAAGAGCTAGCCTGGAAAGCTGTGGCTCAGCCTCATCTGCCCATGGCACTGCTCGCACAGAGGCACAGAGACTGGGGCTGCTTGCTTGTCTTGTCCCCTCAAACTTCAAACGTAGCTTAGGTGGTCCGTGCTGGGCGCCTCCGGCAGTCCTGCTCCGAAAATGCGAACGTCTGCAGATAGCTGGCAGGCAGAAAGAGCTAGCCTGGAAAGCTGTTGCTCAGCCTCATCTGCCCATGGCACTGCTCGCACAGAGGCACAGAGACTGGGGCTGCTTGCTTGTCTTGTCCCCTCAAACTTCAAACGTATCTTAGGTGGTCCGTGCCGGGCGCCTCCGGCAGCCCTGCTCCGAAAATGCGAACGTCTGCAGATAGCTCGCAGGCAGAAAAAGCTAGCCTGGAAAGCTGTTGCTCAGCCTCATCTGCCCATGGCACTGCTCGCACAGAGGCACAGAGATTGAGGCTGCTTGCTTGTCTTGCCCCCTCAAACTTCAAATGTAGCTTAGGTGGTCCGTGCCGGGCGCATCCGGCAGCACTGCTCCGAAAATGCGAACGTCTGCAGATAGCTCGCAGGCAGAAAGAGCTAGAATGGAAAGCTGTTGCTCAGCCTCATCTGCCCATGGCACTGCTCGCACAGAGGCACAGAGACTGGGGCTGCTTGCTTGTCTTGCCCTCTCAAACTTCAAACGTAGCTTAAGTGGCCCGTGCCGGGCGCCTCCGGCAGCCCTGCTCCGAAAATGCAAACGTCTGCAGATAGCTCGCAGGCAGAAAGAGCTAGCCTGGAAAGCTGTTGCTCAGCCTCATCTGCCCATGGCACTGCTCGCACAGAGGCACAGAGACTGGGGCTGCTTGCTTGTCTTGTCCCCTCAAACTTCAAACGTAGCTTAGGTGGTCCGTGCCGGGCGCCTCTGGCAGCCCTGCTCCGAAAATGCAAACGTCTGCAGATAGCTCGCAGGCAGAAAGAGCTAGCCTGGAAAGCTGTTGCTCAGCCTCATCTGCCCATGGCACTGCTCGCACAGAGGCACAGAGACTGGGGCTGCTTGCTTGTTTTGCCCTCTTAAACTTAAAACGTAGCTTAGGTGGTCCGTGCCGGGCGCCTCCGGCAGCCCTGCTCCGAAAATTCGAACGTCTGCAGATAGCTCGCAGCCAGAAAGAGCTAGCCTGGAAAGCTGTTGCTCAGCCTCATCTGCCCATGGCACTGCTCACACAGAGGCACAGAGACTGGGGCTGCTTGCTTGTCTTGTCCCCTTAAACTTCAAACGTAGCTTAGGTGGTCCGTGCCGGGCGCATCCGGCAGCCCTGCTCCGAAAATGCGAACGTCTGCAGATAGCTGGCAGGCAGAAAGAGCTAGCCTGGAAAGCTGTGGCTCAGCCTCATCTGCCCATGGCACTGCTCGCACAGAGGCACAGAGACTGGGGCTGCTTGCTTGTCTTGTTCCCTCAAACTTCAAACGTAGCTTAGGTGGTCCGTGCCGGGCGCCTCCGGCAGCCCTGCTCCAAAAATGCCAACTTCTGCAGATAGCTCGCAGCCAGAAAGAGCTAGCCTGGAAAGCTGTTGCTCAGCCTCATCTGCCCATGGCACTGCTCGCACAGAGGCACAGAGACTGGGGCTGCTTGCTTGTCTTGTCCCCTCAAACTTCAAACGTAGCTTAGGTGGTCCGTGCCGGGCGCCTCCGGCAGCCCTGCTCCGAAAATGCCAACGTCTGCAGATAGCTGGCAGGCAGAAAGAGCTAGCCTGGAAAGCTGTTGCTCAGCCTCATCTGCCCATGGCACTGCTCGCACAGAGGCACAGAGACTGGGGCTGCTTGCTTGTCTTGCCCCCTCAAACTTCAAACGTAGCTTTGGTGGTCTGTGCCGGGCGCCTCCGGCAGCCCTGCTCCGAAAATGCGAACGTCTGCAGATAGCTCGCAGGCAGAAAGAGCTAGCCTGGAAAGCTGTTGCTCAGCCTCATCTGCCCATGGCACTGCTCGCACAGAGGCACAGAGACTGGGGCTGCTTGCTTGTCTTGTCCCCTCAAACTTCAAACGTATCTTAGGTGGTCCGTGCCGGGCGCCTCCGGCAGCCCTGCTCCGAAAATGCAAACGTCTGCAGATAGCTCGCAGGCAGAAAGAGCTAGCCTGGAAAGCTCTTGCTCAGCCTCATCTGCCCATGGCACTGCTCGCACAGAGGCACAGAGACTGGGGCTGCTTGCTTGTCTTCTCCCTCAAACTTCAAACGTAGCTTAGGTGGTCCGTGCCGGGGTCATGCGGCAGCCCTGCTCCGAAAATGCTAACGTCTGCGGATAGCTCGCAGGCAGAAAGAGCTAGCCTGGAAAGCTGTTGCTCAGCCTCATCTGCCCATGGCACTGCTCGCACAGAGGCACAGAGACTGGGGCTGCTTGCTTGTCTTGTCCCCTCAAACTTCAAATGTAGCTTAGGTGGTCCGTGCCGGGCGCATCCGGCAGCCCTGCTCCGAAAATGCGAACGTCTGCAGATAGCTCGCAGGCAGAAAGAGCTAGCCTGGAAAGCTGTTGCTCAGCCTCCTCTGCCCATGGCACTGCTCGCACAGAGGCACAGAGACTGTGGCTGCTTGCTTGTCTTCCCCCTCAAACTTCAAACGTAGCTTAGGTGGTCTGTGCCGGGCCAATCCGGCAGCCCTGCTCCGAAAATGCCAACGTCTGCAGATAGCTCGCAGGCAGAAAGAGCTAGCCTGGAAAGCTGTTGCTCAGCCTCATCTGCCCATGGCACTGCTCGCACAGAGGCACAGAGACTGGGGCTGCTTGCTTGTTTTGCCCCCTCAAACTTCAAATGTAGCTTAGGTGGTCCGTGCCGGGCGCCTCCGGCAGCCCTGCTCCGAAAATGCGAACGTCTGCAGATAGCTCGCAGGCAGAAAGAGCTAGCCTGGAAAGCTGTTGCTCAGCCTCATCTGCCCATGGCACTGCTCGCACAGAGGCACAGAGACTGTGGCTGCTTGCTTGTCTTCCCCCTCAAACTTCAAACGTAGCTTAGGTGGTCTGTGCCGGGCGCCTCCGGCAGCCCTGCTCCGAAAATGCCAACGTCTGCAGATAGCTCGCAGGCAGAAAGAGCTAGCCTGGAAAGCTGTTGCTCAGCCTCATCTGCCCATGGCACTGCTCGCACAGAGGCACAGAGACTGGAGCTGCTTGCTTGTTTTGCCCCCTCAAACTTCAAACGTAGCTTAGGTGGTCCGTGCCGGGCGCGTCCCTCAGCCCTGCTCCAAAAATGCAAACGTCTGCAGATAGCTCGCAGGCAGAAAGAGCTAGCCTGGAAAGCTGTTGCTCAGCCTCATCTGCCCATGGCACTGCTCGCACAGAGGCACAGAGACTGAGGCTGCTTGCTTGTCTTGCCCCCTCAAACTTCAAATGTAGCTTAGGTGGTCCGTGCCGGGCGCATCCGGCAGCCCTGCTCCGAAAAAGCAAACGTCTGCAGATAGCTCGCAGGCAGAAAGAGCTAGCCTGGAAAGCTGTTGCTCAGCCTCATCTGCCCATGGCACTGCTCGCACAGAGGCACAGAGACTGGGGCTGCTTGCTTGTCTTGTCCCCTCAAACTTCAAACGTAGCTTAGGTGGTCCGTGCCGGGCGCCTCTGGCAGCCCTGCTCCGAAAATGCCAACGTCTGCAGATAGCTGGCAGGCAGAAAGAGCTAGCCTGGAAAGCTGTTGCTCAGCCTCATCTGCCCATGGCACTGCTCGCACAGAGGCACAGAGACTGGAGCTGCTTGCTTGTTTTGCCCCCTTAAACTTCAAACGTAGCTTAGGTGGTCCGTGCCGGGCGCCTCCGGCAGCCCTGCTCCGAAAATTCGAACGTCTGCAGATAGCTCGCAGCCAGAAAGAGCTAGCCTGGAAAGCTGTTGCTCAGCCTCATCTGCCCATGGCACTGCTCGCACAGAGGCACAGAGACTGGGGCTGCTTGCTTGTCTTGTCCCCTCAAACTTCAAAGGTAGCTTAGGTGGTCCGCGCCGGGCGCCTCCGGCAGCCCTGCTCCAAAAATGCAAACGTCTGCAGATAGCTCGCAGGCAGAAAGAGCTAGCCTGGAAAGCTGTTGCTCAGCCTCATCTGCCCATGGCACTGCTCGCACAGAGGCACAGAGACTGGGGCTGCTTGCTTGTTTTGCCCCCTCAAACTTCAAACGTAGCTTAGGTGGTCCGTGCCGGGCGCGTCCCGCAGCCCTGCTCCAAAAATGCGAACGTCTGCAGATAGCTCGCAGGCAGAAAGAGCTAGCCTGGAAAGCTGTTGCTCAGCCTCATCTGCCCATGGCACTGCTCGCACAGAGGCACAGAGACTGGGGCTGCTTGCTTGTCTTGTCCCCTCAAACTTCAAATGTAGCTTAGGTGGTCCGTGCCGGGCGCCTCCGGCAGCCCTGCTCCGAAAATGCGAACGTCTGCAGATAGCTCGCAGCCAGAAAGAGCTAGCCTGGAAAGCTGTTGCTCAGCCTCATCTGCCCATGGCACTGCTCGCACAGAGGCACAGAGACTGGGGCTGCTTGCTTGTCTTGTCCCCTCAAACTTCAAACGTAGCTTAGGTGGTCCGTGCCGGGCGCCTCTGGCAGCCCTGCTCCGAAAATGCGAACGTCTGCAGATAGCTCGCAGCCAGAAAGAGCTAGCCTGGAAAGCTGTTGCTCAGCCTCATCTGCCCATGGCACTGCTCGCACAGAGGCACAGAGACTGGGGCTGCTTGCTTGTCTTGTCCCCTCAAACTTCAAACGTATCTTAGGTGGTCCGTGCCGGGCGCCTCCGGCAGCCCTGCTCCGAAAATGCAAACGTCTGCAGATAGCTCGCAGGCAGAAAGAGCTAGCCTGGAAAGCTGTTGCTCAGCCTCATCTGCCCATGGCACTGCTCGCACAGAGGCACAGAGACTGGGGCTGCTTGCTTGTCTTGTCCCCTCAAACTTCAAACGTAGCTTAGGTGGTCCGTGCCGGGCGCCTCTGGCAGCCCTGCTCCGAAAATGCAAACGTCTGCAGATAGCTGGCAGGCAGAAAGAGCTAGCCTGGAAAGCTGTTGCTCAGCCTCATCTGCCCATGGCACTGCTCGCACAGAGGCACAGAGACTGGGGCTGCTTGCTTGTTTTGCCCCCTTAAACTTAAAACGTAGCTTAGGTGGTCCGTGCCGGGCGCCTCCGGCAGCCCTGCTCCGAAAATTCGAACGTCTGCAGATAGCTCGCAGCCAGAAAGAGCTAGCCTGGAAAGCTGTTGCTCAGCCTCATCTGCCCATGGCACTGCTCGCACAGAGGCACAGAGACTGGGGCTGCTTGCTTGTCTTGTCCCCTTAAACTTCAAACGTAGCTTAGGTGGTCCGTGCCGGGCGCATCCGGCAGCCCTGCTCCGAAAATGCGAACGTCTGCAGATAGCTCGCAGGCAGAAAGAGCTAGCCTGGAAAGCTGTGGCTCAGCCTCATCTGCCCATGGCACTGCTCGCACAGAGGCACAGAGACTGGGGCTGCTTGCTTGTCTTGTCCCCTCAAACTTCAAACGTAGCTTAGGTGGTCCGTGCCGGGCGCCTCCGGCAGCCCTGCTCCAAAAATGCCAACGTCTGCAGATAGCTCGCAGGCAGAAAGAGCTAGCCTGGAAAGCTGTTGCTCAGCCTCATCTGCCCATGGCACTGCTCGCACAGAGGCACAGAGACTGGGGCTGCTTGCTTGTCTTGTCCCCTCAAACTTCAAACGTAGCTTAGGTGGTCCGTGCCGGGCGCCTCCGGCAGCCCTGCTCCGAAAATGCGAACGTCTGCAGATAGCTCTCAGGCAGAAATAGCTAGCCTGGAAAGCTGTTGCTCAGCCTCATCTGCCCATGGCACTGCTCGCACAGAGGCACAGAGACTGGGGCTGCTTGCTTGTCTTGTCCCCTCAAACTTCAAACGTAGCTTAGGTGGTCCGTGCCGGGCGCCTCCGGCAGCCCTGCTCCGAAAATGCAAACGTCTGCAGATAGCTCGCAGGCAGAAAGAGCTAGCCTGGAAAGCTGTTGCTCAGCCTCATCTGCCCATGGCACTGCTCGCACAGAGGCACAGAGACTGGGGCTGCTTGCTTGTCTTGCCCCCTCAAACTTCAAACGTAGCTTAGGTGGTCTGTGCCGGGCGCCTCCGGCAGCCCTGCTCCGAAAATGCGAACGTCTGCAGATAGCTCGCAGGCAGAAAGAGCTAGCCTGGAAAGCTGTTGCTCAGCCTCATCTGCCCATGGCACTGCTCGCACAGAGGCACAGAGACTGGGGCTGCTTGCTTGTCTTGTCCCCTCAAACTTCAAACGTATCTTAGGTGGTCCGTGCCGGGCGCCTCCGGCAGCCCTGCTCCGAAAATGCAGAGGTCTGCAGATAGCTCGCAGGCAGAAAGAGCTAGCCTGGAAAGCTCTTGCTCAGCCTCATCTGCCCATGGCACTGCTCGCACAGAGGCACAGAGACTGAGGCTGCTTGCTTGTCTTCTCCCTCAAACTTCAAACGTAGCTTAGGTGGTCCGTGCCGGGGTCATGCGGCAGCCCTGCTCCGAAAATGCTAACGTCTGCGGATAGCTCGCAGGCAGAAAGAGCTAGCCTGGAAAGCTGTTGCTCAGCCTCATCTGCCCATGGCACTGCTCGCACAGAGGCACAGAGACTGGGGCTGCTTGCTTGTCTTGTCCCCTCAAACTTCAAATGTAGCTTAGGTGGTCCGTGCCGGGCGCATCCGGCAGCCCTGCTCCGAAAATGCGAACGTCTGCAGATAGCTCGCAGGCAGAAAGAGCTAGCCTGGAAAGCTGTTGCTCAGCCTCCTCTGCCCATGGCACTGCTCGCACAGAGGCACAGAGACTGGGGCTGCTTGCTTGTCTTCCCCCTCAAACTTCAAACGTAGCTTAGGTGGTCTGTGCCGGGCCAATCCGGCAGCCCTGCTCCGAAAATGCCAACGTCTGCAGATAGCTCGCAGGCAGAAAGAGCTAGCCTGGAAAGCTGTTGCTCAGCCTCATCTGCCCATGGCACTGCTCGCACAGAGGCACAGAGACTGTGGCTGCTTGCTTGTCTTCCCCCTCAAACTTCAAACGTAGCTTAGGTGGTCTGTGCCGGGCGCCTCCGGCAGCCCTGCTCCGAAAATGCCAACGTCTGCAGATAGCTCGCAGGCAGAAAGAGCTAGCCTGGAAAGCTGTTGCTCAGCCTCATCTGCCCATGGCACTGCTCGCACAGAGGCACAGAGACTGGAGCTGCTTGCTTGTTTTGCCCCCTCAAACTTCAAACGTAGCTTAGGTGGTCCGTGCCGGGCGCGTCCCTCAGCCCTGCTCCAAAAATGCAAACGTCTGCAGATAGCTCGCAGGCAGAAAGAGCTAGCCTGGAAAGCTGTTGCTCAGCCTCATCTGCCCATGGCACTGCTCGCACAGAGGCACAGAGACTGAGGCTGCTTGCTTGTCTTGCCCCCTCAAACTTCAAATGTAGCTTAGGTGGTCCGTGCCGGGCGCATCCGGCAGCCCTGCTCCGAAAAAGCAAACGTCTGCAGATAGCTCGCAGGCAGAAAGAGCTAGCCTGGAAAGCTGTTGCTCAGCCTCATCTGCCCATGGCACTGCTCGCACAGAGGCACAGAGACTGGGGCTGCTTGCTTGTCTTGTCCCCTCAAACTTCAAACGTAGCTTAGGTGGTCCGTGCCGGGCGCCTCTGGCAGCCCTGCTCCGAAAATGCAAACGTCTGCAGATAGCTGGCAGGCAGAAAGAGCTAGCCTGGAAAGCTGTTGCTCAGCCTCATCTGCCCATGGCACTGCTCGCACAGAGGCACAGAGACTGGAGCTGCTTGCTTGTTTTGCCCCCTTAAACTTAAAACGTAGCTTAGGTGGTCCGTGCCGGGCGCCTCCGGCAGCCCTGCTCCGAAAATTCGAACGTCTGCAGATAGCTCGCAGCCAGAAAGAGCTAGCCTGGAAAGCTGTTGCTCAGCCTCATCTGCCCATGGCACTGCTCGCACAGAGGCACAGAGACTGGGGCTGCTTGCTTGTCTTGTCCTCTCAAACTTCAAAGGTAGCTTAGGTGGTCCGCGCCGGGCGCCTTCGGCAGCCCTGCTCCAAAAATGCAAACGTCTGCAGATAGCTCGCAGGCAGAAAGAGCTAGCCTGGAAAGCTGTTGCTCAGCCTCATCTGCCCATGGCACTGCTCGCACAGAGGCACAGAGACTGGGGCTGCTTGCTTGTCTTGCCCCCTCAAACTTCAAACGTAGCTTAGGTGGTCCGTGCCGGGCGCGTCCCGCAGCCCTGCTCCAAAAATGCGAACGTCTGCAGATAGCTCGCAGGCAGAAAGAGCTAGCCTGGAAAGCTGTTGCTCAGCCTCATCTGCCCATGGCACTGCTCGCACAGAGGCACAGAGACTGGGGCTGCTTGCTTGTCTTGTCCCCTCAAACTTCAAATGTAGCTTAGGTGGTCCGTGCCGGGCGCCTCCGGCAGCCCTGCTCCGAAAATGCGAACGTCTGCAGATAGCTCGCAGGCAGAAAGAGCTAGCCTGGAAAGCTGTTGCTCAGCCTCATCTGCCCATGGCACTGCTCGCACAGAGGCACAGAGACTGGGGCTGCTTGCTTGTCTTGTCCCCTCAAACTTCAAACGTAGCTTAGGTGGTCCGTGCCGGGCGCCTCTGGCAGCCCTGCTCCGAAAATGCGAACGTCTGCAGATAGCTCGCAGCCAGAAAGAGCTAGCCTGGAAAGCTGTTGCTCAGCCTCATCTGCCCATGGCACTGCTCGCACAGAGGCACAGAGACTGGGGCTGCTTGCTTGTCTTGTCCCCTCAAACTTCAAACGTATCTTAGGTGGTCCGTGCCGGGCGCCTCCGGCAGCCCTGCTCCGAAAATGCAAACGTCTGCAGATAGCTCGCAGGCAGAAAGAGCTAGCCTGGAAAGCTGTTGCTCAGCCTCATCTGCCCATGGCACTGCTCGCACAGAGGCACAGAGACTGGGGCTGCTTGCTTGTCTTGCCCCCTCAAACTTCAAATGTAGCTTAGGTGGTCCGTGCCGGGCGCATCCGGCAGCACTGCTCCGAAAAAGCAAGCGTCTGCAGATAGCTCGCAGGCAGAAAGAGCTAGCCTGGAAAGCTGTTGCTCAGCCTCATC